>NC_136272.1:42240292-42325292 GCF_964187855.1 Myxine glutinosa | reverse complement strand
AAAAAAGTGTTGTGGTTCTTCTTCTTCAGGCAATAACAACTTCTAGTTTCCAGACCGTACATCCAATCATCTTGAAATTTTTCACACTTGTTACTCTTCATGACTTCTACTACAGTATGAAGTTTCACGTCGATCAATAAAGCGATTCAAGAGATATCCATTTTTATTTTTATTTTTTCATTTAATTAACGATATCTGCCAAACCACGTGACCTATGGCAAATTCTAAAATGACATTGTAGTAGACTGCCATGCTGAACAGATCTGTGAAGTTTCTCCTCGATTGGATCAAAAATGAGGGAGGAGCTAGGTTTTAAAGGTTCATGCTTTAAACCATCATAACTCTGAAACCATGTGTCGGATGACGTCGTCCTCGCTGACCTTTTTGTTCGTCATGGGTATGCGATTCCGCTTGCAAAGTTTGGCCTCGATCTGTTTAGCCGTTGCAGAGAAAAAGGGTTTTTCGTGTGTTCACGAAAAACAATATGGCGGCCAAACCACGTGACCTACGACGTCATATTTACCATTAAAATATTCTACAGACCGAGTCCCTCCTATGGTGAAAATTTTATCTCAATCGGCCCTATTATTGCAGAGAAAATGTTTTTTAAAGGAAATTAAAACTTAAAATGGCAAAAGCACTGGGAGACGTGGCCTGGAAGGACAAAATGGTGTGTTTATTCTTCTTTCAACAATAAAGACTTATAGCTTCGAGACCGTACATCCAATCATCTTGAAATTTTGCACACTTGTTCCGCTTGATGTGAGCTACATTGCATTAAAGATTCAAGTCGATACATGCAGTGGTTCAAGAGTTACAAGCTTTTTAAAATTTAACTTCCATTATTTATTGCGGCCAAACCATGTGACTTATCAAAACGTCTCAAGTAACGTTGAAACATCCCCCCATGAGGAACATTTGTTTAAAGTTTCCACTCGATATCTCCACAAATTATGGAGATGATACCATTTCTAGTTTGAGCTTTAAAACATCATAACTCTGAAACCATGTGTCGGATGACATCGTGCTCGCTGACTTTTTTGTTCGTCATGGGTATGCGAATATGCATGCCACGTTTGGGCTCGATCCGTTCAGCCGTTGCGGAGAAAAAGTTTTTTTTGTGTTTTTTCACGAAAAACAAGATGGCGGCGGAACCATGTGACGTATGACTTCGAAATTTTTTGCAATCTGAGTTTTTTTTAAACTAAGCATCTGGGAAAAAAATCCCATTTTCGGGGGAGAAAAGTTTTTGTTTGACGAATTCTAACCTCTTAACGTTAGCATTTTTAATATACTCGATACACATGTCTTTTCTTCCCGTTGAAGAGTTCTTTAGAATGAGCCATTCCTCAAATTTTTCCATTAAGCCGTTTCGGAGATACAGAGGGGAAAGGTTGAATTTGTTGTACAAGATGGCGCCCACACCACGTGACCTATGACGTCATAATTAGCATTAAAAAATTCTAGGAGCCGAGACGATCATTTGATGAAAATTTACTGTCAATCCGACCAGCGGTTGCTGAGAACATTAATTATGAAGTTTTCGGAGGTGCAAAATAGGGCAGAAGAATAATAATAATAAGAAAAACTCTAGCAGTAATAATAGGTTACTCTCCATTTCATGGAGAGTAAACCTAATAAATCAAGCTATAATGTGAAGTGGGTAAGTTATTGTGGCCTTAATCCATATGCATTCACCAGATCCCATCCATACCTCTACCAACCATTCCCTGGTGCTTCATGGAGCAAATGCGAAACCAATGTTGCATTCTCTACGTGCCCTGCCTTCTGGACCATTGTATTAATAAGAAAAAACATTCTCTGCCAAAGAGACTCTCCACAAAGACCTTTCTGTGAACATTCAACAGTGCTATAGATTGAAACTAGCCAATGTTCACTGTTGCCTCTGTTGAAGATGAATATCACATCCACCTTACTTTACACCTGGGGAATGCAAGTTTGCCACCGTGCCAAGAGAAGCATGGCAATGAAAATTTAACGTACCGGTACTTTTCTTTGCACCACAGGTGAGCGATTGCCCAAACCTGACAAAGGCAAGATGCGATTCCACAAGATCGCCAATGTCAACAAGGCTTTGGACTTCATTGCAAGCAAAGGAGTCAAACTGGTGTCCATTGGTGCTGAAGGTTTGTGGTTCATCCGTATCAATTTGTGAAAAGTCAATTTGTGAAAAGTTGTGTGATATTGTGCTACTCATACATTGCATTTACGTAAGTTATTTACGTCAAACCGTGTTATTAACCCTTAGATGCAGGCGTCAAAAATCCTACATAAACGCAGCCATTGGGCCTCGGAGGCCCAACGGATGTATTTGTGGTTTTTTTATCTTTTATTTTTTATAGATTTTTTTTCTTTCATATCCTTTTTCAATCCAAGTCGATGCCCATGGATGTGTATTTGCTCAGAAAATGTGAATCATTCATCCTATTAGTTGGAAGAATCCCATACAAGTAATGAATCTTTTCTTTTTTTGGCCAAAATTTTTTTTGTTCTTGGTTTTTCAACTTTTTTTTGTCTAAAAGGTTGAGGCTCATGGAGGACTATTTGCTCTAAAAATATGATTCACTGATCCTTTTATTTCGAATGTATATGTCCACAACTGTCAAAAATCCTACACCTATGCAGCCATTGGGCCTCAGAGCCCCACGAATGTATTCGTGTAAAGTTTTTAAATTTTCATATTTTTGTCACTGAATTATTTGTAACCAAGTTATAGGAGCATATTATGAGGTTCATATCAAGAAAATAATTATATAACATAGTAGTACAACAACATTTATGCGGGGCCTCGAAGGCCCCAGGCCTGCATTCGTGTCGGATTTTTGGGTTATAAGTGAAGAATGAAGATTTTCCCTCGAGCCTGAATGAATATTTTTTTAATGTCACTGAATTTTGTCTAACAACATGAAAGTCGGTGAAAATGTGGCTCATTCCAAAAATAAATTGTACAGCATAGTTTTTGCAACAAAAAAAACCTTGTGGGCCTCCGAGGCCCAATCACTGCATCCAAGAGTCAAAATTACTGTCACCTTGTTTTTGGACCACTGTGAGAATTTTTACAATGTAAGACACAGTATTTACAATGCAAAGCCTCGGTGGGGTATATAGATTATCTTGAAACTAGTGTGGACTCACTCACTGACTTACTGACACACAGCACCTTCACAATAGGTTTTCTTGTTCCATAGAGAACGTGACAGGCTAATAATTAATTAATTCGTCCTCGTCACACACCCAACAAAATTTTGTCCAAATCCATCCATACATTTTTGAGACACCCTGCTCACAGACAAACAGACAGGGGGTGGTGGAAGTAATTATACAGTACCATGTTTATGAATACTAAACACTGTGTAATCTCATTTCATACTACAAATAATATCATGTATATATTAAAACTCAAGTGTATGAAATAATGAAAATTCATAACAAACTAAAATTGTATTTGTGCAGAAATTGTGGATGGGAATGGAAAGATGACGTTGGGCATGATTTGGACCATTATTCTACGCTTCGCCATTCAGGATATCTCTGTTGAAGGTAAGCGAATAATGGCACGGCAGTGTCAATCTTTGGAACATTGCACCAGTTCAATATAAATATATAAGTTCAAGAGTAAAGTTTTTCACATTGGTTTTGGACAAACATCACATTCATGGAGAATGTGTTTCACTGGCTCATCCAACTCCTCACAACTGAAATGATGGGTTATTTTATTCTATTGAGTTATTTTGTGTCGTTCTAAAGGAAAATAAACGTTTTTATTAATGGGACTGAAGGAATAGTCATCAATATCTATCATATTCAATGACAAATAATTAATAACAAGTCTGGAATACCCTGGCATTCACAACCGATGTATGAATAGTTCATATAACACTTCTATAAATCCAGGTCCATTTCCACCATTTTGTAAAACATAGCAATTCCCATCCACAGTATGACCATGTGTACCATCCACCATGAATTCAGTTACTTGCACAGGAAATTCCATTTACCTATAGGATTACTTGTATTAATGCCTACAGTTAGTATTGTGATAACATCATACACCTTTGTCTACAAAATGGACACTCATGGAAAAGAGAATCGACAAAGAAAAGGTGACGTCGTGACAATGGTGCCACAGTTGGTTACGAGAAGCATGGAAGGGAGTGATCAACAGAGGAGAGGAAGGGAGGAAATATTAACCTTCAATCTTCAATCTCATTCTTCCTTCCACGTCTTCAAGAAAGCTGTTCACCGCCATCTCAAGTCATCTCTAATCCAGTCATGATCTTCTACCCTATTAACCTACCCTCGGTCCCCTCCCCAGCCGACCCCACTCCCTCCCCCTTCCAAATTTCCAGTTTCCATCCTGTATCCATATTGTCCATCTCATGCATCCTCTCCTGCCACTCATTCCTCCCCACACCCATTATTTGTCCAAGTCTCCATCTACTTTGGCCTTCTACTCTGCTGTTGGTGTTTCGCCCCTCTCTCTCCCTCCCTCCCTCTACTGTTCCTTTTGTCCTGTTGTGTCCTAATCCGTTCAGTGTACTAATTCTAGCTCTTCCCCCAGCCTCGATTATGTATACAAAAATAAAAAACTGTAAGAGGATTGAGTGAGGTAGTGTTATTGGGGGTAGAAAACATGACAGGTAGGGATGTGAGATGACATATGAGATGGTCGTATACCCTGGAGAGAAAAGCGTGATCCAATAATCTCTGGAAGGTGGAGGGAAAGCCTAAACTTTTAGAGTTTAACCAGGTGGCAGTTACTGGAAGAACACATACAGCATAGGGGGGCTTGGGGAGAGGGGCTAGGGGTTTAGGGGGGTGATGGTTGGAGGGGATTGGGAGGAATTGCTTCTTAATGAATATGGGAGAGATTGTTTGGAGCCATCATGAGAGGTGTAGTAAGTATCACAGGGTATGAATGAAGAAACAAAATAGTAATGGTGTGGTTTCTAATTGCAAAGATATCATTGTATGAGAGGGATTTTCATATTGTTAAACTTGAGCTCCGTTTCACACTGTTGTCCTTTTCACATAATTCTATATAGGCACGTAAGACATCGGCCATTATAAAGCTTGCAGTGTTAGTGTGTGACATGTCTGAGAATATCCCGGAGACTCAATAGCTCAGTGGGCTGTCACCACATAAGTGATGAGGTCCGTGGGTTTGCGTCCTGGGTTGAGTCAGAATTTTTTCACACTGGCCCCACGCAGGAATTTATTCCTGCTGAATAAATTTATATCTACATATAAATATATATGTTAGTATCTGTAATTTGGCGCTCCAACCTAATGAGCGAACATCATTTTTTCATTACCATGTACGTCCGCATTGCCTGCCAAGCTCTGGAGGAGCCGTCTAGCAGTGCGTCATTGTGGATGTTAAATTCAGATACTGTCACGTGTATGCAAAACTCACAGTTACCGACCTGGTTTCGCCCTTGTTGGGGCTTCATCAGGGCAACGCAGTGAGCCTTCCATATAGTGAGGAGATCGACTCCATATAGTGAGTGGATACCGGAGATAATGTTACCGTGTGGCAGGCGGTGCTTATTGCTCCCAGTAAGGTGCAGCAGCAGCTATATGGGACACCTTCCTGGCGGTTCCCCACTGATGGTATGAAGTCGCATAATGACTGATATATATATATATATATATATATATATATATATATATATATATATATATATATGTGAATGAGTAACGAACTAGAATTACAAGCTTAGCACTTCTAAGCTCTTCTGAGTCTCCTGTATTTCTCTGCTGTGACTGAAACTCTCCGGTGGGTAGTGAGTGGTTTCCGTGTGCAGCCACCAGGCTTCTGGCTGCATCATTTCTGTGGGCGTGTCTGCTGCTGATGCAATGCCTCTCTTATAACAAGTTATCTGGTACTCATTTTGCCGACCTTTGCTGACCTCGGAAAGATGACAGGCTGAGTCAGTCAACCCCACCTGGCGTTAATTCAACAGGATTCAAACACAAGACCTTAGGATCCCAAGCCCGCCGCCCCAACCATTAGACCAACATCAGGTGATACTCTCCGGTGACTCTCTGCAACTACAGCTGCCATGAGTTCCATTGACTAGAAGTCAAGAGCAAAACAGGTGATATTTGAGATGGGTGCGAGCTCCTCTGTCTGGGTACTCATGGATGCCGAACGCGATGTTCCTGGACACAACTAACAGGCACACTCACCTACAACCATCTTGCTTGGATTTGATTCTCAGCCCAGCTATAAACTGTCATCCTGGTGTACCTTAGATGGACAGTCACACAAACAGACAGGAGTAAAAACGTAACTTCCGTCCACATCCGGTGTTGGAGGTAATGAATGAATGATTCGCAGGCACAACCCCGTGTCTCCAAATGTGAAGGATATGCCATGCTCATGAATACAATTGTTCCTTCTTATGCATGGAGCCCATTTTGACGCGAAATTGTAACTTTCTGATTAATATTTCAATGCTCTGTTTATGCCGACAACCAAAGCAGATAGCGTTGTATTGTAGAGGATGTTTATGAACCTCCGAGCAAGACTATTCTGCATCATCTCCTGCCTGCATTTGCATTTTAATTCGTCTATGTGGGGACTTTTAGAATCCCTTGTATGTTGTTTTCCTATTCAAATGTCATGCAGAGACATAGGAAAGGCACTGATACTGTATGGCAGGTCACAAACAGTACTTAAAAAATAAAAAATTGACCCAAAAGTTTTTTGGACAATTTTTTTTAATTTTGACAAATATTGTACCTTGTACTTTTGACAATGGTGTAGACCCACATCACTGTCCTCTTCTGCGTAAAGTTGTAAGGATTTGCATGCTCTGGTTTCATACAATCATGCCAGTCTAACGATAAGTGTGTTTATACGTTGCTGTACAGAGACCTCTGCTAAGGAAGGCCTACTCCTGTGGTGCCAGCGTAAAACTGCACCATACAAAAATGTCAACGTACAAAACTTCCACATCAGGTGAGCAGAACATGCAAATAACTACAAAGCATGTGAAAATGCAAAGCCCGTCCGCGTCCATTTGTATTCAGTCGTCGTCTTCTTCTTCCTCTTTTTCTTCTTCTTCTTCTTCCAATGCGCAAAATACTGAAAACAGTTTAAAAAATACAAAATGAAAATTTCTGATTTTACGCAGCCTTAACCTTTGAGCTTTAGATCTAAAAAAAACAATCAGCTTCTAGCCTTTGATTGGTGAACAAATTCTGCAACCCAATATGCGAATTATCAAAATTTCAGGTCAATTGGACAGAAATTGATGATTTTATGCAACCTTGACCTTGGACCTTTTGATCTAAAAAAAACAATCGACTGATACTTTTTTGATTAGTGACCCAATTTGCATACTCCTGAAACTCTCAAGTCAATCGGGTGAAAATTGGTAATTTAACACAACCATGATCTTTGACCTTTTGATGTAAAAAGAAAAAAAAAAGAAAAGAATAGTCAGTGACACAATATGCATATTCTTAGTTTCAGGTCATTCGGATGAAAATTGACGATTTGTGACGCTGACCTTTTGACCAAATTATTAATTTGCCTTCGTATTATGATAGTAAAGGTTTGGTGAAAATTTTATGACAATAGCTCAAACACACACACACACACACCACACGTGATTGCAAAACCACACCTCCTGTGCAGGGGATGGACAAAAATGGAATCCTTAATTCTTATGAGAAATGTGTTATGTGGTGGATTGTTGTACGAGTGCAGATGATTCGTACAAAAATTATGTCTCAATAGAAATATCCTTGGTGCTGTCAGGATTACAGAGATTCCTGTTTTAGCCTACAGGGGGCACTGCATCAGTGGCACAGCCATACCCCCAGCAAATGATGCGACCAATGTGCTGCATATGAAAGAAGGAAGCCACATAAAAATAAATAAATAAAAAACTCAGAAGAATTCGATTTAATAATTTCATTTTCCACTTGACATCCTCATTGTGCTTCAGACGCTTGTAATGTCTGAGTAATTAATAAGCAGAGTAAAAGAATAGAACACACTCCGACATCTACACTCTTTCCTATCCTCACAAATGTTTTACCCATTTCTCCTCACTCCAACCCCAATGTCCTCTCCAGCTGGAAGGATGGCCTGTCGCTCTGCGCTCTCATTCACCGCCATCGTCCAGACCTCATCGACTACGCTAAGCTTCGGAAGGTGATGCTTGGAATGATGAAGAAATGGCCAGGATGGTTTCCTTAGGCAGTAAAGTAAAGCACTTTACAATATTCAGTGCCTCTAAATATTAGTTAGCAATTATAGTAAAAATAATGGTATTAAAAAAAAACCTATATATATATATATATACGTATATGCAAGTTGCATGATTGTATCTGATCGGGGTAAATGTCGTAACCACAGCATGTAGAATGCTGGATGATACCTCATTTACGAGCTCTTGGGTCCAGGCAGGGCATGCGGAGGTCTACAAATATCGATATTCACGCATTTTCATGTTGTTTGCATTTTAGTTGTGCACACTGGTGGTGTATAGGCAACACCAGGCTTGTGAAAGACACTGAGAGCTTGAGGCAAAACATTCTGCAGAAAATTGAAATCTTTGGCCTGAATGCAAAGTGCTGTACATCTGGCAGAAACCAAGCACAGCTCATCACCCATGTAAAACCATCCTACCGTGAAGCATGGTGGTAGCAGCATCATGCTATGGAGATGCTTTTCAGCGGCAGGAACCGGGAGACCTGTAAGGATAGAGGGAACAAGGAATGGAGCCAAATACAGGCAAATCCTTGAGGAGAACCTCCTTCAGAGTGCAAAACACCTTAGACTGCAGCAACGATTTATGTTCCAACAGGACAATGACCCCAAGCATACAGCTAAAGCCTCACTGGAATGGCATCAGAACAAGAATGTGAAAGTCCTTGAGTGGCCCAGCCAAAGCCCAGACTTGAATTCCATTGAGAATCTGTGGAAAGACTTGAAGATTGCTGTTCACCGACGCTCCCCATCCAACTTGACAGAACTTGAGCAAATCCGCAAGGAAGAATGGTAGAAACTCCCCAAATCCTGATGTGCAATGCTGATACAGATATACATACCCAAGAAGACCCAAAGTTGTAATCTACGAAGTATTGACTTAGGGGGTTGAATACTTATGTAAATTAGATATTTATGTATTTCTTTTTTCTTTTTTTTTGTAAAATTTTCTAAAATAAATTCCACTTTGACATTATGGGGTATTTTGTGTAGATCACTGACAATAAATCTCAATTTAATCCATTTTAAATTCAGTCTGTAATACAACAAAATGAAAAAAAAAGTCAAGGGTTATGAATAGTTTCTGAAGGCACTGTATGTGGACATGGAGTTGGCAGGGTTCAAGACTTGAAGAGAAAATGGGGGCTGCAGACCTGGGATTGGGGGGGGGGGGGGAGGTTGGGGATTATAAAAAGAAAGGGGGAGAGGAAGACAGAGGGTTGCAGTGGGGCAGCAGAGAAGGGATACACTTGGAAAAGGGCGGTTGAGGCTTTGGGGGGTTGATGACTTGGGGGTGGGACGGGGGCAGGGGGTTGAGGAATTTAAGAAGAAAGGGGAAGCCATACGGTTGGAATGTGGAGATGAGGACTTGAAGAGGAAATGGGGAGTGGAGGAAGGACAGTTGGAGTAGGAGGGGGGGCAGAGAAGGGACAGAGTTGGGAAAGGGAAATTGAAGCTTTGGGGTGTTGAGGATTAGGGTAAGGAATGGAGGGGGCGGGGGGGGGGGGTCGGAGACTTGAAGAAGAAAGGGGGAGTTTCGGACCTGAGGCGAGGAGGGAAGTAGAGGACAGGAAGTTGTAGTTGGGGTGCAGAGAAGGGACAGAGTTGGGAAAGGGGGGTTGAAGATTTGGGTTGGGAGAGTGGGGTGAGGACTTGAAGAAGAAAAGGGGAGCTGTGCACCTGGGTTGTGGGTTGAGGACTTGAAGAAAAAAGGCAGAATGGAGGACAGAGATTGGAGGACAGATATTTGGAATGGAGGGAGGCAGAGAAGTGACAGAGTTGGGAAAGGGGGTTGACGCTTCGGTAGGATGTTGAGGACTTGGGGTGGGGAGGGGGCTTGAAGACTTGGGCTTGAAGACTTGGGACTGGGAGGGGCGGTTTGAGGGCTTTAAGACTTGGGCTTGAAGACTTGGGACTGGGAGGGGCGGTTTGAAGGCTTGAAGAATTGGGCTTGAAGACTTGGGACTGGGAGGGGCGGTTTGAGGGCTTTAAGACTTGGGCTTGAAGACTTGGGACTGGGAGGGACGGTTTGAAGGCTTGAAGACTTGGGCTTGAAGACTGGGGACTGGGAGGGGCGGTTTGAAGGCTTGAAGACTTGGGCTTGAAGACTTGGGACTGGGAGGGGCGGTTTGAGGGCTTGAAGTCATATTTTACACCACGCGGAATTTCTGCCGGTCCCTGCCATTATGCGCTGTCAAAGGACATTCTTGGCAAACTCTCGAAATATTCCACACTCTACCAGGTTATTTGCTAGTATAACATAAATAGAAGTAAAATATATAAAACAATCATTTTAGCATAAAAGTAGATTCAATCTCAGCGTTTGCTGATTAGTTTTTGAGAATTGGCAGAAATAAGACCATCAACATGAACCCAGTGGCAAACTGTCATTATAACAGCAACTTATGAGTACATCATTTGCATTTCAGGATGACCCCATCACTAATCTGAACCTGGCTTTTGAGGTGGCTGAGAAATATCTGGATATTCCCAAGATGTTGGATGCTGAAGGTAAGGGTCATTGACATACACGGACATGTTTCACTCAATTACAAGTGGGCATACATTGGTCGGCATGCTGCTTAGAGCTTTGGGTAGTGTACAACTTTGGTTCTATCCAAGATAGCCTACAAACTTTGGCAAACAGTATACATAGACTTAACTACCCTGAACTCCCAAAACTTTGGGTGTAGGTACTTCCGAATTTGGGCAAGGCTTTAAGTTACCACATGTTTGCCTCGACATCCATTTTGACGCCACCATAGAGTGTATCTTGGGATGTGGGGTCAGGAAGAGCTACCGCCAGCCTACAGGCAAAAGGTAACCACCATAAGGCCAATAGCTCCATAACTTTTCAATGTCCAGAACACGTCCAGAAACCACCGCCAGAAAAAGCTCACCCAGCCGGGCAGCGCCGGGTGCCCCTGCTCGTAAACCATTTTAAAGTGAATAAGCATGTCCGACACAGAAAATAGCTTTGCTGCTTCTCCTTCACAATCTTATCCTGATCCCTTAAAAGGGATCCGAGGCAGAGTTCCCAGAGAAGGCAAAAGGGAATTTAGCAAAGGAGACCCAGGGAAGATATTTAAAATGCTCCCATGAGACAGATAAAAATGCGTGAACTTCAATTGCAATCGCACGGTTAACATTTACGAAAGACATGAAGGCGGTGAAGATTTATGTGCAATATTCCCACTTTGCCTGAGATTTACGTTCTTGTTTTAAAGAAAAGAATTGTGTGGCATGTGATGGTTCATTCTGCATTTGCGTTCATTGAGAGGTGTGGAGCTGGGGTTGAATGTGTGTTTATTGCTGATTTTGTGGCCAAGAAGACATTTTTGGAGGATGTGAATTCAATTAAGATGATCTTTCAGAATCTGCATGATTGAAAGAAGGGAATGGAATATTGCAGGCCTTATTCATGGCCTATTTAGTCTCCAAGATGGACGGTGTCGATTCCAATTTGTGGCATTTGGTAATGATAAATTCCCATTTTTTTCCTCATTGATATTGATGACATTCTGAGATGGCGTTTACATCTTCTGCGGTTAAAACAAACAGAGGTCATCAAGTCAACGCGGGCAATTCCAACCGGAGTAGAGATGTCTCGATAATTGACCCTTGAGACTAGACTCGAGATACAATCCTCGAGATCACTTCAAGTTGCTAGTACCGCAGACACTGTCCTGCAGAGGTGGTTGGTTGACACGTTCCCTTTGCAGATGCGGCCACGGAACTACCTTATGGCTCCCATTCCCCCCCTGCTTGCTTGCCGCCCTCCCTTCCCCCTTCGCTCCCGAACTCCGCCGCCTCTATCCCATCACTACATCCAGACCTCGTGAGCACCGCTAAGCCTGACGAGCGTGCGGTCATGACCTATGTGTCCAGCTTTTACCATTGCTTCTCCGGCGTCAAGAAGGTGAGAGAGAAAGAGAGAGAAATTAAGGAAAAAAGATTGTATTATAAAGGAGGGAGGAAAAAAATGGACAACAAAGGTGCTCCTCAACTCTCACCTGCTTTCTCCACCTTTCTCTCTATCTTTCTGCTGGTATTTTTCTGCACACTTTGAATTTTCCAATCAGACACTTGGGTTACTCCATTGTCTTGAAGGTAGTTGCTTGAACCTGTTGCTTTCCTGCTCCCTCCTCTGCTCGTCCGGCCCCTCACCTTCCAACCCCATTATGATTTCGCTACCAAACCTCCCTCTTAACATATTTGTTTAACCAGTCTCTCATTCCAGCCAATGCAAGCATCTTCAACTTCATTACCTGCCATTCCAACCTTTCAGACACCTACCATTTTCCTTCTTTCTAGCTTTCCTTCCTTTGTGCTTATATATTTTTCTTTCCTCCCTTTTTTTTCCTTTCCTACTTGTTCTCTTTTTCCTTTTCTCCATCCCCTTCATCTGCACGCCCTGTCCCTGTGCAACTCTGTTCCACAACTCCGACACTCCATTCCATCAGATATTGTCAACACACCCAAGCCTGACGAAAAGGCCATCATGACATATGTGTCGTGCTTCTACCACGCATTTGCTGGAGCTGAGCAGGTATTAACAAATGACATTTGCACAATGCTGTAATCAACCATCATGGTCTTGAAGAAACTCTGCAAAACCTCGATAATTATGTTCCATTTCTTTCCCATTAATGCTGAACCGAGTGGAACCAAATCACACACTATCACAAATCACAAATCCGAGGCCTTCGCTTCTCAAGCTACGAATGTGCAACATGAATGACAATATTTATCAAGTAATCTAATAAATATTTCATGAGAAGATGGTTCCTTATGATGTAATACTTTTACAAACACACATATATATATATATATATTATCTCACTTTCCAGAAAAGCCAAGGCATGAGCTCAACGCTTTTTTTTCTAAGAACGTAAGAACGTTTTTAAGAACGTAAAACCATAGAATATGTACATTATGGCAGACTCATTGACGTCACAATTCCTTAATTCCACTGCAAAGTCTTTAAAACATCAGACTCCCCAAAATGATGCTGAATGAAGTAGCACTACCACGTACTGTACATTATTGGTCTAAACTCTAAACCATCTATCTCACTTTCCTCATTATAATCTATTCCTCCATATTGTGTCTCAGTACCAGTTTTAACCTACCTGCCTTTTCATTCCATCCCTGCGTACTCTTATCCCCACCAGGCTGAAACTGCTGCCAACAGAATTTGCAAAGTGCTGGCTGTAAATCAAGAGAACGAGAAGTTGATGGAAGAATATGAGAAACTTGCCAGTGAGGTGGGCCTACAGATCCACTAACATTGACTACACAGAATATATATATAAATAACCACCTTTAGAGGCCATTTTTCCCCACAAAGCGGGGGTTGGCCTTTTTCAGGAACCGTGGTTGTTGTTGTTTTTTGGTCCCCTTTTTGAAGCAATGTTTTACGGCCGGATGCCCTTCCTGACGCCAACCCTTTTTGCCGCCTTTAACGACAAACAGGGAATTACCAGTGAACTGGTACTCAATTAGCCGACCTCGGAAGGATGACAGGCTGAGTCAACCCCCCTGGCGTTAATTCAGTGATCGACTGGGATTCGAACCCAGGATCCTAGGATCCTAAGCCAGCACCCTAGCCGCTAGCCCAACACCAGCCCTGTAGTGACTACACAGAATACAACTTCAAAAAAAAACAAACATTAACGCTCCATTAAATGGCATGTTTTTTGGGGGGTTTTTTGTATACAAGATCGAGGCTCGTGAAAGAGCAAACATTAATCACACAAAAAGTCAAACCGACACATAAAACACAAAATAAGGGGAGCGGTAGACAAGATGGGGAGAGAGGGGGAAGGACACAAACACAACATTTGAGAGCAAGGACATCGAGAGAACTGTGGGCGGGGGGAGGCTTGGGGGGGGGGGGGTGGGAGGTGGGAGAGGTATAAAACACAAGGACGCCAAGGACTTCCAGGAAAGAAGTTGGAATTTCGAAAAAGTGGATCTGGGGTGAATTAACGTGGGTAGAAAAGATCAAGGTTTTGGATGGGGGAAGATAAGAGATGGTGGTGAACAGCTGTTTTAAAGACCTGGAGGGTGGAGTGGGATTGAAGAGAGTGAGGGAGTTTGTTCCAGAGGTGGGAGAAAAGAGGAATGAAGGAGTGAAGGTGAGCAGAGAGTCTTGATTTTGGCAGTTTAACCATAAGAGGGTTGCAGGCAGATCTTGTGCGACCTGTAGGAATATTTGGGGGACAGAGCCCAGACAGAGCTGGGGGGGCAAGGCCGGAGAGGAGTCGGTAGAAGACGGAAATACCACCAACCTGCCTGCGGTGAGTAAGTGAAAGGCCCTTGGAGATAGCTTCATTATAGATTACCTCCACAGATAGATTACCTCCACAGATACCTCCATACCTCCACATTACCTCCACAGATACCTCCATAGATAGATTACCTCCACCAAAACTGGAGATGCCAATGATTCTGAACGTGTTGGTTTCAACAGCGTGAAGACGAGCTAGGTGTGAGGCAGGAGCACCAACCCAAGTGGATTAACCAAGAATTACAAAATAAGTAGAGAGTGTGTCAAAAATTGTGATCGCCTCCCTTGTAACCCCCTTACCCACCCACCAGATCCTTTTGTGCCCCAAACTTCAACCAATGTGCACCTTATACTTGTTAGCCTGAATACCCCCCACCCACTACCACTTCCACACCATCCCTAGTACGTACTTCATAATAAGTTCAACATCAGCACCTCTAAATATCTAATAAAGACAGGTACAGTTGAGTTTCCATGCTTTTATTCTTCTCTCTTCTTTTTGATCTCTACCTTCTCATTAACTTTCCTTTTACTTGCCTTCCTCTATTCCTCACAAACCAGCTTCTAGAATGGATCCGCCGCACTGTTCCTTGGCTTGAAAACCGCACCGCCGAGAACACAATGGCTGCCATGCAACGTAAACTGGAGGACTTCCGAGACTACCGTCGTGTCCACAAACCTCCAAAGGTGCAGGAGAAGTGCCAGCTGGAGATAAACTTCAACACATTGCAGACCAAGCTTCGTCTCAGCAACCGCCCTGCGTTCATGCCTTCTGAAGGCAAGATGGTGTCGGTAAGAAAACCCATGAGCTGTTTCTGCTTTCCTCCCCTCCATTCACGGATAGAAACACATTCAAGATTGCACTCTCAGTTTGAAATTACGTATTTAGGGTATTTCCATTACTTTACAGTTAAGCCTGGTGTTGGCTTAGCGGTTAGGGTGCCGGCTTGGGATCCTCGGATCCTGAGTTTGAATCCCGGTCGATCGCTGAATTAACACCAGGTGGGTTGACTCAGCCTGTCATCCTTCTGAGGTCGGCAAATTGAGTACCAGTTCACTGGTAATTCCATGTGTGTCGCAAGAGGTGACTAACAGGGTTGGCGGCAGGAAGAGCATCCGGCTGTAAAACATTGCTTCAAAAAGGGGACCAAGGTGCCCAAAAAAGGACCAACCCCTGCCCTACGGGGAAAAATGGCCTCTAAAGGTGGTTCCATTACTTTTCGGGATACATTTCATTACCTCCACCAAAATGTGGCAAATGTGACCAAAAACGATTTACAGTGTAGCACGATATTTCAAAAAGTTGTGGACAGATTATGGTAAAACATGGTGGACGAGTTGGGTAGGTGACAAGATACAAGCCGAATAGATTTTGGTGTGACAAGGACGAATGGTCTGGATGCAGAAGCGGCCTATTAGATCCGGTCCGTACAAAACGTAAATTGTTCAGCCTGGCGGAGGTACGCACCCTACCGAGTTCCGTTCTAGTTCATTCATACTTTCCTTACAGTCACTACTTATACAAATCGTTTAACCTGCATGTTCACCCACACAGGTTTTTAAAGTTCAGCAATGCCTCAATCTAAAAAAAACAAGCTGACTTTTTTTTTCCTCTGATTTTCCATTTTACTCATTAACCAGGACATAGCAAATGCATGGAAGGGCCTTGAACAAGCAGAAAAAGGTTTCGAGGAGTGGCTCTTGATCGAGATACGGCGTCTTGAGCGGTTGGAACATCTTGCTGAGAAGTTCAAGCAGAAGGCCTCCATGCATGAGAGTTGGACCCACGGTATGTGGGAGAGGAACTTTTGTGCAACAACAATGAACAAACAAGAGTGGGAATATAAAAAAGACGATTTAAAAAAATAATAAAAAGCACAAACAATGGAGAATCCACTCATGTACAAGATATGAACCAACATATTGAAGTGAGATCAGAAAAATGAGCAATGGGAATTGAAAACCCTGAGTCACAAGTTGGGAAAAAACCCCCAAAAGTGACAAGTTGGAAGTCATGGTGTAAAAAAAACAACTATATGAACAGGGAACTAAATAAGAGAAATGCAAATTAATAGAAATGAGAGGAACTGCATTGAACTAAAATTACAAAGCTGGTCTGTGCAAACTAGAGCACCTTTGCATGCTCTGTCCCTTCGTGTTTTAGGTAAAGAATCTGTGCTGACTCAACGTGACTACGAGGCATGTACCCTCATGGAGATCAAGGCGCTGATGAAGAAACACGAGGCATTCGAGAGCGATTTGGCTGCACATCAAGATCGGGTTGAACAGATTGCTGCTATCGCTCAAGAACTCAAGTGAGATTCATCACATGACCTGAAAGCAATGAAAGTCCAGAAACAAGTTGAACATCTGAAAATTCTATATTAGGCCACTCGAAAACAAATTATACAGAAGTGGGATGTTATTATACAGGGTGTCCGCAAAGTCGTGTTCTGGTTTTAACAATTTATTACAACCAAACCAAACAAGACTCTGTGGACAAACTGTACTTTAGGCTATTTATGGCCATTATAGATGTACTCTCCACCATAAAAAACCGAACATATATAATTGATAATGTAATTGTCAAAGGTCTGTCCCAACATTCATTTTAAGTGCCTCTGGCACGAGGGATGTGGAGAACACCTAATGACAACTTCCCCATATCATAATCACAGTACATCATGCAATAATTGTTCAGCACATGCAACTCATGCACCCTTAGGTTTTTAGAGGTGACGTGAGTCATTCGAAGAAAATTATACCGTCTGAGACACCAGCTTGTGGATGATCAAAATAAAAAACATGGATTACATTATTTAACAATCTATTGCAATGCCACGTCTAGCAGAAGATGAGAGGAATCATATCATTGCACAACCCTCAATCAGGATCTTCCATTAGCTATGTTGCAAGGCTCCGTAATGTGAGGAGAGGAACTCTTTATGACCTCAGAAGACATTATCAAGCCACTGGATCAACAAGTGATGTGCCAAGAAGTGGACGTCCCAGAATAGCGACTCCCGTTCAGGACCGATACATTTGCACAACCCAACTACGCAATCGGTTTCGAACTGCTCAGAGTACTGCAAGCACTCTCTTGACCATACAGGGGAAGCGTGAACATCATCTTGAGCCGTTTCCAAGATGCAGTGACCCGTGCTCATCATCCTATTCCGTGTCCAAGACTTGCATAGCGATACATCCAAGCATGCTTGCAGTGGTCAAAGCAGCACTTATGATGGGCATGAGGGCAATGGGTAAATGGGATGTCCCATGACTAATCCAGTTCTCTCTTTGAAAGGCATGTTGGCTGTGCTTGGATGTACAGAAGACGCAATGAGTGAAATGCCCCTCAGTCTGCGTTTAGGAAGACGCAAATTTTTGACGTGGAAGTGTTATGATTTGGGGAGGTATTGCTGAAACCTTTTGGACCAAATTGATCCGTATCCATGGCAATCTGATGGCAGATCAATACATTAATGAGATCTTACAGCAACATGTGTTGTCTGCCTTTCAATAGCATGGTCTAGGAATAACCATGGCGTAGGCCGTAGGGTCTAGTCTAGTTCATATCAAGACACCGTAGACTGCCATCTTGCCAGATTTAAATCCAATTGAACATCTCTGGGATATCGATGATCGCATACGTGTGTACATTGCCAAGACAATCACAGACCCTCGAAGACCTGGAACAGGAGCTGATTCTGGCGTTTTGAGGAGGGAGTGAAGGGTGTTTTGATATTGGGCCCTCAAAGGGCTTTAAGCACACTTCTCTAAAGTTGTCAAATTTAACCATAAGTTGATTTGTATCATTAATATGGATTTAATCAAAATTTTCCATGGCCATTCCTGAGTGTATGTTTACCCGTACCGTCCGTGGTGTGAGGCATAATGTATAAGGCCTTGAGGCTCTATTAGTGCGCCCAAATGGCCGAAGACATGGTTTGACAAATTTATCTGATTAAACCATAACATTTTACATCTAATTTAAGCATAACATTATTATTTACCTTGAATGCGCATTATTGTCCAAGTTAGAGATAATTAATCTGGAGTTTTATAATTACCCCATAACACATGAAGCGAAGCGAAAAGTGGGGTTAAGCAATTGTTTCATGTCAGTCTGTCTGTCTGCCTGCCTGTCTGGTTAGTTTTGATGGAGGAACAACTTATTTAAATCGAATGTTGTATTTTGAACACGAATGTGTACATGAATCGATGAACAATGAACATGAATCGGAAGACAAGTTTGTCGTTTTACCGTACTTTGGCTCGGAATTTGTCCCGATCGTACATGCGCAGAGAGGAGTGAGATATTTTTTATACACTGCCTGCCTGGCAATCATACAAAAAAATCGTTTCAAACAGGACACTCACTGTTTTTAAGGATCTCATTAAGGACACAAACAACAGGTACAAATAACTAATGGAATGTGTTAAAAAGGGTGATGTAAAAGACACTGTGTAAAATGGCGGTAAAACCCGGAATTAATTTATTTATATACCTTTAAACCTCTTTAAACCTTTATTTAAATTGAATTACATACTTGAACACTAGAAAACAAATCGCCTTCATAATACTTCCAAGGACCTCACTGTATATCGATATGTAGCATACGAGGGCGTGGCTTGTGTATCTGGTGAAGAGAAGGCCGCCGATACTGCTATATATGTACATCAATACTTGTGTATCCCGAGCACCCATGGTGATCAATAAAGCATCATCTCCACCTCCTCTCCTAAACTGCGACTCAACATTGTGTTATTACAGTGTATAAGTGTGGTGTATAAAACTGTTTCCATCATGTTAAACTTCCGGATTTTTTAAACGATCTTTAAAATCATTATCTTATTAGAGAACCACCTTTAGAGGCCATTTTCCCCCACAGAGCAGGGGTTGACCTTTTTTGGGCACCGTGGTCCCCTTTTTGAAGCAATGTTTTATGGCTGGATGCCCTTCCTGCACGCCAACCCTGTTGGTCACCTCTTGGTCGGGAATTACCAGTGAACTGGTACTCAATTTGCCGATCTCAGAGGGATGAGAGGCTGAGTCAACCCCCCTGGCGTTAATTCAGCGATCGACCGGGATTCGAACCCAGGTATCCTAGGATCCCAAGCCGGCACCCTAACCGCTAAGCCAACACCAGGCCTCATTATCTTATTAGAATTGAAGGATAAACCTGAACACTGCGTGGGGTATCGTGTTCTATGAACTCACTAGCTTGTGTTGTCTTTTCACCCTCTCTGTGCATCTTCGTGTTGTCGTTAAAGGCCATACTTGTTGTTTTTTTTTATCCCTACTCCTTATAGTTTATACTATCTGTGAGTCATGAGCATTCTGCTCGTTAACATATAAATTAATTAATATCAATTAGATAGTATAACGCAACCAAGCGCGTATCTGCCATTGGGGTTTTCGTTATGGTAGCATCGCAGGCTCGTAGGATGTGGTACAACACAGATGGTTCGGTATGAACCTCACAACGCGGTAACAACTTTACAACACAATGTAAGGTTTGTAGTGCTGTAAGTTTCGCAGAATGCTGCAAGTTTCGCAGAGTGCTGTAAGTTTCGCACAGTGCTGCAAGTTTCGCAGAGTGCTGTAAGTTTCGCAGAGTGCTGCAAGTTTCGCAGAGTGCTGTAAGTTTCGCAGAGTGCTGTAAGTTTCGCAGAGTGCTGTAAGTTTCGCAGAGTGCTGTAAGTTTCGCAGAGTGCTGTAAGTTTCGCAGAGTGTTGTAAGTTTCGCAGAGTGCTGTAAGTTTCGCAGAGTGCTGTAAGTTTCGCAGAGTGCTGTAAGCTTCGCAGAGTGCTGTAAGCTTCGCAGAGTGCTGTAAGCTTCGCAGAGTGCTGCAAGTTTCGCAGAGTGCTGTAAGTTTCGCAGAGTGCTGTAAGTTTCGCAGAGTGCTGTAAGCTTCACATGGAGCCACAGGCCGATCACCAAGCAGGTTGAAGCGCAAAAAGAGGACAACCAATGAACGAACATCCGCCCCGATAGCTCTGCCCAGAGGCTAAAGGGATTTAATAATTTAACCTACCAACGTCATGACTGATGTTACAGTTGGGTTTAACATTTATTGGGTGACGTTCAACCTCACACGTTCCGACAATAAAAGCGATTGCTCTGTGTGGAGTCAGCGAGTGAGAGGCCACACTTGTTTACAAATCTGCTCAAACCCCAATACTCCGGCAAGGCGCTCTATTGTTACATGCATCGTCTTGTTACATGCATGGTCTTGTTACATGCATGGTCTTGTTACATGCATGGTCTTGTTACATGCATCGTCTTGTTACATGCATCGTCTTGTTACATGCATCGTCTTGTTACATGCATTGTCTTGTTACATGCATTGTCCTGTTATCCCAATACTTTCTGCAAAAATCGGGGGATGTTGGAATCGGTTCCGTCTCTCTGGTCTGTCTGTCTGTCATCTCTAAAATGTAAAGTCATCGTCTTCCAATTCAGGTGGATTACATTGGAACATGCAGATATTTACTTGAAATTCACCCAGCTGAACTTTAATGACATTTTCCTTCCTGGAATTTTTCAAGCCATGTCATCGCTTCTTCATGTTTTCCGGAAAAACCTCGTAGATTACTTATGCCGTTTTTCATTTTTGTTATTGTTCGGATATCGGACTGTGTTTTTCCTCAACGATCATGGACACTGACTGTGTTATTATTTCCCCATTTCTTTCAGCGAGTTGGATTACCATGACGCAGCATCTGTGAATGCACGATGCCAGGCAATCTGTGACCAATGGGACAGTTTGGGAACACTCACCCAGAAGAGACGTGAGGCTTTGGAGGTAATTCCTCACCAATGAATTCCTCTTACAACACAGGGCATGGGACAAAATCAGTACAAAGCAAAAATGCCATTTAGTTGTACTTTTGTGTTGCTGTTGTACGATGCCATGTTTGCTTAGGAAATATTTATAGATATAATAAGGCTTGGTAAGTAGAAAATATGATTCATCGATGTGTGCGCCATACCTCGGATGGACGTTAAGGATTTTATGGTGTCCCTCGGGAAGAATATGCGAGCCATTGCCAGCAACATGGTCAAATCACAAACTCCTGCCATAACCCGCAGAGGGCAGCCTCAGCCTCACCAGTCAGTGACACGGCCTCGCCCTCAGCCAAGGCCCACAAAACAAAATATCAGTTTGTGTTTGTGCAGATGTCTGTCCCCATTTATAAGGGGATGTTTTAAAGGCCAATCTTTTAACACGAATGTGTGTTCACTATGATCTATATTTGTGGATAAAACGAACTCGAAAAACATTTTCCATAAAAGAGTAATTATGTCTCTTCAATTGGAATTGTAGACGTTGGCTTGCAAACCGAGCCTCAATGGCGGTGTACGGAATCTTCTTTTTTTATTATTATAACAATACAAGGCGCAGGGAGGTAAAATTTGCTGCACATCATGTCCAACGCACAGAGTAAAACGAGTGTTCATTTACATCCGTATGATGTCTAATAAATAAAGAAGATACAA
Organism: Myxine glutinosa; assembly: GCF_964187855.1. NCBI lineage: Eukaryota > Metazoa > Chordata > Myxini > Myxiniformes > Myxinidae > Myxine > Myxine glutinosa. The sequence continues at coordinate 42,303,248 of NC_136272.1, read as the reverse complement.
GGACAAGCACACCTGACACGAGGCCGAGGCTTCAGACTTTGGCATGCTCACGAGGCTGCACCGTCGAATAAACTTTTCCAATACTTGACGGGCCTTTTACAAATGTGTGTGTGTATGTATATATACATAAAGGCCAGTCAATAAGTAACCTCAAAATGGCGATATAAATTCGAGAATGTAATGTGTGTATTTGGAGACAACATATGTTATATCTATGGGTAAGCGTCATGTTTTGCCTGTTTTAGATCTGGCAACATTGAACGTATGACATCAGTAGAGCAGTTCCAAGATGGCGGCTCCCTTAGAAGCATGCACCAGGGAGGAGCAACGTTCTGTCATCCGTTTCTTTGGAAGTGAGGGTGTGAATCCCAGTGAAATCCATCGCAGAATGAAAATACAATATGGTGACGCATGTTTATCGCTGCAGCAGGTGTACGAGTGGGACAGGAAGTTTAAAAGTGGAGTGTCCAGTGTGGCAGACGCTGCTCACTCGGGCCGGCCTCACACAGCTGACACACCAGAAATGGTTGCAGTAGTTGAGCGCGTGCAAAGGGAAAACCATCGCATTACGTTGGATGAAGTGGTCTCCGAATTGAACATTAGCCATGGTTCAGCACACCATATCAATCACAACATGCTGGGGTTCCACAAAGTGTCTGCAAGGTGGGTGCCCAGACAACTCACACCCGAACTGAAAGAACGGCGAGTGGGCGCATGTGAAGAACTTCTGTGACGTTACGAAACAGAAGGCAACGTAGTGACTGGGGATGAAAGATGGGTCCACTACTTTCAGCCAGAAACGAAGAGGGCAAGCAAAGAGTGGCGCCATTCAACTTCACCGAAGCCCAAAAAATTCCGCACGCAGCCGTCCGCAGGAAAAGTGATGCTGACGCTCACCTGGGATAGCCGAGGCCCACTTGTAGAGCATTACATGCCCAGGGGGACCACAGTCATCAGTGCATCACACTGCGACCTCCTTAAAAAGCATCTGAAACCAACAATCAGATCAAAACGGAGGGACTACTCACTACCGGTGTTTTGCTGCAGCATGACAATGCTCGGCCCCATACTGCCCGCGCTACAGCTGCAACAATCGAGGACCTGCATTTTGAGTGCCTTCCTCATCCACCCGACTCGCCAAACCTTACCCCTTATCACATCTTTGGGCCACTTAGAGGCACTTGGTGGAACCACTTTCCGATCCGACGAAGAGGTCCAAGAGGCAGTGCACAAATGGCTACACAAGCCGACAAAACATTTTTATCCCCTCGAGGAATCCAGGCCTTAGTAAAGCGCTGGGAAAATACATTGAACGCAATGGAGATCATGTTGAAAAATAACAGTTGTTACACACGTACACGCAATAAACAAGTTGTGAAAAATATTTTAGGGTTACTTATTGACTGCCACATATATATATATATATATATATATATATATATAATTAGATGCATATTCAATATGCCCTTCGTGCATATTCAATTGTCTATAAAGTCATAAAAATGTTATATTCGTGGAGATTATTGCATCAAATGCTACACGTGCAATGTCAATAATTTGCTCCCTCCTCTCACGTTTTACTACAGCGCACGGAGAAGCTGCTGGAAACTATTGACCAACTTTACTTGGAATTCGCCAAACGTGCCGCCCCATTCAACAACTGGATGGATGGTGCAGTGGAGGACCTGCAAGATATGTTCATTGTTCACACCATTGATGAGATTCAGGTTGGGCATTGCAGTCAAGTTCGTGTTTCCTTCACATTACCTGAACATTGGACCCTTAATTGCTGGGCTAATGCAATGGTATCAATTCTCATTGTTCATTTGCTATATTTTGTAGAAACAGGATTATTGGTGCATTGTTCTTCTTGTATAGTAATATATCGTTTAACTGGAAAGGGAAGACAATATTTGCACAATTTACAATAAAGGGATGGTTTATATAAGTTTATATAAGTAAGGAAGCAAGTTTGTCATCAATTGAATCGGCAAAAGGATCAAGAGCAGTGGGACTGCATGTTGCACATGCAACAATAGGCGGTTGTCATAGCAACCAATTTCTGAATGGAGTTAACTCAGAAAGTCATGTGCACAGTACCTTATTCACTGTAGTCCACTGGCTGAGGGGGTCCCCGTGTGCATGAGATGTGCCCTAAGTTACTCTTCATAATATTGAAGTAGACCATGAGACATATCAAAAAAGTTTGGGTAGACTTTTGGTAACCCGGCAGTAACAGAGGAAATGACGTCATTAGCCATGCCCTTTGCCGCTCTATTGATACCAAAATTTAGGGGTAGGGGAAACATAAATCGCAATAACTTTGGAAGTATAAATAACAGAACTACAAAATACCGATTAAAATGTTTGTATTTAAGTACTCTATTCATTACAATAATCATTATGCAAATTAATGTTAATGAGGTCACCAGAGGTCAAAAGGTCACAAAACCCGAGTACAAGTGAAAATTTCACACTGCTCCAAAAAAATACCCACCAAGTTATGGATTTACTCACTTTTACATTTATGATGCATGGAACGTTTGGAATAGATGCTACTGATTACTTTGATATGCATTTGGGGCCTTTTAATGCCTAATTGTATTACATAACATCAACTGAAAATTGCCGTAAATTAAAAAGGCAGATTTTTTTTCAGTCCATAAGTATAATAGAATGTTCTGCATACTAGTACCTTCTTTAGCAATTTGAGAATGTATTCTGAGTTATGTTTTGTGAAGAGTTCCCTTATGCTCTTCAGTCCATTGTATTAACCCTCAGTGTTTTGTCAAGTAGGCGGACACATCATAAGGTTAGATTTCATTGAAATCTTATTTGAAGCCAAGAAGCCTTTAAAAATACCCATGGGAATGATGACCATGGTTCCATAAAATGTTATCTATGCCTGATCTGCTAGTCAAATGAAAGAGACATATCTCAAGCAATGATAGACAAGTACATGTTTTAACACAATAGTTTCTATTGTCCACAAGTTTAGTAATTTACCGTTGCTTACTCGCATGTTTGTCAAAGGGATCCAGATGACCCAGCGATGCTTATACAGAGTAAATTACTGCTACATACCTAATACCATCAAGGAATTTCCTTTATGCTAATACTGAGTTGAACCAGAGGGGTTTTTGCATTGCACAATTTGTTCATCACCCTGGAGACTTTGACACTTGCAGAAACGAATGCAGGGAAGTCCATTTTTGCGACAGGCACATCTGTCATTGCTGCATTTTTTGCAATTGCACAAAACTGTGTATTCTTCAGGAATTGGTCTCATGCCTTTAGTTGGCATCAAAAGTTCATCTGCTTCCTTGTGAAGCCAAAGGCAGTTGGATCCAGTGATGTGGGCTTATGAGGGTGTAACAAAGTCACCATCTGATAGGTTGCATAAAACGCTCTATGGATGTGTTGCTGTATTGCATGGCTAGTTGGCGGAAGTTGCTCCAAGGATACACCTTTACTGTGATGGTACATGTGGTCTCTTAATTGATCCATTGTTGTGCACTTGGTGTTCTTTTTTATAGCTTGTACCAGGTATGCCTCACAGGACGCCATGAAACTGTCGGTACAACTTGTTCCAGAATCAAAGTCTTTCAGATACTCAGATGGACTAGCATTATTCAAGGCTACATGTTTTGTTCCCACCTTGCTTGTGTAGTCACAGCCAGTCAGGGTATGAACAAGTGGTAGCACATAGCAAAGTTCTTCTCCACCCTTTGGTGCTAATGTGTGAACTGGAATGTATCTCGTTGAATCTCCAACACCAGCCCTTAGCCAAAGATCGCTTAGGCCATTGTAATGAAGAATATTCCAGTAGTGCATAAGCAGTACAAACACATCTGTATCACCAGACAATACGATAATACGTTCAGTTCCACTTTTGACTGCATGCATCGCATGTGGAATGATACGAGCATCTGCCTCTTCTACATCGGGACTGAGGTCTGGCATTTCTGTTGAACAGCCATCTTTGACGGACTGGCATGTAACTGCACCAGATACACCTGAAAAAGAACTTGCCACAACGTTGACTGTGGAAGGTCTTTCTTTTCCACGCTTTATGGCTTGTGAGTGAAGAAGCATCTGGAGTTTAAATTTATTATTGCTTGATGCCCAAAATCTGTCCATTTCTACAGGTAATGGTGTGTCGTAATTGATAATGTTCATTTCAATTGCCGCTTTAACTGAACGGCGCCTTCTCTCGGAATCTTTTATGGACCCCTCGACATAGGAATAAATAAAAAAACCACCTTTAGAGGCCATTTTTCCCCGCAAGCGGGGGTTGGCCTTTTTCGGGAACTGTGGTTGTTGTTGTTTTTCGGTCCCCTTTTTGAAGCAATGTTTTACGGCCGGATGCCCTTCCTGACGCCAACCCTTTTTTTGCCACCTTTAACGACAAGCAGGGAATTACCAGTGAACTGGTACTCAATTTGCCGACCTCGGAAGGATGACAGGCTGAGTCAACCCCCCTGGCGTTAATTCAGCGATTGACCGGGATTCAAACCCAGGATCCTAGGATCCTAAGCCGGCACCCTAGCCGCTAGCCCAACACCAGGGTATTGGTTAGATTTAGGTATTGATCTTCCCTCGACATAGGAATCAAAGACCAAATCCAACCTGTCATCCCCCTGACCAATTGCAGCGACATAGTTCAGAAAATTATCACAGAAATCTCCAAATGTCTGCAGATCTTTTATTTTTATCTTTCTGATGTTGGCCATCACGTCAACTAAACATGTGGACTGTAATGCACTGTCCTTGACTGGAGTTCTCTCATCATCTTTGGTGAGTTTGGTCTCTAGTTCCTGGACAAGTACACTTTTTAGTGGTTTGGTCATCTGTCCTTCCTTATCAAACAAATATGATGTAGGGGAGACATCATACTGCAATAACTCTTCCATTGTCCTTCCACGGGCACGGGTAACCTCAATTGATCGTTTCATTTGGGCTTCTTCCTTCTGTTTTCCAGCGGATTTTCCTTTGATATCTTTTTCTGGCTTATGTATGCTGAGAAATGTCTTCAAGTTTGTTCGATGAATAACTGAGGAGAACCTAACTGATTGTTCTACAAATCGCTCTGTTCTCAGTGTTTCATATGCTCTGGTCCCAATTTCCATTACTGAAAGTAACTGGCTTCTAATATCATGAGACATAACTTCCTGGGTGAGAATATTGTGAAGTTCTACTTGATCAGGAACCAGCTGAAATGGGTTTTCATTCCTTTCTATTGTCGCAAGGATTGCTTGGACTTTCTGTTCACCTGTAGCTATTTCAGCTTTGCTGATCGTACCTTCCTCTGATAGACTGGTATTCACCCCACTTAATTCCCTGTGTAGGTTGGTTATGGCCAGCATTTCATGATAGATAAGCTCCCACATTGCCACAAATTTCTTCTTTCTTGTGTATGCCGATGATAACAGAGGCACTCTTTTGTGATCTATTGATCGTCTGTTCCAATGCCATATCAGCGCCGACCGCATTGAATTTTCCAGGGGTTCGCTTCACCACAAATTTACCTGCCCGGAATGCCTCATAGACCTCTGGTGCCGTGTCAGGTAGCTTGTGCATGTCCTCCAAATACAATGAACACCATCTCAGGTAATTTGTGGAATCAAAAGCTGCAAAGACAAAGTCACTTGCCTTGATTAAAACAAAAACTTCAAGATTAAACAATGTGATCTTTCTCAAAGGATGCATGCCGCTTGACATGCGTTGGCAACGGAATTCGATTAAAGTTGACCTTGGGCCTCCTACTTACAGAGCAATAAGGGTTAAAGCTAAAGAGCATAGGAGAATTCTTGATAACAACAACTGTTCATATGCACCTTCATATTGCTAACAAATGGTCCCAGCATGACAGCATACTTTGTGTGCCCAAGGACTTGAAAAAATTCCACCTTTTTAATTTATGACATTTTTCAATTGATATTATGTAATAAACTTAGGCATTAAAAGGCCCCAAATGCATATCAAAGTAATCAGTAGCATCTATTCTAAACGTTCCATGCATCATAAATGTAAAAGTGAGTAAATCCATAACTTGGTGGGTATTTTTTTGGAGCAGTGTGAAATTTTCACTTGTACCCGGGTTTTGTGACCTTTTGACCTCTGGTGACCTCATTAACATATTAATTTGCATAATGATTATTGTAATGAATAGAGTACTTAAATACAAACATTTTAATGGGTATTTTGTAGTTCTGTGATTTATACTTCCAAAGTTATTGCGATTTATGTTTCCCCTACCCCTAAGTTTTGGTATCAATAGAGCAGCAAAGGGCGTGGCTAATGACGTCATTTCCTCTGTTACTGCCGGGTTACCAAAAGTATACCCAAACTTTTTTGATATGTCTCATGGTCTACTTCAATATTATGAAGAGTAACTTAGGGCACATCTCATGCACACGGGGACCCCCTCAGCCAGTGGATTACTGGAGAAATACATTGATGGCGTATCAACAAGGAAAGGGCCACATGAAGTTGTGTTTTCAACCACTTTGGTCGCATGCATTAGCTGACCACCGATTGGTGATTCACCCACTCCTATGTCCATTACTATTCAGCTTAATATCGCTTGCCAAGCCAGCCATTCCTTATCAACCGTTTCATTGGAAGTGCTTGCTTGAGCGCTGAAGCCACTTGGCGAGCTCTGTACGAGCTAATTGGTAATGAAACACACCCCAGAGCCAATTTGGGCTGTGCCGAAACAGCCATTCAACGTCATCGCAGTGACGTCATTACACTACTTTACCTCAGAGAGGGGGAAAATGGCGGACATTCCAGAGTTTGTACAGGCAGAGTTTGCCTCAGTGTTGGCAAACCACGCAAATGCAGCTATTGGCTTGGCTTTCGTCGAACATGTCTGTACTGTACATTGTCAGTTAAAATTGCGTGACGTCGCACGGTGGGAAAAAATACGTGACAATATTATTTGTTGGTGGGCGGCTTTGGTGTGAACACCAAATTAACACACCTTTACGGTCACTGTTGGCCCGGTCCCACGTGACCTGGAATACATGGTGTAAATGAGCCATCCCACCGGCACAACCATTATCCCTGCCACTCATTACACCAACTGGCCGCATGTAACAGTATATGCTACTTACTCTTCCCAATTCCCAATGCAAATCTCCAAAATTGGATAACGTTTAGTTATGTCACAGAACCTGCCATGAACCTGCCATGAAGCACGTACCAGACACCAAAGCGCGTCGGTGGTTGCCAAATCGGTCTTTTGGTAATGATATCGGTCGGTATATACAATTACAAGGTGATTTGTTGTTGTCCTCCCAGCAGTCGGTGAGGGTAATAGTTTGTAATTTGTTCAGGGTGCCGGCGATAACTATTCAGGTAAGACACCGAGGGATATTTAACGTCACCTTCAGCATGGTCTGACAAAGTTGTCTAGTTTCACCATCAGCACCACCAGGGTGACTTTATACCGTACAGCGTTGTAAGATAACCGCTTTATTCTTCAGGTTGTAGCTGCGTGACCGTGACGTGACGTGCTCTCGCGAGATCTCGCGCCATCCCGCTCGAATCGCAAGGGCTTGTGGTACCGGTATAACGGTATTTCACAAAACACTGAACCAACACACACGCACGGAGCAGGAACAGCATTACATTACAAGGAGGCCTGAAAGTCGCTTTACCCCTTCTCCGGTAACGCATTCGTTCTCCTTGCATCTGCTGTAACATTTGTGAAGTATGTGCGAAAGACGCCATGATGCAGCGAGCAAATCTTCAGTCATCCTGTACCGGTTTGTCGACACTTTCTCCTGACGAAGCCTCACAACACAAAGAGTCGTTAGCTCTGCATGACGTGGTGGCCACAGAAGAGGAACTGGTGATGTTGTTGACCTGTGTCCAATCCATCGTTGAAGGAACAGGGAAAGGGAGTTGTGATACATTTATTAGAGGTAAAGCCATTTTCAGGCCACCCTGCACCAAGTTAAACTTAAAGACGATGTACTGCAATCGATTTCGTGACGATCTCCTGTATTATATATCGTGACGATCTACTGCATTCTATATAGTTATGATCTACTGGAATCTATATCGTGACGATCTACTGTATTATATATTGTGACAATCTACTGCATTCTATATCGTGACAATCCAATGCATTCCATATAGTGACGATCTACTGCAATCTATTTCGTGACGATCTATTGCATTTTATGTAGTGACGATCTACTATATTATATATGGTGACGATCTACTATATTATATATGGTGACGATCTACTGCATTCTATATCGTGACGATCTACTGCATTCTATATCGTGACGATCTACTGCATTCTATATAGTGACGATCTACTGCACTCTATATCGTGACGATCTACTGTATTATATATTGTGACAATCTACTGCATTCTGTATCGTGACGATCTACTGTATTATATATTGTACTCTATATCGTGACGATCTACTGTATTATATATGGTGACGATCTACTGCATTCTATGTTGTGACGATCTACTGCATTCTATATCGTGACGATCTACTGCCCTCTATATCGTGACGATCTACTGCATTTTATATCGTGACGATCTACTGTATTATATATGGTGACGATCTACTGCATTCTATATCGTGACGATCTACTGCATTCTATATCGTGACGATCTACTGTATTATATATTGTAACAATCTACTGCACTCTATAGCGTGACGATTTACTGCACTCTATATCGTGACGATCTACTGCACTCTATATCGTGACGATCTACTGCACTCTATATCGTTACGATCTACTGCACTCTATATCGTGAAGATTTACTGTATTATATATTGTGACAATCTACTGCATTCTATATCGTGACAATCGAATGCATTCCATATAGTGACGATCTACTGCAATCTATTTCGTGACGATCTACTGCATTTTATATAGTGACGATCTACTGTATTATATATGACGATCTACTGAATTCTATATCGTGGCGATCTACTGCATTCTATATCGTGACAATCCAATGCATTCCATATAGTGATGATCTACTGCAATCTATTCTATATTCTACGATCTACTGCACTCTATATCGTAACGATCTATTGCTACTGGGATAAAACGGTGATCCTGCGACACAAGGGGCCTTTACACCATGTGATGTATGGGATTTTCCTCAGATAACCAGAGACGGTAAATCCTTTTGTGATTGGTTATCAAAATGAAGGATTTAAAATTGCTTTGTGGTTTTCTATTTAATTTGGTTCAATAAGAGATTTTTTGGACAATTCCTTCGGGATAGACAATTGGACCTCTGACGTGGTCAAATTAGATTCTGGGACTACATCAAGGGTCCACTCACTACAGTATTCTGTACAACCACCATGTTCATTTCTTCCATTCCTTTCCCTCTAACCCTAAACAAGCAAGATGCACATTTTGAAGGCCGTGTATGAGTGAAAGAACCGTTTTTGTACCTGTCTTTCTCAGTGTCTCATTGCGGCGCACGAGCAGTTCAAGAGCACACTACCAGAGGCCGAGAAGGAGAAGAACGCCATCCTTGCGATCCACAACGAGATTGTGAAGATCTCTCAGACGTACAACATCAAGCTGGGCTCTGCGAACCCCTACACCAACCTCAGCACGCAGGACGTTTCCTCGAAATGGGAAAAGGTTGAAACGAAAAGCCATGTAACACCACGACTACTGTGTAGATTTTAATGTACTTTGTCCTACCGAAGGTATTCAATTGCAGAATGATTGATGTTAGTGCAGTGCATGCGCATTGCTTTTGGCATGCACCTTTAAACAGGGTAGTGCAGAATGCCATCAATTTCGGACAGTACAATAGATGAGTTGGTGATGCGCTGCTGAACTGCCTTCTTGAGGTTCCATCGCCGCTCGGTTCAAAATTGTCTGGAATTGCCAATCCGGTGCCGTACCAGCAGTGAGCACCGCATCTCAAAGCAGAGTTCTTTTAATGGGATGTAAAGATGGCCGTCTTGTCCAATTACGTGGATGTTAAAACCTGGTGTTGGCTTAACGGTTAAGGTGGTTGTCTTCAGATCTTAGGGTCCTGACTTTGAGTCCTTGTCATGCCAATGAACTATAACATCAGGTGGATTGGTTGACTCAGCCCATCATACTAGTCAGATTCACCATGTCAACAAATATAATTTCGTTCAAAAATTTGGGAGATTAACAAACCTGTACATTTTTGGAATCATCAGAGCATGGAGAATCCGAAAATCAATGTTGGTATTTGCACAGACACAGATTTTGGATTTTCAAAATGGCCGCCATAACATACATATTTTGCGCTATCTCGGCTTCTAGTCAACCTAGAAACTTAATTAAATATGCTAATCCTATGTTTTCTGGGTCAAGGAATCCCATAAAGGCCTCAAAATAGTGCTCAGGATTATAGAAAAACAACACACAAAGTTAATTGAAAACCATTGTCTTTATATTTGTGATATAACTATTACATAATACATGATATTGCAAGTCCTTTGAAGTTATAGGTTTGGGTTTATAAAGCAAGAAAGCAGCCTTGTTAGTATCAGATTGAACTACAAGTCCTATACACAGGATCTACGAGGTCTATACCGTTCAGGAATATGCTTTTACAGATCTTCATCACTGTCCTGAGTGTCATCTGGAAAGTCCTAAAAGTGAAGCAAGTGTTAGGATTAGAAGTCTAATGATCCCACCAATGGTTTTCTTGACCCAGAAAACATAGAATTAGCATATTTAAATAAGATTCTAGGTTGACTAGAAGCCGAGATAGCGTAAATTATGTATTTTATGGCGGCCATTTTGAGTATCCAAAATGGCGGCCATGCAGGTGTCTGTGCAAATGCCAACATTAATTTTTGGATTCCTCATGCTCTGAATATTCCAAAAATGTATAGTTTTGCTAATCTCCAAAAATTTTGAACGAAAAAAAAACAGTGGACCTGACTATCCTTACGAGGTTGGCAAAATGAGTACCAGCTTACTGGTAGTGAGGACACTGCATCAGCGGCACAGCCGCACCTCCACAAAACGATTCAGCCAAGCAGCTGCATAGGAACCACCATGTGGATGTCACACATCCAACAGTATTTTCCAAAAAAAGAACATTGACCAAATTTCTTGCTTGGAGCTAAGGTGTAATATTCAAGCTATGACCTATTCGGAAGTTGCTGCTAAAATGTTGATGGGACAAATGGCCTAAGTTAGTTTGTTTGAAAAAAAAAATACGTTTTTGTTCATGTTTATAAATGATTTATCAAAGTTCTGTCAAATATTCAATAACTTCTTGATCCCCTGCTGCTGGTAGGCCCGCCAGCTCGTACCTCAGCGTGACCAGTCCCTGCAGGAAGAGCTTGCAAGGCAGCACTCCAATGAAAGGCTTCGCAGGCAGTTTGCCTCATCGGCCAATGTTATTGGACCGTGGATGCAGACCAAGCTGGAGGTACCACGTGTTTCCTGCTCCCTCTTTCGGTTGTATTACAGTCATCTCTTGCTAGAAATACATGCATGATGAGTCGAAGACCGTGTTCCTCGTGTCTAAACAAACATGTCTCCATGATAGGAAGTGGGCCGAAGCTCGGTGGAACTCAGAGGAACTCTGGAAGACCAGATGCACCAACTGAAGCAGCACGAGCAGAACATCATTAACTACAAACCCAATATTGATAAGCTGGAGGGAGACCATCAGCTCATCCAGGAAGCTCTTGTGTTTGACAACAAGCACACCCATTATACCATGGAGGTAAGTAAGCCATAATGGCCAAACGATTGTGGGAATGTCACGATGGACATGACGCTCACATCCTCCACCCTCTTTTTCTACCCGCTTTAGCACGTTCGTGTGGGATGGGAACAGCTGTTGACCACCATCGCACGCACAATCAATGAAGTGGAAAACCAGATTCTAACTCGTGATGCCAAGGGCATCAGCCAAGAGCAGTTGAACGAATTCCGAACCTCCTTCAACCACTTTGACAGGGTATGGACACATTAACCACCTCCTCCATCACATTAAGTTGAATCCTGTTGAATTACGTCAGAAAAACGAGCAAGATGTCAGTTAAAGGTAGAAATCGAAATAAAAGTCTATTTGTGTGGCCTATAAACGAGGATTGGTCATGCGTGTAGCAATAAGCTTGTGAATAGTACAAAAACCATGATTGGCCATCTTCATGTAACACAACAGTATTGGGGACGGGGTTGAGGGTGTACAATATGAATGCAGATTGATCAACCAGTGCTGTGGCATTAACCTTCGCTTCATTGTGTTCCCCAACCCATCTCTTTCCACAAAATACATTTGCAATACTTACAAAAACACATGGAACAATGTTCACACGCCATGCTCACTTACCATCAATCGATTACGCTATCCATCACGTGCTCATCATAATATGACAATATCAACCTCTCCACCTGCCCATGTTATGCCAAACATACCTGAACTTGCACCCAAAACGTATGACACATTCATCATACCTTCAAACACCCATGGCGTCCACTTCGAAACATGTTTGTTTCATTTAGCATGAAACAGGTGAACTGAATTGTGAAGAATTTCGAACCTGCCTCTTCAGCCTGGGATGTGTCTTCCAGGTATATTTTGTGCCTCTTTTTTGCTTTTAAACACTTACTTGACCTGCTTTCTTTCCCTCCTTTCTCTTCCTCCCATGTCCCTCTCTTCCTCATTTCCTCTGACTTCATCGCGTCACTCCGATGGGTTTGTCTGTCCTTCGCTTCACTTTACCTATTTGCTACAACTCCACTCCTCTTCCACTTCGACTGCTCGGCCTTCTTTTCATCGGCCTCTTTCGGCGGAGCAGAAGAAGAATGGGATGATGGAGGCAGACGATTTCCGGGCTTGCCTCATCTCAATGGGATATGACTTGGTAGGAGCGATAACTCCATAGCAGGAAGCTGCTTTCTTCGATTGTCCCATTCACCTCCCTCCCGCCAACACACCTTACAAATCCTAGCCTTGGCTTATAGACAAGCAAAACATGCAGGTTTTGGTTAACGTCACCTGGAGAGACTTTAAACACCAAGGTGACTTTGAATTATATGTGTCTTCCTCAGTGTCTTCGGTAGATTTTTTTGCAGCTGCATTCCCCTCAATTTAAAAACCAATATTGAGAAGGACTAAGGTAGAGAAAAATTAATGCAAAGGAGGAAAATGATCTTATCACTGCAATATAACTACGTCTTGTAGAAAATGAAAGTCATTTACCTCGTTATCAAAAGGTGTCTGCAAACAGATACATTTTAACATTGTGCTTCAAAGAGGCCTTAGCACATTTCAAACAAAGTTGACCGTATTTAACCACATATCGATTTTATACCTCGAATGTCAATCATCTCTGAGTTAGAGAAGATCTGCTGCAATGCACATCGTACATTTAAAGGCGCTAAAAATTACATCACTTACACGCATATGCTGTTATGCAATGAACATCAATCAATCAATCAATTTGGTTTTATTAGAATAAAATTAAATAAAATGTACACGACTGTAGTCCAAGGACTAATAATGTCAAGTTTACAATATAAATAATTTCACATCGTAACAAATACATTATACAGACAGAAATCGATTATCTATTTGCATTGGTGAATCGATCAAAACAGAAGAAATTCATTTAAAAGGTTGAAATGCTTCGGTCAATATATGAATGTCAATAATTACATTCAAAATATGTAAATATTTGTATTAAATAGCCTACACCGACTTAAAAATAGTATTATTTATTCTTTTTGGTTCACGAGTTATCAAGTGACCACTATATTCGTCATGTGTGTGTGTCTGTCTGTGTGTGTCTGTCTGTCTGGGTGTCTGTCTGTCTGTGTCTGTCTGTCTGTCCGCAGCATAACTACCCGATATCATCCGATCTTGATGAAACTTGGGTGGGAGGTTGATGTCATGATCTCGTTGTGTCCTGCCTGGAGTGAGCGTATTGCGCCCATTGTGGGTGGAGCCACACCCAAAAAAAGATGTCTTTTTAGGGGGTAATCGAGTTCAAGCTACATCTTATCCGAGGGAGTTGGTGGAATCTGACGGGGGTTTCGATGTTTGGTTAGGCCAATGTCATGTGTCTCGCCCCACGGAGCTCGATTTTTCATTTTTTTTCATTTCATTTTTCACCGAATTTTCGGTGTTGTGTAGCTAACTAACCTCATAACTGATTATACATTATTTTCTATCTCATTTCAAGGTCAGTCACCTTCGTTTCGACCTGTCCGGGGCTGTTTCGGTTGTAGTCCGTCCTTTGTCATTGAATACCGCTCGCTCGTGAACCATCGTAGTCTCCTGACTTGTATTCTACGAAAACCAAATTGATTGATCGATTGATTGACATAAAATAAATGGGAAAATTAAATGTAATCTGAATTTTTAATCTGCCGAATGTCGAAAGGGGTCACTTAAACAAAATATATAACCAGAACGAGTCCTCAATGATCTATATATTTATAGGTTAAAGGGTCGGCTTTGTCCGCACGTCTTCTAACAGCGACAGCGTGAGCGAGTTCCTTGGACCGCAAACCCACCCTTGCGTGCTCACCGTTTGTAGTAGGTATTCTGACTTTTGTAAATCTTCGTTTTAGGGGACGTTTTCCAGCAAAAATTACGCACTCCACCCCATATGGACAATCCTTTGTTTTTGTGTAGACGACATTATACGATATACATCTTTTTCGTGTGTATACTTCGTCTTCACGTTCAAAATGTTTGGTCATAAGGCTCAGGGGTAAACTCGCATGCCTGTGGAACTGTGCGGCCCCATTTCGAATCTTGCTGGCATCAATTATTAAAAATAAATAAAAATATTGTGCAGTCTTAGTTGTTATAATAACTCCACATCACCCAGTTATATGAAGATATCACACCGATGATTTTGGTGTTTCGGTGATCTACATACACCACCAAGGTTCTGCATTTTTAAATGCTCCTCGATTAGAAATATGAAAATCGATTTTGCAAGAGGATAGGACACAAAATCATACGTGTCATGATGTAGGCAGAGCTATAGATTACTACATTACACAAGAAGTTTTTGTTTTTCCCACATTACGTCACTATTGTCATTAACAATCGCCATGCAGAGTGATCTTACGATGCAAAGCTTAAATAATGTCGCACATATCCTAGCTGTGTAATGCATTTAGTCAAATAAATGGAAGTTTAAAATCTTTTTTTGTCGGTTATCAGTAAAAACTATAAAATGGATAAATGTTATTTCAATCGCTGTGCTGCATAATCATCTTCACCGACATATAAACTTCAACTATGTCACTTTCACCATTGCAATGACAACTGGGCACTTGGCTTCGTAAAGGTCTGGTTTTTAATGCGGGGTTTATGTTAAGTAAATGATAAAGGGAAATAGATCTTCTACTGCAGCAAATGTACACAGCTCACATTATTTGTGGCTCATCTTATTATCAGGAATATCTGAAGGTGTTAAAAAAAAAAATTAACATGAAGTTGCATCTAAACCTACAAGCTGGCCTGCATGGTGTTCAAATCTGAGCCCCTGCCCCATGATGTTGGGCCCCAGGTTCAAATATCATACATCGTGTCAATATGTCCATCGTCTCTGAATTTTCTATATTCATGTTGAAGTACACCGATGTTTCCCAAATATCCTTGCCCTGCATGCAATTAGACATTGGCGAGAGAAAAAAAAGAAGCTTACAGGACATTTCATATAAAAACAAGTCAGGCCCTGTGTCAAAGCCAAAGCCAGAAATGGAATATGAAATTTTTTTTTCTTTAAAGCTTTTCAAATTTCTGTAGATGTTGAAGGCAGGACTCGTACAAATTCATTGCGTATTAGTTAAAAGGCCTAGTGATCATTAAAAAATTGCTCAGAAAGATGCTTTAAAACACCAAAATAGATGTATTTTCCATTTTACTTCCATCCCATTCAAGGGCGAGGCTGAATTTGCCCGGATAATGACGTTGGTCGACCCCAACAATTCAGGTTACGTGACCTTCCAGTCATTCATCGACTTCATGACGAGGGAAACAGGAGACACCGACACAGCTGATCAAGTTATTGCCTCGTTCAAGATCCTCGCTTCTGACAAGGTACGTTTCTCAAAGTGCAAATGTATGGGCAATAGAATGTACATAATTAAATTATCACTTCTGTTAAGACAGACAATATGAATGCTTCCTCTCACTGTCCCACATCTCCGTAATCCTTCCCAACTATCCAAGGAATTTATCACGGCTGAGGAGCTGCGGCGTGAGCTTCCTCCAGAGCAGGCAGAGTACTGCATTTCCCGCATGGCTACGTACTCAGGTCACTCTACTCAGCAGGGAGCTCTTGACTACATGTCATTCTCTATGGCGCTCTATGGCGAGAGTGATCTCTGAACGGCATGGGACCCTTACCTCAAATCCAATAATGTCTAAATTTGGACCTCAATTCCCCCACAAATCCCTCGCAAATGACTACCACCCAAAGCATTTCCCCCTCTGTTTTTGCTTCACTGCTTCTTGCCTTCCTGCACATGCTCTCCATTCCAACAACTATTTTGCAGTCAGGCAGATACTAAACAGGATAAAGACAGGTAGAGAGATTAAAGAGACAAAGGCATGTTTAGCTCTTGAAAAATATCAAAACCTTGTTCACTGTAGCGGAATTTTACAATCTGGCCTCGGTAACCCTTTCCCAAGTGACGTATATAAAAACAATTGCTACTTTTACGGATATTAAAGCAATAAACTTGCCAAAGTTTGTTCCTGCTCAGAAAAATTAAAATGTAGCAGTCCCTCAAAGCTATGGTTGTTTGAAAGATGTTGACATCCATAATAAATGTTACAGTTAACCTGACAAAGGTCAACAGCTAGATGCACAGATAGAAAGAGAAGGTAATGTAGTGCTCACTTTATGCTCGTCCAAGGTAGGTGAGCATGATGTACCAGTGAGTTTTTCATTCTGATGTCTATGGTTTGCAGAGGCTTATGGGGGCAAAGTGTCAGGCCAAAGCTTCTCGGACTCATTGGATCATTCTTTAGACTGAAAGCAGACGGTTCATAATGCTGCCAGACGATGAGAAAACAATGGATGAAATGAGAAAGTTTGTATTAATTATTGGTCCAACTTGGAGCCATAGACAATGTCAAAAACTTGCTTCATCTGTCACTGCCTTTTTCCTTCCCAACACCCACCCCATCTATCCATTTCATTTGCAGTCACATTTATTACTGACCTAGCAATGAAGGGTGAAAATCCCCCATGGTGTTCCCCTTATGATGGTACTGGCATTATAATAAAAATAACTGCCCCAGGACTTTTGCCTCATGACAAGCACATGCGGAGCGCCGTTTCATTGGCAGCCGTTTGCTCCACAAATCTTAGTATATTCGGTGTGATCACAGGTATATGACTGAGGAACCTTACCAGATCAAATTTAAAAAAGGGAGATAAATCACTGAACATGTTTGTACAAAACAATTAATTATATTGCATTAAAAAATGACCATGGGGGAGGGAGGGGAGAGGGAGTGGGGTTGAGGGGGTCTCGTTATTTGGGTAGTGCTCAAAATGCACGGTTGGAGTTCTCCTATTTCCTATTTTCCAAACGCCGTAGTTCGTCGTCTAATAATTCCTGCATTTTAATGTCTTTGTGGGTTTTCCCAGTCATTAATAACTTTGCCCAAATGAAGCCAAAAAAGTGACATTACCAATTTGTAGCGATGATTTAAAGTTGCGAAGAAAAATAAACCAAACAAGAGCGAGAATTACTTTGCAATACATGTCCCTTACCAAGTTTCAGTTCAATATGTTAAAGGGTAAGGGGAAAAAGTGTGGAGAGATTTCACACAAGTAAACACAACCTTTTATTTGGGTGGTGTATAATGCCACGTTTGGTGCCCAAAAAAAAAAAAACCCGATGCACATACATGAAGCAAAAACATGGACGGCTTATGTGCATATATAATAAATTATCGTTATATACCTGGCATCATTCCAACTGCACTGGGCCATGGACTAACACCCATGCCTGAGGCCTGCCGATCTGTGCTGCTTCATTTAGGGTGGTCATGCCAGCTGTCCAGCCACTGGGTGTAAAGCAGTGGGGTGGAGTCAGGGCATCTGAAAACAGACCCATGTATGATATGATATTTTCTAAGTTTAAAACGGACATAACTGAAAATTTGGTGAAACACCCCGAAACTCAAACTTGTTCTGCAACTTATCATAATAAAGCCATGTACCAGGTTTCAGCTGAATATATTAAAGGTAATGGAAAAATGCAGAAAAACACAGGTGGAACAGATGGATACATGAACAGACAGACAGTCGGAGATTCTACTCCGGGAAAGCCTATATTCCACTGCAGGTAGGTGACCAATAACTAATCAGAGAATACAAGCATCAATTACATCAATGGAAGATTACAAGTGGTGAGCAATTCACAAACGATCTGAAGAACCTTTTCCATTTTAGAGACAGTGACAAGAAGGCAGAGACCCAGCTCCATTAAACACATGAATGTACAGTATTGAAAGTAAAATGCAATCACCGACATTCATGGTCCCAACATTCACGGATCCCACGTAATTGCGGTTCATAACATGTGACTTGCTTCAACATTCACGCTTAACGTATTCACGGTTTACAAAAAAAAAGAAAAGAATAATAATAAACATATATATATATGTTTATATATACGTATACACGAGTATATATATATATATATATATATATATATATATATATATATATATATATATATATATATCGATATATTTTCACATCAGGACTGGTTACCTATATCGACGGCCACTCATCAATTCAGCCTAGAAATTTTTCCAGACCCCTGCTCTCTCTTATACACAGATTCATTCCATCTCGTCTTAGATTATCTTTTACCCATCCTCCTGCTCTTGGGACTCTGAACCCTGTGGTTAGGCAGTTGCTTTAAACAACTTGCATTCTCCTCCTGGAAAACGACCTCGGACCATTCCACAAAGCTCACAGCAAACCTGTCTACTCTCTGAAGAGCCAGAAAACAACATTTGTCCAATCTAAAGAATGAGCTTTCAAACTTGTCTCCCTCCCCTAAAACCTGGTGGCGCCTCGTCAAGACTTACACCCTCTGCCCTATCCGTGCTTTGTCGCCTCAGGTATCTGCAGGACGCATGTGGTCCAGCAACAACCCTCTCCTAGTGAAACTGCCCAAATCCAGAACCACTGTTCACCACTCATTTATTCCTCTTTTTTTTTTCACCTGTGGAACCATCTTCCATACTCTCTTCAATCTCATTCATCCAAAATCATGATATTTTCTATACCTGTTAACCCCTGCTCCCACCCTTCCCAAACATTTTGCTTATGTATCCATCTTGCCCGCCCTTTGTGTTCTCCTTTACCCTTCATCGTTACCTACATCCCTCGTTTGTCAGTCTCCATCGGTACACGTTTATTATAGCGACGCTGTAAAACACACAAACGAACGTCTTCACTCAAGGTTATTTGGGTTAATTGATTAAGAGTTAAAATAGGCAGGTAAAGGATAAGGTAAGATAGAGGGATGAAGTGTTTAGGGAAAGGTTAAAAAAAAAAAAAAATTTAAAATTTAAAACACTGAGGATGATTGCACAGTGTGAGCCAGTATTTTAATAATGCCTTTTGCACAGTGCGGTCAAGTGCAATCCAGGCTGGGGAAATATCCAGTAAGAATGAAAGATACGAGTCTCAATCATGATGTACATTAAATTGAAACAGCCCCAGAACAGGAAGAATCTTTTATAACATGTTGTCGTTTTGTTGTTGTTCTTGTTGTTTGTGTGCTCCTTCCATGTACTTTTATATTTCTTTATTTTTCCTTCTCCATAGTAAACCCTTAAATATAGCGTGTTTGATTAGAGCGGTTTTGACCAATTGTGGGGTTTCATTTCGAGCAGTCGTGGTTTTTGAGCTGAGTTTAGAAGGTTATCTGCATGGCGAACCTTTTGTTGTTTCTCACGCACCTTTGAAATGGACAAAACTATGAACAACGCTAAATGATGGACAAAAGTGATCTTTTTTTTTTTTGCTGGTTTACAGAGCTGCAGATCATTTGTAACAGAAACATTGACAGATTACAAAAGGAAAAGATTTAAGAGATTAATAGGGGAGGGATGCTGGGGGCTTTAGTCACATTACAGAAGGGAGGGGTATGTGTTTAATCTGCTTCAACACAGCAGGAGACTTCATCTTAAAGCTGATTTTTATTTATTTTACACTAGCAGAAGTACCCAGGTGAGGGGGGAGGCTGGAGAGTGAGGGTTGAGGAAGGGAGTGGGTGAGTGGAAGGGGGTGGGGAAGGGAGTGGGAGGGAAAAGATATAATACATTTACCCATGCAAAGAGTGCTTTAACCTCAGTGTTTCCCAGATAAAAAAGGAAATTGTAATACCCTCTGCCACCACCAGGTGGCGCTACACCGTACACATTTACAAAGATAATTTACGCTCCTCTTCCGGTCCCCCACACCGCCGCATTAGGTCGCGGCCACATAGCCGGTGTTACCCCTAGCCAAAGTTGTATTTGTATTTGTATCCCGAGTAAAGTATATGTGTTTATAGCTGGAGTACACGGCGTTGCTCAAGCGAAAAAGAAACTAACATATTTGAAATGAGGGCAAATATAATGGAAAAGCAATTACATCCAAATCAGAATCCATCACAAATGTCAAATCATCATGTTACCTTTTTGTTGAATATCTGCTGATGAATGTGCCGTTCATCACGTTTGAGTTAAGTATTATGACTGTGGGGAGGAAGAAGAAGCTTTACTACCAACTTCGTACACTTCCAGAATTGTTTGATTTTGTGTTCAAATGTTTGTGTTTTGTATTTATTTGTGAATGTGTACTTGTATATAATTATAAGTGTCATTAATCAAAAAGGCTTCAGCACTATAGAGATTTTTTTAAATCCCCCCCCAAAAAAAACGAACTTTTTTTTTTTCAATTTCTTTTTTCATTATTTGGCCTAAACACTCCCAGACACTCACTGATGAACTTCTGAAAGTTTGACGAAGATCCGTTCAGCCATCTCTGAGAAAAATGGTGACACAGACACAGACAGACCAACGGCTCTCTTATATAGTAGATGTTCATTTAAATGCTGATGTGTTTATTTTTGGCTGCCATCCACCTTCCTCTATATTTAATTTTTCTCGAAGCCCAGAAAACTAACGCCCATTTTCCCCATAGGCCCTTGGTTTTGACCAAATCACTTAATATTTCACAGCCAAAAGGCCTTAACCCTATTCATCCGGGATGGTGGGGAGGGGATAAACGGAGGGAGAGGGGGTAGGGATTAAAATACGTTCTTGGCTTAACATGCTTGTACCTGAGGGCCTATGTCAGGATGTATGTTAAGCCGAGGACTGTCTGCACCCCCTTTTATTATGCAGTTATACTCTTGTACATGCTGTATGAAAACAACAAGCATCACCAGAAAAGATGAGAAACTTCTTTAATCTCACGCTTACCATGATCTGGACCTCTTCTTCGGAGATGTTGACATGCTCTCGCTCAAAGCATCGTCTCTGATTCTGGTTTTTTGTTTTTTTTCTGGATACAAGATCGAGGCTCGTGAAAGAGCCAACATTAATCACACAAAAAGTCAAACCGACACAAAAAACACAAAATAAGGGGAGCGGTAGACAAGATGGGGAGAGAGGAGGAAGGACACAAACACAACATTTGAGAGCAGGGACATCGAGAGAAATGTGGGAGGGAGAGGGCTTGGGGGGAGGTGGGAGAGGTATAAAACATATGAACACTGCAAGGACTTCCACGAAAGAAGTTGGAATTTCGAAAAAGTGTATCTGGGGTGAATTAGCGGGGATGGAAAAGATGAAGTCATTGAGTCAATGTGAATGTCAAGAAGAAAAATCCCAAAAGTCAAGAAATGTCAATGTTCGTAATGGAACACCCACGTCTCATCCCAAATCACAATATAATCAAGGAAACCCCCTTCATTATGGAAATGCTGAAGTAAGGCTGTACTGGTCTCCAAACACTGTGCCTTATGGGCATCTGTGAGCATTTTGGGTACCCACCAACATGACAGCTTTTGAAAGTTAATTTAGTCACGGACAATCATATGCACCGTGCTGTGGCTGATGCTAATTTCATCTAAAATCATGCATCGATCACTACGAACAATTTAGTTCAAACGGGCAAAATTCTGTGTGGATATGGCCTTCCAGGATGCTGTTGATCACAGTCACAAAACCCCAAGGTTATTTTCTTGATTGATGTCCAAACCAGCAGGTGAGAATTCCAAACTTGCATTTATTTTATGAAGTACAACACGAGCAGTAAACGCGGCATTCCAACGTGGCACAGTACACAGCAAAGCACAGCATCTTTTGACTGCCGGTTCTTCCTCTTCTTCCTTTCCCTTCCTTTCAACTCTGCTTTTCTATTTATATATTTATCTGAGAGAAAACATTCATGACGGTCTCTCCCTATACAAACTACTCACACTTGAGATGATTCAGTATCTGGCAATAACTGGAGCTGTGCAAAGAAAATAGATAACTGGTGATTGTTCCTCACGTGCGCAGCTTTCCAACGCTGCCGCTATCTTGACCACATGATTCAGAGTTGCCAATCTGCAACCACAGACCAATCAATGAGCCCACAATTCAGGGGTGTCAGCCCAACCCACATTGCTGGATGGAGACAGACATGCATATAATCACGTGCCACTGAAATGAAAAGTGGCGCAATTTATTGACTCGCACTCATAACAGAAGGGCCAAAAAATAAAAACACCCTTTTATGGCATTTTGGACAATTTCATTATTAGCTTCGACCGATAGCTAGGGTAGATAACAAACAATGCAGAATGTGGTTTTTTGTTTTTTTAACACCAAACTCTTCAAAATGAACAAATTCAAACATTTATATTCAAATCAAACTGGTACTGCACTCTTTGACGTCGTGACGTCGACCAATATGCCTCACCCACATTATTACATCATTATGCATACTTGTACCAGGTTTGCTTAAAATCTCTTCAGTTGTTCTCAAGTATCACATTTTTATCTGACATGACCTCTGACCTTTGATACCGAAATCTAAGTTCATTCTTTTCATTATAATGCATAGTTATCCCATGTTTGGTCAAAATCCCATCACTGGTTCACAAGTTAGCACAGTAACAGAATTTTTATCCAACAGGAACCTTTGACCTCCTGACCCCAAAATCTAACTGGTTCATCTTTACATCATTATACACTAGGGCATTGCCCGTACTATATCTATATCTAAAATTATATCCCCCCCCTCTATTTACATGAAATGGTTTGGTCCAAAGCGAACGGCTTGCGAGTACGGTGACAATCCCCCCCCTCTATTTACATGAAATGGTTTGGTCCAAAGCGAACGGCTTGCGAGTACGGTGACAATCCCCCCCCTCTATTTACATGAAATGGTTTGGTCCAAAGCGAACGGCTTCCGGAGTTTGGTAAAGAAATCGCCATCGCGTGCACAAACGCGCAGGAAAGCGAATGAATCGCAAATTCGGTTTTATTAGTTTTAAAACATAGTTTAACGCCAACATAGTTTGCAAACGTGAAATAAATGAATACGCTCTCAAATGTGCCATCCGAGGCAGAGTGTGTCCTCCACGTTCGGCACACGCGATCGTTCGCTGCTCTCTGATTGGTTGAATCGTTTTTTGGACATAGCTCGGTAAGTAATTGTCCGATTAATATGAAACCTTGAAAAGGCACATCCTCGGGTCCCCAGCAATATACCTGGCAAGTTAAAAGTATATCGGACCCGTGGTTGTCGAGAAACAGCGGTCACAGACAAACAGACGTACAGACGTACAGACGTACAAACGTACAAACGTACAAACAGAGATTACTGGAATTATAGATAGATAACTGAATGAAGTTTGACTTAGATCCATCCCCTTCAGCTGTAATCAAGTTATAAACCTATTACAGCCATAAAATTATATAAACCTTTGACCTCTTGGTGTTATGATTGTTGGGTGATTGTATGATTCTTGGTGATTTATGGGAGCGAGACATGGGTAATGAACGTAGAGCAGCAACGAAGGTTGGAAAGGGTGGAAATGCGAATGGTTCGACGGATGTGCGGAGTATCGTTGAGAGAGAGGAAGACAAATGATGAATTGCGAAAGATGATGGGAATAGAGCCTGTGATTGATGCTGTGAAGAGGAACAGGTTGAGATGGTTTGGTCATGTGTTGAGGAAGGATGAAAGTGACTGGTTGAGAAGAGTGATGGAAATGAATGTAGAAGGAAGTAGAAGACGGGGAAGACCGAGAAAGACTTGGCTAAAGATGGTGGAAGAAGAAATGCAGGCAAGGGGATTAACAAGGAGAGATGCAGAAAATAGGGCAAAATGGAGAAGATCGTCATGGGGACCGCAAGGCTAACCCCCGCTCTAGCAGGGAAAATGGCCTTTAAAATGCATGTTGTTGTTGTTGTTGACCTCTTGGCCCCAACATTAAACCAGTTCATCTTTGCATCATAACACATACTTGTACCAACTTCGGTCAAAATCCCATCACTAGTTCACAAGTTATCGCAGCAATAGGACTTTTGCCTAACATGACCTCTGACCTTTGACCTCATCACCCCAAAATCTAACGAGTTCATCTTTACCTCATTATACATACCTGCATCAAGGTCGACTTAGATCCCTTCAGCCGTTCTCAAGTTATCGCGTTAACGAAAACCTATCACGGACGGACGAACGGACAGACAGACAGACAGACAGAGACTGACTGACTGACTGACTGACAACCCGAAAACATAATGTATCAGGTGAATTCGTCGGCGGAAGCATAACAAAATGCCTTCAAAACCAAAGTAGAATAACGTAAAAAGAACCCAATGATTAACTGGAAATTAGTTTCTATAGTATTGGGGCTGGTAGGATGGCTTCAAGGTATGCACACTCTCCTTTGAGATGTCTA
This sequence comes from Myxine glutinosa, assembly GCF_964187855.1. NCBI lineage: Eukaryota > Metazoa > Chordata > Myxini > Myxiniformes > Myxinidae > Myxine > Myxine glutinosa. Next base: position 42,278,297 of record NC_136272.1, on the reverse strand, counting down.
GCCTAGATTTGAATCTCAACCCACAGCTATAAACTCTCACCCTGGTGTTCCTCGGGCACAGCAAGACATCAATGCGTGCGTTTTCCTTTGGCTGGCCGTTATTCCCCTGGAACAATCTTCCAGCACGGATGTTTTGGTGAATGTGAAAGATTGGGATCTTTAATGCCCACCAATGCAGAGTGGGTTAGTGGCACCCTCAACAACTTAAGTGAAATATCAGGCTCATCAGCTCATTCCAGAAACACTTGTGGCAGAATAGTGTCCCCTGACTGACACCACAAGGAAGTGCGAATAATTGGAGCCACTATAGAAGAAGAAAAAAAAAAAAAAAAAGAAGGTCTGGCGTTGTGGACCTGAGAAATTCCAATATAAATGAGAAAAGAAATAAGAATAAACATCTGAGATTTTTTGCAACAAATCTGAACTTTGGTAAACAGAATCGTAAATCTAAAGCGATTTGTTACACACTGTTGTCAATATTGTTTCAAATTACTACTTTGAATATTATCAGAACAAAAAAGAAAAATTCAACAACATCCCACTTGTTTTTAAAGTTAAGACTTCTATATTATTTAGAGAATACCATTGACAACTAGCGGCTTTGAAGCTGAAATACAAACTCACAAGAGTACCATTACTCCATGGCTGCTGGTCGCGTTTCCTTAGACAACATAAGCCGCATCAGTTGCCCTTGAAACTTTTCCATTTTCTTCACATCCTGAGCCTGATCAGTCTTGTACTGCAAGCACTGGAAGAAAAGATGATGAGTGACTATTCAGAGTAGGCGAGGATGAAGTATAAGGTGAAGAGGAGACACATGGTCTATTTTCAATTCTAGTGGAAGACATGCGATTATGGGATTTCTTTAACAACATAGGGAAGGGATCAAGCCCAAAAAGCAAAGAAAGATGGGAAAATGTAGGATAGGGGTGCCGCAGATGATTGGCCCACAGTAAAATAAATGAGGGCGAGGGGTAGCAAGGAACTTTGCAGACAAAAGGAGTGTTCCAGAGTTGCACCAACAGTGCAAACCAAGTCTCAGAAGGACCTCCAAGAATTCCATGCTCAGTGTGGCTCCAGTCGCAAACTGGCAGAGAAGCAGCCCCAAGATTATGCACTAGATCCCGAGGCAGCCTCCAAGGGTGCTAAACCCAGGCTTGGGCCTGTTATCTTTCTGACAAGTGTGTGGGAACACCAACTATAATGATATCCTCCAACAGGCGCTGCAAAACCAGAAATGCATCCAGTAAGGCAGAAAGAGCCTCAAAAACCTCCAATCCGACAGCTTGCCCTAAGAGCTTGCAACAGAACTAATGCTCGGCTAAAGGCTCCATTCGAGGCAGGTCGTGATATCGCAATGGGTGGCTGCGGACAGCCTACCACCTAAAACTGTGTGCCTTTTCCTGAATGTGCCTTTGTGCAATGCAGTGAAATTCCTAACTTCCAAGAAGACTGAAGATGAGCTTGGGAAAATGGCAAGTTGAAAAGAGCAGCAAGCAGATATGCAAGAGTGGCAGAGCTGTGGCACGTCATTCTTACAGACAGAGACACTTTTTATATATGTAAAAGGTTTGAAGATACAAGTTGTTCAAAATTCCTTCTGATTTTTAAGTGGTGAAACCGCTTCAATATTTGGCTATGTCCTTCCGTCAAAAAATGAAGAAGAAGAATCTTTCTAATCCACCATATTTATTTCCAAAGGGCATTTCTAAAGGGACACACACACACACACACACACACACACACACACACACACACACACACACACACACACACACACACACACACACACACACACACACACACACACACACACACACACACACACACACACACACACACACACACACACACACACACACACACACACACACACACACACACACACACACACACACACACACACACACACACCTTGGGGAAAGCACCGTCACAACCGTCACTTCCCCGGATACTCTGGGTACCAGCGACGTCGTAACAATAGCTCCACTTTTCTCACCGTAATCAGTGGGTCATTTCCTCAAGAGGAATTTCCTCCTGCCCATGGATGCCAACCAATAGGGATTGTCCATGCTCTATCTTTTTCAAGCAAGGAAGCAGCACGTACCATTTTTAAAGTCATTGGTATGACTTGAACCGGTCACACTGATGCAAGTGGTGACACACTGATGCCGTGCGGTTTAGGGGTGTCGGTTTAGTCGTCAAGAACCCGACCATGTGGCAGGTAGCATTGGGTTACACGTTACCAGTGGCAGTCCCAAAATACCTGTATGATGGGTTCTAAAGGGTTCTAAAGAATTCTACAGGGTAATTCTAAAGGGTTTCGTTCATTTCTAGGCTTTGCCTATTTCATATTAAAAATGCCAAACTGACCTGCTTCCTTCGGACACGGGTGAAATTGTCTTAAAGAGTGAATACTTGCACAAACAGCATAATCCAATCAGCAAAAAAACGCTTTTTCACGGATTTGTATAAAATTTGAAATGCACTTTGAGATTATTTTGTTTACTTTTTGATTCTCCAACGTGCAACGCTGTCACTCGAATTTGCTCTGTCGAGGCGTACGTTTGTGGTTTGTGACTGGTGAAAGACTGACCAACAAGACACAAAGGAACAAACAATTCAGAGTTCAGATACCATTAGGAGAACCGGTTCCCTTTTTAAACACGGGTCTGCCATATTATTCACTTAACCTCATTGTGCAGCTCAAGAGTGGATATTGTTGTCAGCTGACAATGGCCCCATTCCCAATCTGGATTCAATGGGATTATGGCAAACAAATTGCTTTCCAAAGGACATACAAGCAAACCATTTAACAAATTTTATGTACGAGTACAACCACAGTAGTCCTTCGAACATTCATAGCTGCTGGAAATACAGTTGTCTTGTCTATGAAGAGCTCGTTTGTCTATAACATGTGGCTATTGATAAAATGATCAAGACAAAAAGAAAAATAGATTAAAAATAGAGCTTCCAGGGAAGCAGAACTCAACTGAACTGACTGGACAACTTTAAAGATAAAGTCTTAACGTCGTTTCGGAGCTGAAAACAATATGGCGGCCATTTTGTGACGGATCGGGTTGGAATGCAATAGCAACCTACCTTGTGTGGTAAGTGTTAAACAGTCTAAGTTTGATCAAAATCTGTTAATATTTGTGGACGCTAGAGTGTTAACGTCGTTTTCATGACCAAAAACAAAATGGTCGCCTAAGTCCGCCATTTTTCAACAGATCAGGCTGAAATGCAATACCAACCTGGTCCTTGGGGTAAGGATGTTGCATGTCAAGTTTGATCAGAATCGGTTGATATATGCGGACGCTGGAGTGTTAACGTCGAAAAGTTAATGGACGACAGATGCCGGAGGGTTCAGTACGTGATGAACTCAACTGGACGGTAGTCCAGTTGAGTTAAAAATTGATGCATAAATAAATAAAGGAATGAATAAATAAACGAAAAAAATAAGTCAATTAACAAATGAATAAATGAACACATGAATAAATGAACACACAAATAAATTAGAAAGCATCTCAAAAGACAAAGCCCGTTCACGTCCCATTTGTACTCACCGAAAACAACTGTTAAAAGAACAATTTTTTATTTCTTTATTTATTTATATTGTCGTGTTCAGGCCAATTAAGACCAACGCTGAATGGATGGACCGAATGGTTTTATGGGAGGTTTGATGGGATGGGAGGGAAGAAGGAAACAGGGAAAGCAATTAAGAAATAATTATACACAGCGAGGTGAAATAAATCTACAGAAATCTAGGGCGCCTCGCTCTACATTCAATCACAGACGAGGTAAGAGAACGAAAATCGGGTGGCCTTATCTCTGTTGTGGTAACGGAGGAGGAGATGGCGATGAGCAGCCTTGAACAGGTGAGGCGAGCAGGCGATGATGAGGAAAGCAGGCGATGAGGAGGCAGACAGGGCAACAACGAGGGTGACAATGCAGGCAAGGGGGTGGGGGGAAGGGGTTAAGGGGGGAGGGAAGAAACAGGCACGGGGCAAAGGCAGGAACACAGGCGGCAGACAGACAGGACAATGAAGAGCTCTTTTCCTCCGCAAAGCAAAGCTTTTCTCTCACACATTCCAATTCCCCACAGAAGCTCTTTATTTCCCCTAAACTCAGGCTCGATCAGGACACTCAATTCTAGTAGTTCGGTTGAGATTACGTGATGGCACGGCATCAGTGTGTCACCACTTGCAATTTCCTCTCCGGAACTGCTGATTGGATTGTGCCCAAACTTCACTAAAACGATATTTGGTATGTTGCAACTCAATTTTGTTCGCAGCATTAAAATGAAAAGGCATTAAAAAAAAATTGGGGTCTAAAGGGATCTACCGGGGGTCAAAGTGGGGCAAGGTTTGACACCCCAACCCCGCCAAAATAGGTATTTGCTTTCTTCTCTGAAACAAAACACATGATTTTGAAGAAACTTGATCACAATCTTCATCACCCATGATGTACTAAAGTTTGTTCACGGCATTAGAAAAATCGGGTCCTCAGGGGGTCTACAGGAGGTGGGGGGAAGGGGGGGCGGGGGTAGTTGCCCGCCAAAACAGGTTTTTCTTGTTTCCCCCACCCCACCCCCAAAAATACCCAAACAAACGTATCACAGTCAAAAATTGTAAGACAGACACCAAATTGCGTATTTTAGTATAAGGATTTGTTGAAAATTTATGACAAAAACTCAAATGGTTAAAAAAAAGAAAAAGTTATGCCCTCAGGAACAGTCTGGGATGCAGATGGGCATCCCAGATGTCTGGGAACATTCCAGCAGATGGGCTGATAAACAAAAACCAATGAACAAATATAAATAAGACATTTGAAGCAAACTGTATTGAATGCCATTAGGTTGTGCCATGGTTTGTAGTTTTAAGCAAGTTGTTGACTCACCACAGCATCATCAGTGACCTTCATTCCAAGAAAACCATCACAGTGCCGATATTTCAAGACCACGCGCACCTGGAAGAAAGCACATGGGTCTTTGGGGGAATATTGAAACAGAACAACTTATCATTCAGTCATCTTTTCAGGGGGACTAACACAGTTTAAACTAGAACAGCACTCAGTAGAGAGCAAACCTCCACCTGGTTGGCCATATCACCCAATGGTGAAGAATCACTTAAAAAATTCTCCTAGCTGGATCCAGATCCGGATCTGCCCCAAAATTGAATAGATTCTTTCTTGTCACACACACAACCTGCCAAACAAGTTTCGTCCAAATCCATCCACAACGTTTTGAGATATCCTCAAAATTTAGCTCTTTCACGAGCCTCGATCTTGTATACAAAAAAAAAGAATAAAAAGAAAAGAAAAAAAAATCCTGCTATGTATCCTTTTTGGCCTGATCTCCCAATGGCTAAGAATCACTTAAAAAATAGTAGCCGAATCCGGATCTTCACCAAAATCGAATCATTTCGTCCCTGTCACATACGCTACATCTCTGCCAAATTTCGCCCGAATCCGTCCACGACTTTTTGAGATATTTTGTTCACAAACGGACAAACAGACAGACAGGGGTGAAAATATAACCTCCATCCACCTTTGGTGGTGGAGGTAACTAGAACAGCACTGGGCAGAGCGCATACCTCCACCAGGCTGAACAGATTGTGTTTTGTATCCCACTGATAGGCCGGATCTGGATTCAGACCTTAACCAAAATCTAATCGGCTTGTTCTTGTCGCCTAACCAACTCGTCCACCTAGTCCTTTTAGCCCGATCACTCAATGGTGAAGAATCATTTTGAATTTAAAAATTCTCGTATCTAGATCCGGATTTTCACCAAAATCGAATCAATTAGTCCTTGTCACACACCCAACCTCTCCACCAAATCTCGTCCAAATCCGTCCACAATATTTGTACATCTTGTTGACAGACAAAACAGACAGACAGACAGACAGGGGTGAAAACATGAGGGAAATGGATGAGGGGTTAAAGGGGTGAGGAGTTAAAGGGGTGAGGGGTTAAAGGGGTGAGGGGTTAAAGGGGTGAGGGGTTAAAGGGGTGAGGGGTTAAAGGGGTGAGGGGTTAAAGGGGTGAGGGGTTAAAGGGGTGAGGGGTTAAAGGGGTGAGGGGTTAAAGGGGTGAGGGGTTAAGGGGGTGAGCGGTTAAGGGGGTGAGCGGTTAAGGGGGTGAGCGGTTAAGGGGGTGAGCGGTTAAGGGGGTGAGCGGTTAAGGGGGTGAGCGGTTAAGGGGGTGAGCGGTTAAGGGGGTGAGCGGTTAAGGGGGTGAGCGGTTAAGGGGGTGAGCGGTTAAGGGGGTGAGCGGTTAAGGGGGTGAGCGGTTAAGGGGGTGAGCGGTTAAGGGGGTGAGCGGTTAAGGGGGTGAGCGGTTAAGGGGGTGAGCGGTTAAGGGGGTGAGCGGTTAAGGGGGTGAGCGGTTAAGGGGGTGAGCGGTTAAGGGGGTGAGCGGTTAAGGGGGTGAGCGGTTAAGGGGGTGAGCGGTTAAGGGGGTGAGCGGTTAAGGGGGTGAGCGGTTAAGGGGGTGAGCGGTTAAGGGGGGTGAGCGGTTAAGGGGGGTGAGCGGTTAAGGGGGGTGAGCGGTTAAGGGGGGTGAGCGGTTAAAGGGGGTGAGCGGTTAAAGGGGGTGAGCGGTTAAAGGGGGTGAGCGGTTACAGGGGGTGAGCGGTTAAAGGGGGTGAGCGGTTAAAGGGGGTGAGCGGTTAAAGGGGGTGAGCGGTTAAAGGGGGTGAGCGGTTAAAGGGGGTGAGCGGTTAAAGGGGGTGAGCGGTTAAAGGGGGTGAGCGGTTAAAGGGGGTGAGCGGTTAAAGGGGGTGAGCGGTTAAAGGGGGTGAGCGGTTAAAGGGGGTGAGCGGTTAAAGGGGGTGAGCGGTTAAAGGGGGTGAGCGGTTAAAGGGGGTGAGCGGTTAAAGGGGGTGAGCGGTTAAAGGGGGTGAGCGGTTAAAGGGGGTGAGCGGTTAAAGGGGGTGAGCGGTTAAAGGGGGTGAGCGGTTAAAGGGGGTGAGCGGTTAAAGGGGGTGAGCGGTTAAAGGGGGTGAGCGGTTAAAGGGGGTGAGCGGTTAAAGGGGGTGAGCGGTTAAAGGGGGTGAGCGGTTAAAGGGGGTGAGCGGTTAAAGGGGGTGAGCGGTTAAAGGGGGTGAGCGGTTAAAGGGGGTGAGCGGTTAAAGGGGGTGAGCGGTTAAAGGGGGTGAGCGGTTAAAGGGGGTGAGCGGTTAAAGGGGGTGAGCGGTTAAAGGGGGTGAGCGGTTAAAGGGGGTGAGCGGTTAAAGGGGGTGAGCGGTTAAAGGGGGTGAGCGGTTAAAGGGGGTGAGGAGGTAAAGGGGGTGAGGAGGTAAAGGGGGTGAGGAGGTAAAGGGGGTGAGGAGGGTAAAGGGGGTGAGGAGGGTAAAGGGGGTGAGGAGGGTAAAGGGGGTGAGGAGGTAAAGGGGTGAGGAGGGAAAGGGGTGAGGAGGTAAAGGGGAGAGGAGGTAAAGGGGAGAGGAGGTAAAGGGGAGAGGAGGTAAAGGGGAGAGGAGGGAAAGGGGTGAGGAGGGAAAGGGGAGAGGAGGTAAAGGGGAGAGGAGGTAAAGGGGAGAGGCATTATGGGGTAAAGGGATGAGGCGTTAATGGGTGAAGCATGAGGATAAAGGAGTGAGGGGATAAATTGGTGAGGGGATAAATTGGTGAGGGGATAAAGGGGTGAGGGGATAAAGGGGTGAGGGGATAAAGGGGTGAGGGGATAAAGGGGTGAGGGGATAAAGGGGTGAGGGGATAAAGGGGTGAGGGGATAAAGGGGTGAGGGGATAAAGGGGCGAGGGGATAAATTGGCGAGGGGATAAATTGGCGAGGGGATAAATTGGCGAGGGGATAAATTGGCGAGGGGATAAATTGGCGAGGGGATAAATTGGCGAGGGGATAAATTGGCGAGGGGATAAATTGGCGAGGGGATAAATTGGCGAGGGGATAAATTGACGAGGGGATAAATTGACGAGGGGATAAATTGACGAGGGGATAAATTGACGAGGGGATAAATTGACGAGGGGATAAATTGACGAGGGGATAAATTGACGAGGGGATAAATTGACGAGGGGATAAATTGACGAGGGGATAAATTGACGAGGGGATAAATTGACGAGGGGATAAATTGACGAGGGGATAAATTGACGAGGGGATAAATTGACGAGGGGATAAATTGACGAGGGGATAAATTGACGAGGGGGTAAATGGGTGAGGAGGTAAAGGGGTGAGGCGGAAAAGTGGTGAGGCGGTAAAGGGGTGAGGAGGTAAAGGGGTGAGGCGGTAAAGGGGTGAGGCGGTAAAGGGGTGAGGCGGTAAAGGGGTGAGGCGGTAAAGGGGTGAGGAGGTAAAGGGGTGAGGAGGTAAAGGGGTGAGGAGGTAAAGGGGTGAGGAGGTAAAGGGGTGAGGAGGTAAATGGGTGAGGAGGTAAATGGGTGAGGCGGTAAATGGGTGAGGCGGTAAATGGGTGAGGAGGTAAATGGGTGAGGAGGTAAATGGGTGAGGAGGTAAATGGGTGAGGAGGTAAATGGGTGAGGAGGTAAATGGGTGAGGAGGTAAATGGGTGAGGAGGTAAATGGGTGAGGAGGTAAATGGGTGAGGAGGTAAAGGGGAGAGGAGGTAAAGGGGAGAGGAGGTAAATGGGTGAGGAGGTAAAGGGGTGAGGGGGTAAAGGGGTGAGGGGGTAAAGGGGTGAGGGGGTAAAGGGGTGAGGGGGTAAAGGGGAGAGGAGGTAAAGGGGAGAGGAGGTAAAGGGGAGAGGAGGTAAAGGGGAGAGGAGGTAAAGGGGAGAGGAGGGAAAGGGGTGAGGAGGGAAAGGGGAGAGGAGGTAAAGGGGAGAGGAGGTAAAGGGGAGAGGCATTATGGGGTAAAGGGATGAGGCGTTAATGGGTGAAGCATGAGGATAAAGGAGTGAGGGGATAAATTGGTGAGGGGATAAATTGGTGAGGGGATAAAGGGGTGAGGGGATAAAGGGGTGAGGGGATGAAGGGGTGAGGGGATAAAGGGGTGAGGGGATAAAGGGGTGAGGGGATAAAGGGGTGAGGGGATAAAGGGGTGAGGGGATAAAGGGGTGAGGGGATAAATTGGCGAGGGGATAAATTGGCGAGGGGATAAATTGGCGAGGGGATAAATTGGCGAGGGGATAAATTGGCGAGGGGATAAATTGGCGAGGGGATAAATTGGCGAGGGGATAAATTGGCGAGGGGATAAATTGGCGAGGGGATAAATTGGCGAGGGGATAAATTGGCGAGGGGATAAATTGGCGAGGGGATAAATTGACGAGGGGATAAATTGACGAGGGGATAAATTGACGAGGGGATAAATTGACGAGGGGATAAATTGACGAGGGGATAAATTGACGAGGGGATAAATTGACGAGGGGATAAATTGACGAGGGGATAAATTGACGAGGGGATAAATTGACGAGGGGATAAATTGACGAGGGGATAAATTGACGAGGGGATAAATTGACGAGGGGATAAATTGACGAGGGGATAAATTGACGAGGGGATAAATTGACGAGGGGATAAATTGACTTGGAGGTAAATGGGTGAGGAGGTAAAGGGGTGAGGCGGAAAAGTGGTGAGGCGGTAAAGGGGTGAGGAGGTAAAGGGGTGGGGCGGTAAAGGGGTGAGGCGGTAAAGGGGTGAGGCGGTAAAGGGGTGAGGAGGTAAAGGGGTGAGGAGGTAAAGGGGTGAGGAGGTAAAGGGATGAGGAGGTAAAGGGGTGAGGAGGTAAATGGGTGAGGAGGGAAATGGGTGAGGCGGTAAATGGGTGAGGCGGTAAATGGTTGAGGAGGTAAATGGGTGAGGAGGTAAATGGGTGAGGAGGTAAATGGGTGAGGAGGTAAATGGGTGAGGAGGTAAATGGGTGAGGAGGTAAATGGGTGAGGAGGTAAATGGGTGAGGAGGTAAATGGGTGAGGAGGTAAATGGGTGAGGAGGTAAAGGGGAGAGGAGGTAAAGGGGAGAGGAGGTAAATGGGTGAGGAGGTAAAGGGGTGAGGGGGTAAAGGGGTGAGGGGGTAAAGGGGTGAGGGGGTAAAGGGGTGAGGGGGTAAAGGGGTGAGGGGGTAAAGGGGTGAGGAGGTAAATGGGTGAGGAGGTAAATGGGTGAGGAGGTAAATGGGTGAAGAGGTAAATGGGTGGAGGTAAATGGGTGGAGGTAAATGGGTGAGGAAGTAAAGCCAAAGGGGTGAGATTGCATAAATCACATATGGTCCCTTATTGTATGTCGCGGTATTTTAGTTTCCCCTTTTCACTTCGTTTTCAGAGAAATGTACTTGGTCGATATGACCACGAAGTGGACGTGTAAGAACTAGCCTATAAAAAGACGTGGACGTGGACTAAAGTATATAAAATATACACAAGCAAATAAACGACGATATGAGGTGAAAATGAAAATGTACACGTAACTAACGAGTGTGAGTGCACTCTAACTAACATATTACAACAAAAACATTTTACTTACCTTCTTCGGGCTGCATAAGCAAAGTTTCTCGCCAGCTCTGACAAATTCTTCCCATGAACGAAGATAAGTCATGATGAATACAGTGCCGGGCGGATGCTCCTACAATTCCTTCTTTTACGACACTTTTAATATAACATTGTCTTTAAAAGGTCCGTAATAATAGAGTAAGCGTTATAAAAATGTGATTTGTTTTTGCTTTAGATACACGTTTTAAGAAAGATGACGAAAATGGAAAGAACCAACCTAGCTGACGGCACACCCTCAGAGACTCGATATCTGCACTGCACTGCATGCAATAAAGATCACGTGATCCAGTGTTTACATTACGGTGTGAAAACGTCACACACTGCGCTCGCGAAGCGAAAACGAGGCTAAGCATTCATGTGCGTACGTGTGCCGTGTCTGCATTTTAAACACTAGGGCATGCCCGTACTATATCTATATCTAAAATTATATCCCCCCCCTCTATTTACATGAAATGGTTTGGTCCAAAGCGAACGGCTTGCGAGTGGTAACAATCCCCCCCCTCTATTTACATGCAATGGTTTGGTCCAAAGCGAACGGCTTCCGGAGTTTGGTAAAGAAATCGCCATCGCGTGCACAAACGCGCAGGAAAGCGAATGAATCGCAAATTCGTTTTTATTAGTTGTAAAACATAGTTTAACGCCAACATAGTTTGCAAACGTGAAATAAATGAATACGCTCTCAAATGTGCCATCCGAGGCAGAGTGTGCCCGCCACGTTCGGCACACGCGATCGTTCGCTGCTCTCTGATTGGTTGAATCGTTTTTTGGACATAGCTCGGTAAGTAATTGTCCGATTAATATGAAACCTTGAAAAGGCACATCCTCGGGTCCCCAGCAATATACCTGGCAAGTTAAAAGTATATCGGACCCGTGGTTGTCGAGAAACAGCGGTCACAGACAAACAAACGTACAGACGTACAGACGTACAGACAGAGATTACTGGAATTATAGATAGATTCATTTTCTCTGCAATTCTTGGTCCGATTGACACAAAATTTTCACCATAGGAGGGCCTCCTCCTGTAGAATATTTTAGTGAATATTATGACGTCATAGGTCACGTGGTACAGGCGCCATCTTGGAAAAACTTTGCACCTCCATATCTCTGAAACCACTCCATGGAAAAAATTGAGACTTGGCTCATTGTCAAGTACTACCCATGGGGAATTAGATATGTTAATGATGATGTCATCGGTGCCTTCGTTATGACGTCATAATTCGACAAGTCCAAAATTTCATCAGATGAAGGTAAATTTCTTGAGCACAATCTCGGGATAAATTGGTGTAAAAAAAATACCATGATGTCATCGGTCACGTGGTTCGGCCGCCATATTTGTTTTAACACAAAAGCCTTAAAAATAACTGAAAATACATCCTGGCGAGGGTCTGCAATCTCTGATGGCTTTCTTGTTTTTTTAAAAATGTTTTCGTTATTTGGAGCATTCGCTATAAGAAGAAGAAGACGTCTTCTTCATCAATGATCTCTCCGACTCCCTTGAAAATCCTCTCTATCTCTTTGCTGATGACCACTATCTGCCGCTCCATTCCTCATCCCTCAGATCGGCAGTCTGCAGCCTCTTCACTCTCTGCAGACCTGGACAAAATCACAGACTGGTCAAACAAATGGAACATGTCTTTCAATCCTGACAAATCTCACACTCTTACAATATCTCTCCGAAAGGACCGACTGGACAACCCTCCCATCTACTTTCTCAACAATCCTCTCCAAGAAGTTCTGTCACTCAAGCTTTTGGGTCTCACTATCTGCCATGATGTTTCCTGGGAAAACCACATTTCCAAGCTGGCCGACAAAGCCAGTCGCCGACTGGGCATCCTCCTTCGTGCAAAGTCCTTCCTTGGCACAGTGGCACACCTGAGCTCCTCACCACATACAAGGCTTTCATCCGCAGCTTTATGGAGTACTGCTCTTCCCACCACGCTAACTCCCGACTCACATCTTGCTCAACTTGAGGCCGTAGAAACCAAGGCCTTCAAGATTATTGGAATCTCCCATGCTGAAGCTGAGTCCATCACTTTGTCATCGCAGACAGATCAGTGGTCTCTTTGTCTTCTATCACCTCCTTTCTGGTCTTGAACAGTCTGCTCTTTGTCCAACCCCCCCCCCCCCTCCCCGCACTTGCCCCTGGCAGGGCACAAATAGTTCATTATCAACCCCTTTCTGGTGAAACTACCTAGATTCAGGATCGATGCCCATCTCCACTTATTCGTTCCTCCTTTTTCCTGCTTGTGGAACCAACTTCCATATCCTCTTCAGTCTCATTCTTCCCTCCTGGCCTTCAAGACAGCTGTTCACCACCATCTCAGATCATCCTCAATCCAAAAGACATTTTCTACCCCCATTAACACCAACCCAATCCCTCCTCCTTCCAAATTTCCAGTTTTTCCTCCTGAGAGTTTCCTTCTGTATCCATCTTGTGACTAAACTGACATACCTCATTGGTTTTGCTAGTGGGCAAAGTGACTGTGACACCCTACCAGGACTAAAACAACACGTGACAAAGGGTGGATGAGCTCTCTTCGGGAGCCAACGGCCATCCAGTACGGAGATTGGGGTGTCCTAAAAAAAGAATAATAATGAACACCCAATGGGGGTAGGAAAATGGATTTTTCCACCTGGCCTATTTTCCTCCTTCACCGTGGTCCTGTGAAGAGGTTTCCTTGTTTCAGGACTACATTAAGATTCTGCCAGCTTTTCTGCTTTTTTCATTGTAGTCCTTCACTTTTAGTGGTTCTCAGCCTTGTTTAGGGTAAATTTCAATTATAAAAAGAGCTAAACAAATGGTCAGAACTAGCAAAACAAAAATAGAAATCTCCCATCTCATTGTCCACGTGTCTCTGTGTCTGTTCCTTCATCTTTTGGAATAGTCTCTGGGTCCGTTGTCTCGTCCTCCTCACGAGCTGTCCATCATTACTCCAGCCAGGGAGTAATGCATTCGCTCGTGTCCGTGTGTGCGTATGTGTGTTTGTGTGTTTGTGAAGAAGATATCTGGAAAAGTTCTGAACGGATTTGGATGAAAGTTGGTGGGATGATTGCCCTTGGGATAAGGAAGAATTGATTAGTTTTTGGTGAAGCTCAGGATATTATTCCAGATCCAGGATTTTTTTTTGTTTTCCTTTAAAAACCATTTTCTCTGCAATAATTGGACCGATTGAGCAAATTTTCACGATAGGAGGGACTCGGCCTGTAGAATATTTTAATGGTAATTATGACGTCACAGGTCACGTGGTTCGGCCGCCATATTGTTTTGAGTGAAAAACACAAAAATCCAATTTTCTCCAAAACGCCTGAACAGATAGAGGCCAAACTTTGCAGGCAGAATCGCATACCACGACGAACAAAAAAGTCAGTGAGCATGATGTCATGCATCACATGGTTTCAGAGTTATGACGTTTTTGAGCACAAACCTTTGAAACCTAGCTCCTCCCTCATTTGTGATCCAATCGAGGGGAAACTTCACAGATCTGTTCAGCATATCAGTCTACTAAAATGTCCTTTGGGAATTTGCGATAGGTCACGTGGTTTGGCAGATATCGTTAATTAAACACAAATAATAAAAACATTTATATCTCTTGAACCACTTCATTGATCGACGTGAAACTTCATACTGTAGTAGAAGTCATGAAGAGTAACAAGTGTGCAAAATTTGAGGATGATTGGATGTACGGTCTGGAAGCTAGAAGTTGTTATTGCATGAAGAAGTCTTCGACTGTGGACGATTAATTTATTTATTACATGTACAGACTTGCAGGCATCGTTTGACACAAGCTCCTGGGTTAATTTGAACCTCAAATAAAATTATAATTCCAGATTTGTCAATGGCTGAGGTATATTAACAAACGAATAAAACCGATTTGGCAAAATTCCGACTTTTAAAAAAAAGATCGCATATTCACCCAGGGTTGTGAGAGGCTGAAGAAGAAGAAACCTCGCATGGGCTTCCCAGACCAAATAAATAATTCTGGCTCTGCGATTTTCAGGTTTATTACTCCCGCCAAGGAGTAATGCATTCGATCGTGTCCGTCCGTATGTGTGTGTGTGTGTTCGTGAACAAAATATCTGGAAAAGTTCTGAACAGATTTGGATGAAAGTTGGTGGGATGATTGCCCTTGGGATAAGGAAGAATTGATTAGTTTTTGGTGAAGCTCAGGATAATATTCCGGATCCAGGATTTTTTTTTTCTGTTTTACTGCATTTGCAAGTTTTTTTATTCTTAATTTCTTTCTTCTTTTTTTTGCTAATCTATTCTTTTTTTGGCTTTTATTCTTATTCTTAAATGATGTTTTTCTCCTCTAATTCCAAGATATATCAAAATAAATTCTCCGACAGTTAGGGCCGACTTTCTTTTTCATTTATTGTTTTGGGGAGAGGGGATGTTAAACAAAACGTATTATTCCAACTTGACCCACGGCGGGAGTATGCGATCTACTGAGTGGCATTCTAGTTACCTCGTGTACTTACCTTCGATTTCTTCTGCAAATGCCGCTTCCTTCTCAATCTGTTCGCCTGCTCCACCATAGACCTTTGCATAGAAAATACATTTTTTTAATGGCGTAGCCCCACAGGGCAAAGCCGTCTAGAACAGTGTTTGTCCGTCTGTATGGATGTATGTCCCCTCAAACGTATACCAATCAGAGCTGAGGATCTGGTCACATGACAGGGTGATGTGATCACGTCGGTATGGAGCCTGACTCTCCACACACTGCCATTTTGATTTATATGCCGTTCATGCAGAACATATCGAACCTTTCATATATCACAATCGCCATGCTCTACCTTTACATTTTTCATTCAGTGTGAAACACAAACAAACCGATTGTTAAAATGACCAGCAAATATCGAAAGAATCGGCGTTATGTCTCTTCCAACAAAACGGTACGTACCCAACCCTTGCGGGGTATAATCTAGATTACAGTTGATCTTCCCTCAGTTCTGCAAGTAAAACTTACCTCACGGATACCTGGATTCCTCCAAATATCTTTGTTTAATGTTATAAACAGCATTAGGCGACTGTTTAAAAAGCTAATCATGTGTGTTTGTGGTTTATAATCTTTTACAAGCCCGGCTACGCCGCTGTTCGACTTTCGGTCTTGTTTATTTATAGATACAACTTTTTTTTTGGCATATCTTCGACAATAGCAGGTGTTTCGTTTGTATGACTTTTAATACCCGCCCACATACTATTTTAAAGAAAACTGAAAAATATTTTTCATACTCAAGCTCATGGCTTTTTGGACATGGACAGAGCATAATACTGTTGCGGATATGAGGATTGCATTTTTTTGATTGTGTGTATTGTAGTGGTAAATTGTTGTGTAACATTGGTTGGATATGGCCCCTCCTGCCTCCAGAGTTGTGTAAAGGTAAAAAGGGCGTCCCGGTAGTTATTCCATGAAACACCACATTGCAGGACCCGATAAAACCCTTGTTCAGTAGCTTATATCTTATTATGTGTTTTAGAGTAAGGCCTTGTCTTCCATTAAAATAATACTCCATTGCACCGAATCAATTAAGAATAGCTCCCCTTCAATACTTCCATTTCCCAGCCAAACTCTCCATCTGCGGGTAAAGCAGTTCACAAGCGTGGGGTGCACGCCCTCTCCTTTCGCTGCGATAGTGAATATGTGCTCCGTGCTCTGTTTGAACAGGAGGGGCGGGGTCGCCAGGGAGAGGCAAGCCCAGGGCGCGCCACGAAGGGCGGGGCTGTTCAGCCCCATGCCCAAATAAGGAAACAAGCCCGTGGCTCGCCACGAGGGGCGTGCCGTCGGCGCCATGCCCAAATAAGGAGACAAGCCCGTGGGATTACCATACAAGGTCACGAAACAGAGCACGGGGGGAAGGGCGGTACCGAAACCGAAGAGGGCGTGTCAGACCCGCGCTGAAGGTTTGGACAGAAGGGTGTGACGATCGCTGGAACAAGCTACACCAGAGATACGGCAGATGAGTCCAGGTGCGTAAGAGGGTTGGCAGTCCACCGGGAGAGAGTTCAGAATTGCACCGGAGTTGCGTGAGAGATACGAAAAGCCTTTGACAAAGAGCCGCTTCAACCAGCCCTGTTTCAACCAGCCGCGTGAAGCCCTGACGGGGCAGCGAGTGACCCTGCCGGCGTGCGCTGTAAAGCCGAATACAAGGAGCTGCCGGCGTGCGCTGTAAAGCCGAATACAAGGAGCTGCCGGCGTGCGCTGTAAAGCCAAATACAAGGAGCTGCCGGCTCCTCGCTTCCCGCCCGGAGTGGACCTGCTCGCTGTGCCCTGTGATCCCACCTGCTCATCCCTCCAAACGATTCCTACCCTTCCATCCATTTGCGTACGTGAGTTTGTTTTGTTCGTGCTGTCCTGGGTAGGTAATTAAGTCCGTATAAGCTAGTAATTTTCACTGTGTCACCTGCGTTTTCATGTCACCTGTAAATAATCGTGACTGCTCTTTTTGCTTATGTGTGTGTAAATAATAAACCCCGTTACTCTTCTGTACGTCTTCTTCTTCTTCCTCTTTGCATTCGTCGTCTTAGTCTTTTCCCCATTGAATATCTGTGGTGCGATACGGCCAACGTTTGGGTGAATCGGGTTAAGTCGGGGAACAACTGTTCGGTCGTGGAGCCTCCGCTCGGCAAACATACCATCCTTAACCGCGTACCGTAACAATACATTTATTACAATGAAATGATGTCGGCACATTGTATGACTACATCAGCAGATTAGAGCTTCAAACATATTACAGAAGGGAAGATGGAGTCAAGTAGCTGTAGATTGCTACCGAGCATCCAGGTATAAAGCTGTACCTTGCGTATGACTGCTTGTGGAATTGATAGAGTTTGAGCTTCAGCAAATGTCACTTAAAAGTGGCCACCTGCTATTGCTTGGCCATTTTAGAAATGCACAATTAAAAATAATTGTACATAGTAAGATAAGAAAAAAAAGTTATATTTACAAATCCATATAATTTTCCAAAAAGATACGAAAGACAATGATGAAGCAAAATGTTTATACATAGCTTTACGATTGGACAAAAGTCATTTGAACACCGCATTCATGACGAAATAGAATGTATGGGACAAGTCCGTTTGGCGTCCCATCTGCCGGAATTACTTGATGGATGTTAAATATCCTACGGTGTCCTTCGTGAAGAGTAGATGAGCTATCACCAGCACCATGAACAAACTACAAATTCCTGCTCTAGCTTCCTGTGTCAGTGGCGGCCCATCCATGTTTGTAACTATAGCCGTAGAAACTCCTTCTGCAGCACAGACGGTCTGTATAGAGCATGCATGGTTCATAATCTCATGGTCAGTATGAATGAGGCATAGGCCTCCAATGTTCACATATTTAAATGGCACCTTTAATGAAATTCAATAAATTGGAAAGTTCATTCATTGATCCGAACCAACACTCCAATATAAAAAAAATCTCTATAGGACATCAAAATTCTTTACTGAGGAAGAAAACGAAAAAGAAGAAGGATTGTTTGCACAAATATTGAAAAAATATGAAATCAGGAAAAAAAACAACCTTTAGGGTCTCCAATAAAAAGCTATACATTGTGGTCCATGCCTTGAAAATAGAAACCTTAACTCAACATAATAATTACTTGCCATAGTCAGTCCTTTGCATCACCAATGCCATCAGGATTGATAGCAAACATAGCTTCAGATTCTGGCAGGCATGGCGAGTCGTATATCTTGCATATTCTCGTTTCCCCTCGGCCTTTTCGTAAGTACAATCTGCAGGAAAAATATTTGCATAGTCTTGCAGATTATCGATCAATCCACTCTAATGACCACTTGTCCAATTACAATTCTTTCAAATCAACTGCACCAGCAACATTGCCGACATGTACGACAAGCAAAGCCTGTTTGGCTAACTCCACTAACGGCATTACATGGAGGCACGGAAACAAACGTATTACTCCGCGCATAGCGCAAATCATGGGGAAGCAATTTGTTCAATTTGTTCAATTTGTCTGTCAGTCTTTCAATCTGTCTGTGTGTGCGATAGTCTATGATTGAGGAACTTCAATGAAATTTCATATCATGACCACTAGAACACGAAATGGCTTGTTCGCACTTTCAAAAACATGTAGTTTAGCGGAACTTTGGCAAAATTGTACGATGTGTCATCCCGAACACATGCAGCGGAGTAACGCTATGGTGTGTGTGTGTGTGTGTGTGTGTGTCAAAATTTTTAAAAATTATTCCAAACAGGGAAAAATATTTTTAGGGACATCAAAAAGAACAAACATTAGGAAGGAACTAATTTAACATGCTAAATAAGGTGCTGTAAAAGATGGGGTTTCCCAAATGCATCATAGGCAGTACACTTCCAATTCAATGGTTTGTTGTTACTTGTGAAAATCGAAGATTTTTCAAGTATATTATTGGTTGGTCTTTTTTTTTTTTTTTTTTTTTTTTTTGTATACTGAATCGAGGCTCGTGAAAGAGCTGACATTTACTTCACAAACAAATCAACCAGACAAACAAAATATATAAAAAGAGGGAGCAGAAGACAAGAGAATGGGAAGCACACAAACACTTGAGAGCACACAACATTTGAGAGCAGGGAGATGTGTGGGAGGGAGAGGGCTCGGGGGGAGGAGGCGTGGGAAGGGGTGGGAGAAGTATAAAACACAAGGACACCAAGGACTTCCAGGTCAGAAGTTGGTATTTCAAAAAGTGGAATTGGGGTGAAATTATCGGGGATAGAAAAGATCAAGGTTTTGGATGGGGGAAGATAAGAGATGGTGGTGAACAGCTGTTTTAAAGACCTGGAGGGTGGAGTGGGATTGAAGAGAGTGAGGGAGTTTGTTCCAGAGGCGGGAGAAAAGAGGAATGAAGGAGCGAAGGTGAGCAGAGAGTCTTGATTTTGGCAGTTTAACCATAAGAGGGTTGCAGGCAGATCTTGTGCGACCTGTAGGAATATTTGTGGGACAGAGCCCAGAGAGAGCTGGGGGGGGCAAGGCCAGAGAGGAGTCGGTAGAAGACGGAAAGACCACCAACCTGCCTGCGGTGAGTGAGTGAAAGGCCCTTGGAGTTAGCTTCATCGCGGGAGATTCCAATGATTCTGAATGCTTTGCTTTCAACAGCGTGAAGACGAGCTAGGTGTGAGGCAGGAGCACCAGCCCAGAGGGGAGAGCAGTATTCCATTGAGCTGCGGATGAAAGCCTTGTACGTGGTGAGGAGCTCAGGTGTGCCAAGGAAGGACTTCGCACGACGGAGGATGCCCAGTCGGCGACTGGCTTTGGAGGCCAGATTTGAAATGTGGTTTTCCCAGGAAAGATCATGGCAGATAGTGAGACCCAAAAGTTTGAGTGACAGAACTTCTTGGAGAGGATTATTCAGAAAGTAGATGGGAGGGTTGTCCAGTCGGTCTTTTCGGAGAGACATTGTAAGAGTGTGAGATTTGTCAGGATTGAAAGACATGTTCCACTTGTTTGCCCAGTCTGTGATTTTGTCCAGGTCTGCAGAGAGTGAGGAAGCTGCAGACTGTCGATCTGAGGGATGAAGAATGGAGCGACAGAGAGTAGAGTCATCAGCAAAGAGATAGAGAGGATTTTCAAGAGAGTCGGGGAGATCATGTCTTGTGCATTATTCTGTCTGTTTGCCTGTCTGTCTGTATGTATGTCAATCGCCTACAGGTCACAATTTCCAACCGATCTTCACGAAACTTCACCAAATGGTAGAGCTCGTCATAAGCAAGATGCCTATTGTTTTTGGGGTCAAAAGGTCAATAGGTCAACACAGGCCAAAGGTCATCCACTTTGTCAAACTCCGAAATCCTCAATTTTCATCCAATTGACTTGAAATTTGAAGAGGATTTGCATATCTGGTCAGTGAATTAAACCACCAATTATATTTTCGGTCAAAATAGGCCAAACTCCTAAAATCCTCAATTTTCATCTGATTGACGAAATTGTAAGAGAATTTAAATATCTGGTCACTGAATTCAACCACCGTTTATTTTTGAGGTCATCATAGGCCAACAACTTATTTTAGGGATTTCACAAGTGTCGTGCTATCCAAGCTATGCTCGACATCTTTCTTGTTTTGGTCGTTTTATTTTTATTTTTATTTAATTATATATTTTAAACACTATATATCACATTTCCAACAAAACCTTCAATTTAGCAGTACCTTGGCAAAATTGTACACCATCTCTACCATACCAATCTTGATATGGAGCAATATCAAGATTCAGACAAGATGGCGATGCCCAGTGATGCAATGCCGAGTTGACTTCAACCAAATGAAAAAAAATTGTCTGTTAAGTGCATTTTTTCTCAAAGATCATTCCAAAATTGTCAGCTCCTGAGAAGAGTTTGCAGAAGGTTCAGCTCTGGACTGTTCCGTTTGACCCATCAGCTTCATATGGCTGCCATCGTGCCTGTTATTCAAAAGTTCACGAACAAAACTAATATAGATCGTGCTCGGAAACATGCGATTTAGCTTAAAATTTTAAGGAAATCGGGTTAGAGTTGGTGTCATGAGATTTTGGGGCAACATTTTCTTGTGAATGTGAGCACACAGTCTGGTTAAGGCAGTTCTCTGCGTGGATGCAGTTAACTGGTGGCAATTCAATATCTGAATGTAATAGTTAACCAAGATTAGCTTCTTCATCAAAGTAAGATTTCAAAGATGGTGCACGGCTTTGAATGGATTTGATGTGCCTCGCTGTTTGCTTGTAAATGCTTCTGTAAATACATCAGTCTCAAACTATTCTCTGGGGCAATGACAAAACTGAAAAAATACAATTCTATCTGTATGGTCATCAAATAAAAGAAAAACAAAAAAATACGACTCAAAAGTAAAGAGATGCTTCTTAATTCTTGCCATTAATACCTGTTTGTTGAACCATTTGTTGTGACGAGGGAAGCATACCCCTTCCACCTCCAGCAAAATGGAAAGGTTGTTGGATGCTAAATAAATGCAAAGTAAAGATAACAAGAAGAAATGATCAATATTACCTGGTTGTGGACGAGTGAGCCATTATGTTTCCACCGATAGGTTTCTTGGGATCGGCAGAGAACATGGCTGCACCATCAACCTGTGCTACCACTTGGTTGGTGATCACCACAGCGACGCCAAACTACAAATCAGCAGACAAAGCAAGTACTCGAGTAAATAAATGAATGAAAAAAAAAATACATGTTCAAACATTCATTAAAAAAGTCGAATACAGCAACATAAATCCAAGTTATTCACATTTAAGATAAATAATTTGGCCTTCTAAAGATATGATGTACATAAAGTTACATTTAGCATCAAATATGAAACGGGATAGAACTAGAACAGCACTCGGTAGAGCGCATACCTCTGCCAGGCTGAACAGCTCAGCTAAACATCTGAAGATAAGTCACTAAAGGTACCCGCATGTTGCATTTGACGTGAATAGTTTTCTCTTGTCATGATTATTGCATGATCCAAGGGAAAATTCTCCAAATGGCACTGCCAGTTCCAATCCATCAAGACATTATTGACATCAGCGGTTTTCCCTCTGATGTAATGTTTTCCTTTTGTCCATTAGCTTGGACACATCACCATAAAACTGTAATATCTGCTCCTTTTGGTGCTTTACATCGTAAACTGTCGATGTACCAACGCCATAATGCTCCTCAGGCATTTCACCGAAACACCCACGTCATGCCATTTTTTTGCTTGATACTGAGCGATAACTGCTTCCTTTTTGAAGCACCACTGGCTTATCCAGATGTTGTAGGCCTTCTAGACATGATTGTGATACAGGAGGTATGACAAATCCACAATTATGTGCACAAAACTGGAGAGCACAATGAGGTGAAGCCGAATTACACACCACACTTCACTGGTTTGTCTGGTGATTGCGCAACGTCACTTCCGTGGAGATACATTTTTCCCGCTGATTAACTTTTCAGTGGGGCGTTTCACTTTTCAGAAGGCCTGCGAATAACGACTTTTCAGAATTAAAGGATTAAAAAGTTAACAAGAAAGAGCAATCAGAGATTGCAGACCCTCACCAGGATGTGCTTGTTTGGTGTATTTTGTGTGGTGTTTAAAAGCTGCTGTGTTTTTTTTTTTGACAACATTGATTGATGTTCAATCCAATATGGCTGCCGAACCACATGACCGATGTCATCAATTTAATTCTCCCACACAATTTTTGTGTAGATCATGCTCAATAAATTTCAAACTGATCAGATAAAGCGTTCTAGTTTTCTAATTATGATGTCATAATGAAGGCACCGATGACAATCATGAATATATGTTGTCCCCTATGGGGAGTACTTGACAAAGCCATGATTCAATTTTTTCCATGAAGCGGTTTCAGATAATTAGAGGGGCAAATATTTTCGGTTTTCCAAGATGGTGCCCATACCATGTGACATATGACGTCATAATTATGATAAAACGTTCCACTGGAGGAGGCGCTCCTAATATAAGGTGAAAGTTTTGTGTTAATTGGACCAACGGTTGCAGAGAAAAGCATACTCGCGTTCTGTGCGGACAAACAAACAAATGGACTCGGATGCAATACCCTCTCCTCTGGTGAGGGTAAAAATTGTAGGACCATGGGGTTTAAAAATTCGGCCAGTTTGAGTCTTTCTAGTTTTTGGTTGCTGGATAAGTGGTTCCCTGCCTGTATGAGCGTTTCAGACAAAAAGTGCTGTAATAAATTCCCCGATAAATGAACAAGGCAGAAACAGAAATACAGTACCCCAAATACATTTCTTTAGATCCACCACTAATTGTTCGTGAAAGGGAACCTGGAATGCTGATTTTTCCAAACTACAGTACAGAAGTAGGGCCCGTTGAAAAAACATTCCAGGTTCCAGTGAGATCCAGCTCGAGTTTTCACATCAGTCTTTTCTAATTCGGGTTACAGCACTCAGTAAAGGAACATCCATTCCTGTATCCCTATAATGGTTGCTAGTGATGGTCGCAACAATGATAGTATTGTTATAACAACTATTTTCAGCCAGGAGTAGTGAAGGAGATTGGACCAAGAAGACGTGTGCTCGCAAATCAAGAGGTGACGTGAAAGTGCAGCAGAATGTGCTAAGCATCCAGCAACAACTTGAGTTTTGGGGAAAAAATTAGATCACTGTGTTTTCACATCACATAGAGTCTTCATTTTAGTAGCGGATACAAGTGTATTTATTGGGAAGTACAGTCGAAGCTTCTTCTTATTACTCCTTTCTAACAAGTACATGCCTATAAATACAAAATGCTTTATTTTAGAGTACACTGTACAGTATATATTTTTTGTTTATTATGATACAGTACATATATAAAGTACAGTATATAATACTTATGTTTATTGATCCTTTTTGGGGAGGATGAATAAGGCTTCAAAACACGTCATCCTGTTTTTATTTATTCATCCTTTAACGACGGCCATCAACCAGAAATATTGTTTATCCAGAACATCCTTTGGCCTGACCATTCCAGATAAAAGTGGTTTTACTGTATGCATTTCAACCAAATATAAATCATTATTAACTTATCTTATTAGCCCCTTATTATTAGCCCCTTCTCCGCTTTCCTTTGGCGTTCCCCAAGGCTCAGTCCTGGGACCTATCCTCTTTCTTTTGTACACTCAGCCTCTATTTGATCTTGTTGCCAGACATTCAGTTGATCACACAGCTGTACAAAGGAAGCACGATTCAACAAATCGTGCCCACTGTTGAAGTGTTAGAAGGCTGTATTGCCGACGTGAAGGTGTGGATGACCCAAAACAAACTTCAGCTGAACGATGCTAAAACAGTCAATGATTGTAAGATCGCACAGATGTCCTCTACAATGTTCACTTCCTACCACTATTCATGTTGGTGAAACCGATGTAAACTTTGTTTCGTCGGCCAAGAACCTTGGTGTGGTTTTCGACTGTAACATGACATTTTCCAAGCAAGTACTTCAAACTTGCAAATCAGCATACTTTCAGCTGCGAAAGATCGCATCCATTCGCCACTTTCTTGCTGCTCTAACTCTGGTCTGTGCCCTTGTCCTCTCAAGGCTAGACTATTGTAATTCTTTGTATGCTGGCTGCCCTCAGTTTCTCTTGGATAAGTTACAAAAGGTTCAAAACGTTGCCGCTCGACTTGTCTGCAAGGTGAAGAAGTCTGACCATGTTACTCCGCTCCTTGAATCTTTACACTGGCTGCCTGTCTCTGCTCGTGTGCAATACAAAATTTGCACAATATGTTATAAATCATTGTGTGGAACGGGACCTCACTATCTCTCCGATTTGCTCACTCTCTATGAACCTCGGCGACGGCTTCGTTCAAGCGACGACTATGACCTTGGAGCCACCAGCACCAAGTCGTTTGGTGAGAAATCCTTTTCCTTTGCTGCACCTCTGCTCTGGAATGACTTGCCTTCCTCTGTTCGACATGTTGACACTTCCTGCCTTTAAAACCTCCCTCAAAATCTATCTGTTTCACAAGTTTTTCAAAGTCTAAGTCCCGTTTTCCCTTTGGTTTGAGGTGGGACAGAGATCGAGAGTATGTCTGTGTACGTGTGCGGGGGAGGGAGGGGGAGGAGGAGGGGAGAGTACACATCTGTGGGTTTTGAATGGGGAGGGAGAGGAATAGGGCAAGAGTGAAGGTGTGTCGGTGTGTCTGTGTGTGTGTATGTTTGTGTATGTGTGTGTATGTGTGTGCGGTGTGTGTGCATTCGCATGATAATGTAAAGCGCCACGAGGGTCGTTAACTCTGCTTGATGGGGCTATATAACTCCTTTATTATTATTATAATACCGTAAGGACTCGACTTTGTTATCCCTTTTACGCCGCACCCAGTGACCCGATGCTCACGGCACTAATGCATTTTCCATCTACGAACCGCGCTCTTTGTTTATCAGGTACAGCCATACTCGAAAAATCTGAATTCGCCGACTTTGGGACCCAAAAGCATCCGATTATCGGCCGATACGACGCCATCTTACGACACCATCGTATTGGCGTCTGCTGGGCGAAGGCGATGCGAGCCGTCCGCTGATTGGACAGTTGAGTGGTGTGATGGGTGGTGTGAACCAAATGGTCTTTTTATTCCCTTGAACATTTTAAATTAGGATATACAGTGGAACCTTGACTTACGAGTTTAATTCGTTCTGTGACCGAGCTCGTAACTCAATTTGCTCGTTTCTCAAATCAAATTTCCCCATTAAAATGCATTGAAATGCTATTAATCCGTTCCAGCCCGCCAAAAACCACACCAATTTTTTTTTAAATATGCAGTATATATAAAAATATCTCGCGCTTTATATTTCACCTGTATGCAGCATACAAGTTGGCAGGATGGCCTGGACTGGAGGTACGCACACTTGACTCTAAACTGTCCAGCCTGGGTTTGAATCCCGACCCAGCTATAACCTGTCATGTCGGTGTTTCACAGGCAGGGTGATTCATCAATGTGTGTACCGCTAAACTGGGCGCCCCGTTTGCGTCCCATTAGTTGTTGGATGTTAAGGATCTCACCGTGTCTTCCACAAAGAGAAGGCGAGCTATCGCCGGCACTCTGAACAAGTTGTGGCCTGGCATGCTCTTCTCCTCTGCCGTTATATACGTCCTCCTCGGCATCTTTTTCCAGAAGAGCCCTGTCTCGTCACAGTTGAAGATTTGCTGGGGGATGTATCGTTCGGCTTCTATCAGTTCGGCAAAAGTTATAATAAAATCTTCAGCTGCCTTCACATCCGCCTCACCAAGTCGACAACACGCACACCTCGCTCATGTTTTTCGACGATTGCGTGTTTTATATCCAAGCACATCATCCTCTTCTTCTTCTCAGTACTGCCCTTGGCACTCAATTACTTAGGACCCATGGTTGAAACTAAGAAATTTTCCAAAATAACCAACATGCGAAAACAAAACAGCAGCGATATACGGCAGATATGCTTGCACGGCAAGATAACCACGTGACCGGAACCCACCTGGTGGCGGCTGGCGTAAGCTCCAAAATAACCAACATGCGAAAACAAAACAGCAGCGATATACGGCAGATATGCTTGCACGGCAAGATAACCACGTGACCGGAACCCACCTGGTGGCGGCTGGCGTAAGCTCCAAAATAACCAAAATGCGAAAACAAAACAGCAGCGATATACGGCAGATATGCTTGCACGGCAAGATAACCACGTGACCGGAACCCACCTGGTGGCGGGTGGCGTAAGCTCCAAAATAACCAACATGCGAAAACAAAACAGCAGCGATATACGGCAGATATGCTTGCACGGCAAGATAACCACGTGACCGGAACCCACCTGGTGGCGGCTGGCGTAAGCTCCAAAATAACCAACATGCGAAAACAAAACAGCAGCGATATACGGCAGAAATGCTTGCACGGCAAGATAACCACGTGACCGGAACCCACCTGGTGGCGGCTGGCGTAAGCTCCAAAATAACCAACATGCGAAAACAAAACAGCAGCGATATACGGCAGAAATGCTTGCACGGCAAGATAACCACGTGACCGGAACCCACCTGGTGGCGGGTGGCGTAAGCTCGTAACTCAGATCTCGGCTCGCATCTCAAAGCAATAAACCGCCCGAGCGACGGCTCGTATCTCGGAAAACTCGTAAGTTGGTGCACTCGTAAGTCAAGGTTCCACTGTATAAGGAAACGTCTTTATCGTCATTTTAATAAAGTTAAATGGAGTGACGTTGCGATACTCGGGGTGCGTTGCATAAATCCTCGTAACCCAGAGAGGTGTAGCAGGTGGCGAGACGTAAGTAAGCTTTTTTTATTCCCTTGAACATTTGAAATTAGGATATATAAGGAAACGTCTTTATCATCATTTTAATAAAGTTAAATGGAGTGACGTTGCGATACTCGGGGTGCGTTGCATAAATCCTCGTAACTCAGAGAGGTGTAGCAGGTGGCGAGACGTAAGGAAGCTTAAAGATAACGAGCTGAAAACAGACGAACGATATCCCTTCCGTGGATGTTCCACGGATTTCACGTCTTTATCGTCATTTTAATAAAGTTAAATGGAGTGACGTTGCGATCAGTGAGTTGTACTTGTATACGAAGAGATAAAAGGATGGCATTGACTTCGAGACGGTACGTGATAGTTGGCTGCGGCTGGCTGATGCTGCGTTTTTTTTCTAAGTGCCATGGATGCTGATGGACATAATAAAGGTATCGGCTGATCTCTCATCATAATATTACCCGATGGAAATGAACTGTTTCTTTGTTTGTCATTTCCTGTGCAATAATGTCAAATTGATGTCAGACATCCTTTTCTATTGACAGCTGCTCTCCTTTTCGATGGCATCGTCTATTGATATGCATGTTCTTCTTTCATATAATTTTACACATTCACAATCAGTATTTCAATTCTTGCAGACATTGGAAAGGAAGTTGACTCACAGGCCAACTCTCTGGCTCAATCACAGGCCGACGCACAGGTGATGTAATTGTGAGTAGCATTTTTGCACAAGTGAAAATTGATCTTTTTTCCTAACTCTTACTCGGACAAGCAAATCCCCTATGCCATCCATAATGGTACACTCTATCCATACACCACATCCTCCCTTCCATGGATGTTCTACGGGTTTCGGCTAGTTATTATTATTATTATCTCTCAGTTTTGAAAATTCATTGAAGAAAAACATTACGAAGGCATTTACACAAAAAGGACAATCTTAACCCGCCTCCGAAAAGCACCACACTGGCTGAACTTTATAGGGACATAAACATCTCGACTACAACCCTCGTGTCACCCTTTGGCAGAATTATTTTTTTAAATAAAGGGTTAGCTTCAAAGGGAAAAACGCAGCCTCACACTCAAACTCAGTATTGCAGCAAGCCCATTCTGTTTTCCTTTTCGAGGCTTGCCTGAATGAGCACTGTCGCGATGTGGGATTCAAACGATGTTACAAAGGTCCAATTGACTTCCATGAGGGAATGGTGCACAGGATTGCAAGATATCCGAAAGACTTTTTTGCCAAGATCAAATCACATGTATACATTTTTAGAAACATTAATCCAAGGTCAACTCATTAAAGTTGGCTTTTACAAATAGCATGGATTGCACAATTACATAAACATACCACAGATAAATCCTTCACTCCAATACAATGAAATTTAAAATAACAACTCGAGCGAAGTCAATGGCCTGCCATCTCAAACCTCCCGCCTAAAGCAAAGTTGAAAGATGGCAGAAGGCTCCACGAGGAATGACCCAATATCAAATTTTTGAGTGAAAAAAAATAATCTCTTTGGACTCCTGTGACTCTAAGGTCCCTCCCCCTGGGGCCTAATCCTGGGGTCAATTCCAAAAAAATTGTAATATATTTCATGCGTCCCGTAATGTTGATTGCATATACAAAGCTTCATTAAAAATGTTTGGAAAAACTGCCCTTAATTGCATTTTTTGGTATTTGACCTTTTGACCCCACCAAGGCCACCTTGGGAGGGAGCGGCACCAAAATGATAGTGCTCTCACACCTTCTTGTTGTGTGGTGATCGTAACAACCAAGTTTGGTGAATTTCTGCACAACCATTTAGGAGGACATAGCGTGACGTGACAAAAAGATAGATCTTTTTTTTTCTTTTCTTCAAAAAGCATGGCTTTACTGCAAATATTTGCACAAATACAAATAACTCTGCTTATTCCTCTTCTGCTTTTCACTTTATAAGGGGTTTGGTCCAATGACATTTAAATTCCATTACTGTGCATTGATAAAAACTTGAGCAATTATAAGTAGTGTACAGTCACGTGAAAAAGTAAGTACACCCCATGTAAAGTTTTGACTTTTTCAACATATTTCAACATACAGCTATTTGATCTTCATTTCAACAATATTGATAGATGAAGGTGATATAATATAACAAATATCAAGAAACATTTACATTTTGTAGTCCATTGTATAATTTAAATAAACATAAATGCAAATTTCGCATGTGGAAAAAGTAAGTACACCCTTGGCTCTAATAGGTGGTATTGCCCCCTTTGGCAGAAACAACCTCAAGTAGGCGTTTCTTATAATTGTCTACCAGTCTCTGACATCGACTGGGAGAAATTTTTGCCCACTCCTCCATGCAGAATTTTTTCAGCTGTGCGATGTTTGAGGGGTTTCTTGCATACACAGCTCGTTTCAAATCCCCCGACAACATCTCGATGGGATTTAGATCCGGGCTTTGACTTGGCCATTCCAGAACCCTCCATTTCTTTCTTTTCAGCCATTCCTTGGTGGATTTACTGGTATGTTTAGGGTCATTGTCACGTTGCAAGGTCCACCTTCGGTTGAGCTTCAACTTTCCTACAGATGGCCTCACATTATCCTCAAGCACACTCTGGTACAATGAAGAATTCATAGTGGATTATATTGTTGCGGATATGGGATTTGCATCCATCCATATCCGCTTGTATATATTCCCCTATTTCCTCAATACTTCCCAACTATCCCCAATCCCCCATTCCCTAGTCCCATTTTCTGTAAACAACACTCTGTAGACCCGACCTCCCCCTATTTCCCCCATTAAATGTCGTGCCCAGGTTCACCGCATCTCATGTAAGACAACTATAGGACATCTTGCTAGTTATTCTTAGTCTATGTCAGTTAAGGACTCGTTTCCATTAATTCTGACCCTTCGTTGCACCAGAATGTGATTGTATGGCACCGTTAGGAAGTTTAGGACCTCGCAATACCTCCCCGCAGCTCTTCCTCACGGTTCAGCAACAACAACAACAACAACAGCAACGGCGGCGGCGTGCACAGGGAGTGCGCGTCCTCACTCCGGCTTGGTTGGTAGGGGGTGTTGGGAGGGCACGAGGCCTTCCCCACGAGCCGCCATCAAACATGTGCTCGACGGGGTTACCAAATAGGGGCTCCCTGTCAGCTCCTCGTCAAGGGCGGAGCCCGGTAACCCCCGCACCCAATGGAAGCGGCGGACCGGTCCCATCTGGGGCGGAGCCAACCAGCCGAGGGCGTGTCACTCCCCGTTGAGCATGCGCAGCCGAGGGAGTGGTGACGTCAGATGCGCGCTGAGCTTGGAGAAAGAAAGACGCCACCTCCGAGCGCTGTGAGGCCTCCCTGCATCTCTTGGACCGTGCTTGATCCTGTCCCCGAGCCAAGGTGCACCTTGTGCTATCGACTACCTGTCCCTTCCTGCCATCAATCCCTGTGTAAGTCAGCCTTGTTCCGTTTGTCTGTGGTCTGTCTGGGCTAAGATAAGATTGTATTTAAGTGCCCATCTCTTCTGTGTCTTTTACCTCACTCTACCTTGTAATCTACCCCTTTTCTCCACCACTAATTATACCCTCCTCCGGAGGTCTTGAGAACTGTACCCCTGGCGTCGTTTCATTTATCCCAGTCGTTGTGTCCTTTCCAATCATTGATTTAGCGTAGCGCGATTTCGCCAACGTTCGGGTGGAATCGGGTGAGTTGGGGAAGAATCGGGGGAACTGTTAGGTCGCGGCAATACCACCGCTCGGTAAATAACATCTAATCCGCGATCCGTAACAATTGGTGTCGAGGAGTGAGATACGAGGCCCGAAGCGCGCTTAACGCGCTCAAAATTACAAGCAGTTGGAAATTGTTTTGTTTTACAAAAAACCCGAATTTTGAAAGTCGCGCTATGGCAGATCAAGACGGCTGGGTTCCGGTAGAGGAGAGTGAGGCAGGGTCGATCCAGGACCAAATTGAGGGACATGAGGAGAGCGAAGCAGTGAGGGCGGCAGGTTCGCAAAATGGCGTCCTCGCGCACGAGGTTACGGGCGCGCAAAATGGCGCCTCGCAGATGGCTACGGCGACCGCGCCCGCGACCGTAGCAGCGCCGCTGGTAGATTTGAACCTTTTTTTAATACAAATGACGGCCCTTATGGCCCAGAATAGCGAACGGTTAGAACAAAGGATGGGGTCCAATAGCGAGAAATTGAGGGAGGACATGGGGGCCAATAGCCAACGGTTAGAACAAAGGATGGGGTCCAATAGCGAGAAATTGAGGGAGGACATGGGGGCCCAGATCGGAGGGTTAGGGAGTAGAATAGAGGGATTAGGAAACAAATTTGAGGGACTAGACAACAAATTTGAGGGATTAGACAATAGATTAGGGGAAATACAGGAGGGGTTAACGGGGGTAGAAAACAGAATGGCCGCTCAAGAGAATCAAATGGAAGGGATGAAAAAGGGGTTAGAGGGGTTAGAAAACAGTATGGAAGGCAAATTGAGGGACATGAGGGACCAAGCAGAAAGGGAAGTTAAACAAATGGGGCAGCAGATAGAGGGGGTCAGAATGGGGGTAGAAACTAAATTGGATGCTCACAGGGAGGAAATGGAGCAGATGAGGGTGGCATCTGGGCAGGAGATGCAAGTGATGGGAGAAGAGATCAGAAGAGGTGTGAGTGAGGAGGTCGGAGGAGGGTGGCATCTGGGCAGGAGATGCAAGTGATGGGAGAAGAGATCAGAAGAGGTGTGAGTGAGGAGGTCGGAGGAGTGCGCGAGGAGGTGAGGCACTGTAAGGAGCGCATGGAGAAGGAGGTGAGAAAGGGGACTGTAAAATTGCAAGGTGGTATAGAGGAGTTGACGCTGGGAGTAGAACAACTGACAGTGGGACAAAAGGAGTTGGGGGACCAGGTAAAGAAGAACACAGCGGTAATAGAGGGTTTAAAATCGACACAGAAGGAGATGAAAAAGGACGTAGGGGTAATTAAAAAAGAGTGTCAGACGGTACATGAGGACCTGACGAGGAAAATGAACAAGGTGGTAGAGGTGATGGAGGTTAAAGAGTGGGAGGTGCGGGAGCATATAGAAAAAAATAAGGTGGAGTTAGAGGAAGAACTTAAGGGGGCGCACGAGGAGATGAAGGAGGTGAAGCAGAAATTAGAAGAAGTGGAAGAAGGGGTGAGCGAAATTAAGAAGCGACGGAGAGAGGATAAGAAAGAGATAAAGGAGGAAGTAAAAGAATTGGTCCAAAGTCTGTGTTCGGATCGTGATGATGTGCTCATTAACCGGATGAGGGATTCGCAGGTGATGGAGGAGAAGCGAAGAGAAAGAGGACCCGGTGTAAGTGGTGACCAATATGGTCGTGCGTATGATGCGCCAGGTGATTTAATAAGCTTGGGGGTCGAGATGGACCCGGATGTTCGTGAGAGGCCAAGAGTGAGGTGTATGGCTGGTCCGGAGGGTATGGAACGAGGGTGCGAGCGAGAGGGTCCGGTGATGGGAGAGGTGCGAGGTGTGAGTGAGCAAGGTTGTGGTGGTATGGAATGGGTAGCGGGTTGCGGAAGTGTGACGCATGCATCGACACCAACAGGGGTAGTTTTTAGAGGGACAGGGGAGGCACGGGAGCCCCTTGGGGGTAATGTACTGTGGGGGCCCGGCCGGTTCGGCCCCGCGCTGACCCCGCAAGGGGCGACGCACGGGGTCCGGCAGGCGGGCAACGACTCACATACGAGGTGGTCCCACAAGGTCCCACTCGCGCCGTATGACGGTGGGTAAGGGTGGCATCCCTGCCACCCTTCCCATGATAGGGGGGCAAAGGAGCACTAGTTTATGGGGTGTATGGCAGTGGAAACTAGCCCGGGTGGGTTAGGATATTGTGTGTAGGGATCTAGCGAAGATGACATTAGGTGACGTTAAGATTAGTTAGTGACAAGAATACCTGTAGTGGGGACGCAGGTAGGTTAGAGTGGATTATAATGATGAGGGAGCGCAATAGTTTAAAGGAACGACTGGGAAGCGCAAGTTTCAGGGGGGAGTAGTTAGATGAGATGATGCTGTGTGAGAACTGGACAGGTGTGTGGAGCAGTTTTTGAGTAGTGAGTGTTGTGGATCAGCGCGAATGCGCTTGGGGGAGAGAAGGGTGCAGGCGGCACCAAGTATGAGAGCACAGGTGTGCAAGTACAGGTGTGTGGAATACATGGAGTATTGGAATGAGTGGTGTGGAGAGAGTTGGAGTAGGTGGTACGGAGTGGTGTGCATGGTGCGAAGGTGTGGATGGGGGAAGAGTGGACCCCTTTTCACGAGTACCCGGGGAGGGTAGTTTAAAGAATAGTTAGAAGGTATAGGTAAATTGTGGTTGGATATTGGCATTTGTGGTGCGGATGCAGAATGGTATTGTGGATGGGTGCATTGGTGTGGTGAAATTGGCTGGTCGTGTGGCCTGTTAGTATGAGTGTGAATGGTTGGGCACTCCGCCACTGTTAGATGTCGGCCAGGTGAGGCCGCAGGTGGGCTCTGGGAGCCGTTAGTGTCAGTGGGTGCCTGAGGATCCCGGGTGTGGATCGGGCAGGCCGTGCCAGAGAGGGCACTGAGGGGGTGAGAGTGCGAGAGGGCCTTCCCCAGTTAGTTAGGTTAGGGTGAGGAGCAGGTGAGCTCGGTAGGCAACAACAGTGGTGGAGGTGTGCAGGTGGGCGGACCAGCTGGGAGCGTCACACGACCCAGCCACCGAAATTGTGCGGGGGCACCGAGTGATGAATCGGGGGAGTGAGACCCCAACTTGAGAAGCACCACAGTTTGGTCAATGGGAATTGGTTTTTAGAACCCATAGTGTAAGTTGGCCAATGGATTGGCAGGGAAAGACCCCGGATAATGTAAAGTTGTTAAAGTCATTTAGGAAATAGTTAGGATTGATGAACCTGTCGCACCATACGCAGCCACTTACCTGAGGTGATGATGATGACTCCACACCTGTGTTTTCTTTGTTTTGTGTTGCAGGAAATGAGAATTGCTGTTTGGATTTGTGAGACGCATCACGACGTGGATAAGACATTGGGGTGATTCCATCTCTCCCTCCTTAGGAGGGACTGATGATGAATTGGTGATGGCAAATTTTGATGTTGAGTTGGAGATGGCAAATTTTCATGAGAGTTGGAAATGGCAAATTTGATTGGTTAGGAGGGAGAGAAGACGAATTTGGTTTATGGGAGGAACGGGGAAGACAGTAGGGACGTTTGTTGATGTGTAAAGTAGATGTTTATGGGTAGTGTTGTGTTTTGTGGATACAGTAAGGGGTAAGGGAGGGGCAATGTAGGTTACCTGGTGGGGGGGGGGGGGCGTACGGTAGGAACGTACCTGTCTCACCTGGTTCCCATGTGCCCCCAGTGTGCATTACCTTGAATTGCGTGCACTTTTGCGCCCTTACCACCTTACTCACTTGTCTTCTTTTGTCTCCCACCTCCGAGGATCTGGCTTTGGGGCAGAGAGAGAGGAGAGAGAGAGGTGCTGGCTCCGCAGTTGTGGGCCTGTACTTCCGCTGCTTGCTGCCTGGATCGATACACCATATGGACCGCAATTTTTGTGGCCGCCCACAATGGACCGCAGTTCTTTTGCGGTCAAGCACCACCCGTGGATGGACCTCTGGGTCAACGTGGCACCTATGCCATACAGGTGAACCACTTTTAGTTGGCCCCCCTGACGGCCACAATTTAGAAATGGACGCGGTTGGCGCCTTTCTTTATTTCTAAAGAAGCCAGAAGGCCAAGTGCACTCCATGAAGGCAAGACCAGCGGCAGAACATCGGCCGGCTGCGACACCACCGGTGACCATGGACACTTGATTGTGCATTTATTATTGAACACTTTATTGGTGCACCGGATGGTGCTGACTGTGCATAATGGGGTGGTGCTTTTGGTGCTTGGACGGGGTGCTCTGCACATTATTAAAGGCCGTAGGGCCACAGGGCACTCGTGGGTTGGTGTATCGATGCTGGCATGCGTGCTCTCTCTCTATGCATAACATCTGCATGTGTTCCTCAAAGAACAGGTCCTGGATCGTAGTGTAAATATCAGTGTAGTCTTGTGTAAATGATGCTCCCTACCGGCTGTATGTTTAGTTTGAGGATGCTTTCCGCGATTCGGTTATCCTGTGGGTGTGTTTCTGTTAGGAGAAGGGTGCAACGTCGCAGGGGGACATATTTACTCATTTGTGAACATCTGTAAAACTGTCGCACTCAGGGTTGAGTTAATAGTAGAGGGAACTACATCTGAGTGCCACACTAAAGTAGGTAAAAATTTATCGGGTCGGGACGCCCCGAGGTAGAGAAGGGTGCAATGTTGCGGATATGGGATTTGCATCCATCCATATCCGCTTGTAAATATTCCCCTATTTCCTCAATACTTCCCAACTATCCCCAATCCCCCATTCCCTAGTCCCATTTTCTGTAAACAACACTCTGTAGACCCGACCTCCCCCTATTTCCCCCATTAAATGTCGTGCCCAGGTTCACCGCATCTCATGTAAGACAACTATAGGACATCTTGCTAGTTATTCTTAGTCTATGTCAGTTAAGGACTCGTTTCCATTAATTCTGACCCTTCGTTGCACCAGAATGTGATTGTATGGCACCGTTAGGAAGTTTAGGACCTCCCAATACCTCCCCGCAGCTCTTCCTCACGGTTCAGCAACAACAACAACAGCAACGGCGGCGGCGTGCACAGGGAGTGCGCGTCCTCACTCCGGCTTGGTTGGTAGGGGGTGTTGGGAGGGCACGAGGCCTTCCCCACGAGCCGCCATCAAACATGTGCTCGACGGGGTTACCAAATAGGGGCTCCCTGTCAGCTCCTCGTCAAGGGCGGAGCCCGGTAACCCCCGCACCCAATGGAAGCGGCGGACCGGTCCCATCTGGGGCGGAGCCAACCAGCCGAGGGCGTGTCACTCCCCGTTGAGCATGCGCAGCCGAGGGAGTGGTGACGTCAGATGCGCGCTGAGCTTGGAGAAAGAAAGACGTCACCTCCGAGCGCTGTGAGGCCTCCCTGCATCTCTTGGACCGTGCTTGATCCTGTCCCCGAGCCAAGGTGCACCTTGTGCTATCGACTACCTGTCCCTTCCTGCCATCAATCCCTGTGTAAGTCAGCCTTGTTCCGTTTGTCTGTGGTCTGTCTGGGCTAAGATAAGATTGTATTTAAGTGCCCATCTCTTCTGTGTCTTTTACCTCACTCTACCTTGTAATCTACCCCTTTTCTCCACCACTAATTATACCCTCCTCCGGAGGTCTTGAGAACTGTACCCCTGGCGTCGTTTCATTTATCCCAGTCGTTGTGTCCTTTCCAATCATTGATTTAGCGTAGCGCGATTTGGCCAACGTTCGGGTGGAATCGGGTGAGTTGGGGAAGAATCGGGGGAACTGTTAGGTCGCGGCAATACCACCGCTCGGTAAATAACATCTAATCCGCGATCCGTAACAATTTGATGGTGAGCTGCCCAGGCCCTGATAAAGCAAAGCTGCCCCAAACCGTAATATTTCCACCAGCATGCTTTACAGTTGGTATCAGGTTCTTGTGGTCAAATGCTGTCTTTGGTTTTCGCCAAACATGTCTTCTGGTACTGTGGCCAAATAGCTCTACCTTTGACTCATCTGTCCAGACCACATTGTTCCAGAAGTGCTGGTCTTTGCCTGGGTGTTCATTGGCAAACTTTAGTCTTGCCCTGATGTTCTTTCTGGAAAGCAAAGGTTTCCTCCTGGCACACCTCCCATGTAGATCAAATTTGTGCAACCTCTTTCTAATGGTAGACTCGTGCACTTTGACATCAACAGTGGCAAGAGCTACCTGTAGGTCCCGTGATGACATTCTGGGGTTCTTAGAGACTTTTCAGCATCTTGGTGTCTGCTCTCGGGCTGAACTTGCTGGGGCGGCCTGGCCTGAACAAGTTGGCAGTTGTTTGGAATCTTCTCCACTTGTGGATGATCTTCCGGGCAGTCGAATGATTGATTTATAATTGTTTAGAGAGCTTTTTAAATCTCTTCCCAGACTCGTAGGCATCTATAACCTTCTTTCTGAAGGCGTCAGAGAGCTCTTTTGATCTTGGCATGGTGACGCCGCACACTTCAACAACAAAGAGCAAACCAAACTAAATGTCTGAGGTTTAAATAAGTCAGGTTCCTCCAAGATCCTCTCTCACGATGTTCTAATCATTTGTACCTGAGCTGGTGCCCCTGATTCTAATTTTAGGTATTTGAAGTAGTGATAAATGTCAGGGTGTATTTACTTTTTCCACATGCAAAATTTGCATATATGTTTATTTAAATTATACAATGGACTACAAAATGTAAATGTTTCATGATATTTGTTATATTATATCACCTTTATCTATCAATATTGTTGAAATTAAGATCAAATACCTGCATGTTGAAATATGTTGAAAAAGTCAAAACTTTACATGGGGTGTACTTACTTTTTCACATGACGGTAGGTCTGTTTCCCTCCCTCCCTTCCCCTCTCCTGCTCAAACTCTCACTCTCACTCTCACTCTGTTCCCCATCCCCCCTCCCTTCACTGGAAGGATAACCTAATGGTGGCCTATGATTGCCACCAGAGTTATGAGAGTTATTCAGATATGAGAATTGTGTCCTCTTCAGATATTGTGTCCTCCTCTTCAGATATGAGAGTTATTTAATTTTTTAAGTGATTCTTCACCATTGGGCGATAGGATATCTCCAAAAGTTATGGATGGATTTGGACAAAACTAGTTGGACAGGTTGTGTGTGTAACAAGAATCGATTCAATTTTGGTGAAGATCCGGATCCGGATCCAGCTAGTAGAGTTTTTAAAGTTATTCTTCACCATTGGAAGATAGGGCCAAAAACGATACAAAGCAGGATATCTCAAAATATTGTGGACGGATGATT
>NC_136272.1:42180292-42235292 GCF_964187855.1 Myxine glutinosa | reverse complement strand
GTTCAAGACATCTTGGTAAAAGTCAGGGAGCAGCGAAGCATCGACATGTTGCAGCTCCATGAAGAAGAGTTCACAATTGTACCCAAGCATGCCGGCTTGTTTTAGTATACAGTTTGCAGTCGATTTCCAGGGCAAGGCCTCCAGAAATATAAAACGACGAGCTGTGGAGACTCGGAAGGCCATCACCCGACAAAGAATGTCCACAAGCCCATGACCACCTTCTGCCAGTGGGAGGCAAATAGTCTCTGGCTTTAGCCAGTGTTTGCCATCCCAAAAGAAGTCAAGTAAACATTTTTGGATTGACGACACCAACGTTGCAGGTGGCTGCAAGGCAATCATTTTATGCCATAAGAGAGGGGCCACCAGGTTGTTAATGACCAGTTTTGGATCTTCAGAGTCCTTGGATGTCTTCTGAGTCCTTGGGGGTGTTCTGAGTCCTTGGGGTCTTTTGGGTCCTCTGTCATTTGAGTCCTTGGTGTATTCTGGGTCTTCATGTTCTTTCGTGTCATTAACAGTCCACAGGGTTAATTGCAAGAGAGAGAGAGAGAGAGGGAGAGAGAGAGGGAGAGAGAGAGAGGGAGAGAGGGAGGGAGAGAGAGAGAGGGAGAGAGAGAGGGAGAGAGAGAGGGAGAGAGAGGGAGAGAGGGAGGGAGAGAGGGAGAGAGAGAGGGGGAGAGAGAGAGAGAGAGAGCAGGTTTATGTGGAAGAATTCCCAGGCTGAGATACCATCAAGGGCAGGAGATGTGGGAGATCAGTCCTGAAAGATGGCTGCTTGCAGTCCCTGTCAATCTGCCCGAGTGAACTGCCAGGCTCTCCGGCAGCTCTGAGAATAGCCAGAGAGGTGTTGACTTCCACAAGCATATGTTCAGACAAACCATTTGGAGCAGAGGAAGAGCAGGAGAGGTATGTGTGGAAGTTCATAATCTCCAAGTCAACACAACACAACAACAACATGCATTTTAAGGCCATTTTCCCTGTTAGAGCGGGGGTTAGCCTTGCGGTCCCCATGACAATCTTCTCCATTTTGCCCGATTTTCTGCATCTCTCCTTGTTAACCCCCTTGCCCGCATTTCTTCTTCCACCATCTTTAGCCAAGTCTTTCTCGGTCTTCCCCGTCCTCTACTTCCTTCTGCATTCATTTCCATCACTCTTCTCAACCAGTCACTTTCATCCTTCCTCAACACGTGACCAAACCATCTTAACCTGTTCCTCTTCACAGCATCAATCACAGGCTCTATTCCCATCATCTTTCGCAATTCATCATTTGTCTTCCTCTCTCTCAACGATACTCCGCACATCCACCGAACCATTCGCATTTCCAGCCTTCGTTGCTGGTCTACTTTCATTACCCATGTCTCGCTCCCATAAATCATAACACTTCTCACACATGCAGCATACACCTTTCCCTTCAGCTTCAACGACACTCCCCTCCTCATCAGCACGCCACTCAGTTCCCGAAACTTCTTCCATGCACATCTCACTCTTGCAGCCGTTGCAGAGTCTGATCCACCTTCTCCATTCTGCATGTCTCCGAGGTAGCAAAATGTTTTCACACCTTCCAGCTTCACATCGTCTCCAAGATGCAACTCAACATTTCCTCCATCTGCAGCTCCCTCTGTGCACACCTTACATTTGAATGTAGCTGCCACACTGGTTAATGACCCTCTCAGACCACTACATTTTTGATGAACCCACTCAGCGCACATTGTACATTGAATGGAGTTCACTCCGACACCCTTCCTACACAGCACAGGGCCACTTCCCAGTTCTTTCCATCTCACCACACGCTTTACCACTTGCCATCACCTTCGTCTTTCCTATATTCACCTTCAGACCTTTTGTCTCCATACATTCCTTCCACTTGTTCATCTTTTCCTTCAGTCCATCCATACTTTCCACAATCAACACCAGATCATCTGCACACAACAACTCCCACGGTAAACCCTCCTTTACGTTCTGAGCCAGCACCTTCATCACAGCTACAAATAGCAGTGGACTTGGTACCGACCCCTGATGCACTCCCACCTTCACCTCAAACTCACCACTGTTTCCGTCCTTCCTCCTTACAGCTGTGCACGCTCTTTTGTACATTGCCATTACTACTCCGATCAACCATTCCTCCACTCCTAACTTCCTCAATGCCCATGTCAATACTTCGGGTGGAACCCTATCGAATGCTTTCTCCAGATCAACAAACCCAAGAAACAACTTCTTCCTCTTCTCCATGTACTTCTCCTACAACTGCCTCACAATAAAGAGCACGTCTGTCGTTCCTCTTCCTGGCATAAATCCAAACTGCATTTCGTCGATCTTCACCTTCTTCCTTATCCTCATCTCCAACACCCTTTCCAATACCTTCATTCCATGCTCCAATAACTTTATCGCTCGGTACGAGCCACACTCCAGAGGGTCACCTTTCCCCTTGTATAGAGGGACGAGGGTACTCAGTTCCCAATCCACTGGAATGCGGCCATCTTCCACCACCAGATTACAGATCTCTGTCATTCTCTTCACACCCCAACTTCCTGCTGCCTTCAACATATCTCCCACAACTCCCGTCGGCCCTCCCGCTTTTCTACTCTTCATTGCTTTTATCGCTTCCTCAACTTCCTTCTCAGTTATCTTCTCTGCCGGTCCTAAAACTGGGTTACTCTGTATGTTGCCATCCCATTCATTCTCTGTGTTCAACAGCATTTCCATATATCTTTTCCATCTTCCTTTAATTCCATCTGGGTCCACAACGATTTGTCCCACTTCATCCTTCAAGCAACTCACCCCCATCACATCACACCTCTCTTTCGCTATCTGCTTTGCAATCCTGAATACCGCTCTCTCACCCTCTTCCGAATCCAAGCTTTCTCCGAACATTTTCCTACATGCCTCCTGCGCCTTTGCTACCTCTTTCTTTGCAGCCTTCTTGGCTGCCTTATAACTTTCATGCTCTGCTTTTTCTGCTCCCGTACCCTTCGCTTCATCCTGCCACTCCTTGAACTTCTTCCTCTTCTCGTCAATCCTCTTTCCAACTTCCTCATCCCACCACCATGTTTCCGAGTGCCTCAGTGGTCCTTTTGTCCATCCACATACCTCACCAATGGCTCCCAACAGACTATCTTTCATTGACATCCAACCACGTTCTCGCTCAACCACATCATCCTCTACCCTACTCAGCCTCTCTTTTAATGCCAACCTTACTGTCACCTCTTTCAACCTCCACACCTTCACACCTTCATTCTCGGTTGGTACTTCACCCGCCGAGCTCTCCTCGCACCTTTCACCCTTATGTCGCAGACAACCAAGTGGTGCTGTGAAACAGCCTCCTCCCCCGGGATCACCTTTGTGTCCCGGAGGTGCCCCCTATCTCGCCTACGCACCATCAGGTAGTCAACAGTTGTCATCGACCCACCTGACGTGTATGTAACAAGCTTATTATCCTCTTTCTGGAACTGAGTATTACAAATCAACAAATCAGCTCCATCAGCAAACTCCAAAATCCTTTCACCTTCTCCATTTCTCACACCATATCCATAACCCCCATGAACTCCCTCAAAACCGTCCATACTCCTTCCCACATGTCCATTTAGGTCTCCTCCTACCACAACAACTTCCTCATCTTTCACGTTTTCCATCAGCTTCTCTATCGCACACCAGAAATAATCACCAAGTCAGAATGGAGGATTTGTCAATGGGAGAAATCCTGGTTGGAAAGTTCACAGATTGAGTCAATCCCATGGAGTGACAGACTCCTTTGCTAAAATGCCATGTCTGGTGAGAGCAGTACCAACACCCAGCCAATTTGCATTGTGACAATTGAAATCGCCACATATGAGGAAGAGAGAGTAGGAATGAGTGGTTAAAGGTTTGGCCATGTTGTCAGAAAGAGATATACAGTAGATGGAGTGAAAAAGAGAAAAGGGGAACAAAATTGTGAAGGTGGGCAGCAAGCCTTGGGTGTGTAAACCTGAGGGTTAATGGAAGACATGCGTGCCATGAAAGAACTTGGGTGGGTCGAAAGGATGAAAGGACAGGGAGGAGGGATGAGGGCTGGCTGAGAGATGATAAAAAACCAGCTCAACAATTGCTTCCTTATAATCTTTAGTGCATAAGAAGCTCAACATGATTTATTTCCTGGCATTTCGATATGAAAGGATTCTATTAATGGCTGTAAAAGTTATGTCGTTTACAAATGTATTGACTGGAACAGAGCCTCAAAAACTGGTGGTCACAGAATTCTTATAAATAAATTATAGCAACACTTACCTGGATTCTGCCATCATGGCAGAAGCCTGATATAATAGCTGAGATTGATGATCTGTGTTGAAGGCCCGGGCATAAGCGACATTGTCCAGTACGTCACTCCCAGACAAGCCATACCTAAAGGAGCATTATGACAGTTTATGATTCATGTGGAATAGTGTACTACTATCTATGCTAAACATAATCATTTATGATCTCTTGTATTCAACAATACATGATGTTGGAGGAAAAAATAAATAAATAAAATAAAATAAAAACAACTTTATGGATGAAAATTATATTTAATGCACTGTATGGAACGAAACAAATACACAGGGGGAGAAGAGCACAGGGGGCAGA
Organism: Myxine glutinosa; assembly: GCF_964187855.1. Taxonomy (NCBI): domain Eukaryota; kingdom Metazoa; phylum Chordata; class Myxini; order Myxiniformes; family Myxinidae; genus Myxine; species Myxine glutinosa. Next base: position 42,230,699 of record NC_136272.1, on the reverse strand, counting down.
AGAGCACAGGGGGAGAAGAGCACAGTGAAGCTTAGGGTTTATTCAACAAAAGGATGAATAAAGTGGGGTTTTATTGAGCGACGTCGTGGATGAACAGTATTCCAAAATAATAGCATGCTAGGAATCAAGTAAACAGCAAGTAAACACACCTTTCAGCCACAGCCAGCAAGCGCTCAGGCCGGAATGTCCCTTCGGTGTCAATATACATGGCCTTCCCCTCACCTCCCCCTCTGTCAATAGGAAGCTGGTAAGGATATGGAACACCTCCAATAATTATACATGCACATACAAACATTGGAATAATAATAATTTTAAAGCTAAAATAATTTGCAAATATGTTTAATTTGCAAAGCAAGTAAATATCTACAAAGCAAATTATTAATAAAATAATTTGCAAAGAGATTTCTCTACTCTTTCAATATGAGTCAGCTACCTGCCTTTATTGAGGTTGGGTGTGCAATTCTTTTCCCTTTCCACAATCTCCCTTTCTCCCTTTTTCCTTCATCTCAATCAATCATCATAAATTCTCATCAATCATCAATTCATAAATCTCCCCTTTCCACTGTCAAAACATTTTCCTTTATCTACTCACGAAGTTTAAAAAGTTTAGAAAGTTTAAAAGAAGGAAGGTTTATTCTAAAGACACCGACCACATCTGGTCCGCCGATTTAATTGAATTGAATAATGATAGGGGATACAGGTATGCTTTAACCGTTATTGTTTTGAGGAGTGGATTTGCCTGGGTTGTTCCTTTAAAAAATAAAAGGGGTGATACTTTAATGTTAGTACTCACGTTGTTGTTGTTGTTGTTGTTAGTTGTTGTTGGCTAACCCCCACTCTAGTAGGGAAAATGGCCTTTAAAATGCATGTTGTTGTGTTGTTGTGTACTCACGAAACAAGATCTACTCTCATGGACCAATTAAAGTACATAATTGAAACCCGTGTTCGGGTTTGAGGATTTGATCTCGAGGTCCAAATAAGTGCTGAAATGTGGAGTGAAATCTTGTAATTTAAAAAATTATCAGTTCTTATATCCATGTGTATATCCTACAACGAAGCTTTAAGCAGGGCTGTTCTTCCTCCTTCTTCATATCGCCAAAACATTAAACGTAACAACAAAACTGAACTTTTTATACTGTTACAACAACTACATTGAGTGAAGAAAAGATTAAGAAATGTGCCCAAAGTGTAACTTTATTGAGTGAAACGAAAATAATTAACCAGCGAGATCGACGTGATGGCTTCCACAGTCGTGCTTGGGTACTCCGTGGGGAAAATCCCCAGAGTTAGGAAGGCAAAATAAATCAAATTAAAAGAATAATTAACATAATGGGAGGATTACAATGAGAAAAGCAATGACGGGCCAAGTGAACTCCAAGTGCTCATCATCGAATGCCTTATCTTCATACGTACGAATCTCTTATCACTGGCCATACCAGCCGTTCCTTAACCGTTTCGTTGGAAAGCTTGAATGCTTAACCCATTTGGCAAATGCTCTGCAGGATTATTGGTAATGGACCACCCCTGCTCACTCCTCCCGCTATATGATGGACCTAGATTGAATTTATTTTATTTCCTTCCTTCCTTCTAATTGTTGCTTCATCAGGATGAAGATTATTGCACTGCAGTTGCACGCAGGTGTGGAACAGTGCCAATGCAACCAAATAAGCCCACCCACCCTCATGCTTTCCTCCCACCCGCCCTCATGCTCTCCGCCCACCCATGACATAAATCCTATAAAAGTTGACGTTCAACAGTTTGTTGGAGAATTTAGTGTCAGGACAACTCAACACAAGAAAAAAAGAAACCGGAAAAATAGAACTGCATTTTAAGCACCCTGCCACAACTTACCTGGCAGGTTACAGCTAAAGTGTGACAGAGTTGAGTCTTTCCTGTACGGAATTCTCCAAACAGCTCTGTAATAGAGCCAGTTTCGATTCCCCCTGCAGCAAAAATGGTAAATTATTGACTCATGCAGTTATTTTATTTCATTTTCTGAAACCGTCCATGCACAATTTTCAATGGCTGGCTGTTAATCCCATGGAAGATATGCATTATTAATTTGATCAAAAAAGGGTGAAGAAACCAACCTTGCAGGAGCTTATCTAGCTCTTTGGAACCAGTTCCAATCTGAATGATCTCAGATCGGCGTTGGTGGAACTCCGTGGCAGTCGTGAAACCCATCGGCACAAGCTTAGACGCTTCTGCCTGAAAGGAGAATAAAGGGCTGCAACTGAGGTTGCAGAGGCAACGAAATGCAACAAAACAAACACAGAACAAACAAAATAAATAAATAAATCACCTGGTGCACATTTCGTTTTTGTATACACATGCCAAAACTCGTGGTCAAGCTGAGTCACATAGGGATTAGGTACCTATATAATAATAGTGGGAAGGTGGGAAATGAGCAGGTATGAAACTGATAGAGAAAAGCAAAGACAATTGGTCCTAAATTAGTAGAGACCTAGCTACGTAAAGGAATTGAGAGAAGAGCAAGGTAGAAGCCCATTCCATAGGTGGGACGGAATATGTAAAACATGGAGGTCAGTCGTTAGCTTGGACACAGAGAAGGTTCCGATGCGAGATATAGATCAGGAAAGTGAATAACTCAGAAGCTACAGAGGATGGAAGTTGGTGGAATGAGAGCAAGAACAAATAAATAAATAAATAATAATAAAAGTCTGCATGTCTGCAGTGGAATAACAAGTCTCATGCTTGAACCTCATGAACAGAGATTCTAATCACATTCAGATCTCAACTCTAAATATAATATCCCAGGTGTAGAGTCTGCATCAAGAAATGCCAAGTGGAATACACACGCTCCAGCCAATGCATTAAATGGCACTTCAAACAAATATACTGCTCATTATAAAGAGTTGGGGAGAACCAAGACCGGGAGGTCATGGAGATAGTAATTGTCTAGTTTCAAAATATGGTCTTCACAGGGCAGACAATGGCTCCAAGTGAGGTGAACATGCTCCATAGAGTAGACCTCAGAAGATGAAATGATTGACCATATCATCTTTCAAGACAGATAAAGTGAGAAAATGGGACTAGTCCAAGTTGGAAGGTCCATTAAAAAGACAAATAGTCGCATGAAAAAGTAAGTACACCCCATGTAAAGTTTTGACTTTTTCAACATCTTTCAACATACAGCTATTTGATCTTCATTTCAACAATATTGATAGATAAAGGTGATATAATATAACAAATATCATGAAACATTTACATTTTGTAGTCCATTGTATAATTTAAATAAACATAAATGCAAATTTCGCATGTGGCAAAAGTAAGTACACCCCTACATTTATCACGACTTCGAACACCTAAAATTAGAATCAGGTGCACCAGCTCAGGTGCAAAAGATTAGAACATCGTTAGAGAGGATCTTGGAGGAGCCTGTCTTATTTAAACCTCAGACATTTAGTTTAGTTTGCTCTTTGTTGTTGAAGTGTGTGGCATCACCATGCCTAGATCAAAAGAGCTCTCTGAGGCCTTCTGAAAGAATGTTATAGATGCCTACGAGTCTGGGAAGAGATTTAAAAAGATCTCCAAGCAATTTGAAATCAATCATTCGACTGTCCGGAAGATCATCTACAAGTGGAGAAGATTCCAAACAACTGCCAACTTGTTCAGGCCACGCTGCCCCAGCAGGTTCAGCCCGAGAGCAGACCGCAAGATGCTGAAAGAAGTCTCCAAGAACCCCAGAATGTCATCACGGGACCTACAGGTAGCTCTTGCCACTGTTGATGTCAAAGTGCACGAGTCTACAATTAGAAAGAAGCTGCACAAATTTGATCTACATGGGAGGTGTGCCAGGAGGAAACCTTTGCTGTCCAGAAAGAACATCAGGGCAAGACTAAAGTTTGCCAATGAACACCCAGGCAAAGACCAGCACATCTGGAACAATGTGCTCTGGACAGATGAGTGAAAGGTAGAGCTATTTGGCCACAGTACCAGAAGACATGTTTGGCGAAAACCAAAGACAGCATTTGACCACAAGAACCTGACACCAACTGTAAAGCATGGTGGTGGAAATATTATGGTTTGGGCATAACCCAAAGCTTTGCTTTGCTTTGCTGCATCAGGGCCTGGGCAGCTCACCATCATAGAATCCACTATGAATTCTTCATTGTACCAGAGGGTGCTTGAGGATAATGTGAGGCCAACTGTCGGAGAGTTGAAGCTCAACCGAAGGTGGACCTTGCAACATGACAATGACCTGAAACATCTATCTATAATTCCACTAATCTCTGTGTGTATGTTTGTTTGTACGTTTGTTTGTTTGTTTGTATGTCTGTGACCGCTGTTTCTCGACAACTACCGGTCCGATATACTTGAAACTTGCCAGGTATATTGCTGGGGACCCGAGGATGTGCCTTTTCAAGGTTTCATATTAATCGGACAATTACTTACCGAGCTATGTCCAAAAAACGATTCAACCAATCAGAGAGCAGCGAGCTATCGCGTGTGCCGAACGTGGCGGACACACTCTGCCTCGGATGGCACATTTGAGAGCGTATTCATTTATTTCACGTTTGCAAACTATGTTGCCGTTAAACTATGTTTTAAAACTAATAAAAACTAATTTGCGATTCATCGTAACTGCGATATACGACCTTCCGGACAGTGAGGACTGCACTTCCGGCATCCAATCACAGAACGCGTTATTGCGTAGGCGTGGCCGATGTGAGAGCGAGCTGATGCTGAGCCCAGCGCGTGCGCCATTACGGTACGTAATTCGATTTCTTCCGGAGAAAATAATAATTTCTCGATTTCTTATGCGCATTATTTCTCCCAATTCAGTCAGAGCGAAGGGCGGAAGCGAAGAGCGTTGTTTTTTTTGTTTACGGGCGTACGGGCGGGGTAGAGCGTACGGGTAGCGTTTTTTTTTTTTTTTTGGCACATTTGAGAGCGTATTCATTTATTTCACGTTGGCAAACTATGTTGCCGCTATGTTGGCGTTAAACTATGTTTTAAAACTAATTAAAACTAATTTGCGATTCTTTCGCTTTCCTGCGCATTTGTGCACGCTATGGCGATTTCTTTACCAAACTCCGCTAGCCGTTAGCTTTGGACCAAACCATTTCATGTAAATAAAGGGGGGGGGATTGTCACCGTACTCGCAAGCCGTTAGCTTTGGACCAAACCATTGCATGTAAATAGAGGGGGGGGGGGATATACTTTTAGATATATATATAGTACGGGCATGCCCTAGTACCAGTAAATCCACCAAGGAATGGCTGAAAAGAAAGAAATGGAGGGTTCTGGAATGGCCAAGTCAAAGCCCGGATCTAAATTCCATCGAGATGTTGTGGGGGGATTTGAAACGAGCTGTGCATGCAAGAAACCCCTCAAACATCACCCAGCTGAAAGAATTCTGCATGGAGGAGTGGGCAAAAATTTCTCCCAGTCGATGTCAGAGACTGGTAGACAGTTATAAGAAACGCCTACTTGAGGTTGTTTCTGCCAAAGGGGGCAATACCACCTATTAGAGCCAAGGGTGTACATACTTTTTCCACATGCGAAATTTGCATTTATGTTTATTTAAATTATACAATGGACTACAAAATGTAAATGTTTCATGATATTTGTTATATTATATCACCTTTATCTATCAATATTGTTGAAATGAAGATCAAATAGCTGTATGTTGAAATATGTTGAAAAAGTCAAAACTTTACATGGGGTGTACTTACTTTTTCACGTGACTGTATATTGTTACGTTTGTAGGGGGTAGGCAATACCTCAGTCCAAGTAGAATTGTATAGATAGATTAGTGTGCTCCGACTGTCGTGAAGAAGAAGAAACCTCGATGTCTCATAAGTAGGAAATTTGTGTAGACCGGATGTCGTGTAAGTGTATCTTCGTCCCCATGAGAGGGGTGGGTTTGTTAATTTGCGAGGGATTATGGGTAAATTAATCCCCTGTATGCAATTGCCTCTGTTATCTTTTCCTGTGTTACTTATGATACCGTACTACACACCTAGTAAGAAATCGGCCAGTAACCACACTAATCAAAAACCAACCGGAAACTAGGCATCAAGCACTATCGCGGATAACACCGACTTGGTGAGCGCAGAGGCACAAAAGGTTCATGAAGCCATGCCTCAAAGAGCAGTGATTGGCAGGGATTTGATTGACACAGAGACTGGTAAGATGAGACTCGCTGATAGGAGCTGAGACGGGTACGTGGTGGGATGACGCCAGAGCCTCGCGTACAAAACAATTGGAGTGGCGGACATTTTGTCTCTTGGGTCCGGACTTTGTTGGTGAACGGTCGCCGAAAAGCTCTCTCTCAGCATCGACATTTTGCCTCTCTCGGCATCGACATTTTGTCTCTCGGCATCGACGTCCTCTTGGTTCTTCTCGTTTTGGATCAGGTGGTGAAAGTTCGTGTGCCGACATTTTCCCTTCTCGTTTTGGATCTGGTGGTGAACGGTCGTGTGCCGACATTTTCTGGCTTCTCCTCGTTCTGGATCCCATAGCAAACTGTCGCATTTTGTCTTCTTGCGCAAGGGAGATTCATCACGGGCGGTCGTGTTCCGACATCTTGCTCGTGGTCGTGAGGAGGAAGAGCTGCGGACCAAGAACTGCGGTTTCCCGCACACGGACGACGAAGACGAGCGTGGCTGGACGAACGCGGGTGCGTGAGGTCTAGTTCGCGCCCACAGCAGTACAGCAAGCGCATTTTCCCACCAAGGGCTCAGACGATTTTTGACGATTCCTGACGAGATTCAAGAGCCGATTGGAGATAAGTGCCACAAATCACACCCATTTATTTTCCAGTTATTTTATCCTTTGTCTGGATTCGGGTCTGTGTGGGAGCGCTCCAATTAGGAATATATTTTTTATCGTGTTTTCTTTGTTACCAGCATTTTGTTTAATAAATCCGGTATTTTTGTACATTTTAATTCCGTGATGGTTTGAGTTGATCTATTGCAGGGTCGTGGACATCAGGTGGATTCATGAAGGTGAGCTCTTCGGCCTCCTCTCCCTCTCCTCTCCTCTCCCTCCTGAGACGCAGGTTTAATTGCAATCGCAATATGGGACGATGTCACGGCAATCCCTTTCACGGGAAGCCTCAATTCATTCGCAACCAATATCGGGGAAGTCCGCTCGCAGCCTCGATCTGACTCACGGCTCTCTCTCACGACCGTCTCTTCTCCCCTGACGACTTTTTCCTCTCCTCTTCCGGTTTCTTTGCCGTGTTTTCTTTTTTCTCCACAAACATTTATTTTTACCTTTTATTAAAGTCATCTCCATTTCACACAGAAATCTTAACAGTATTACCTGAAACTAAAAAATCCTACAAGTATATAATAACAACAAAGGTGGAAGTGACGAATCCATAACACTCCCAGTCTTCAAGGAAGAAGGTTTGAACATGGTGAAAAGTTTCTTTCCATAGAAAAAGTACCTTTAACAACCAAAAGTAATACTCACACCCATAAAACTACAAATCAAAACTATGGCTGATCAAGTTCCGCAAGCAACAAAAATTCCAAACAACGCACAGGAACCCTCAAGGTTAATTCAATCTGGATGAACCTCCAGCTGGAGATATTCCAGCTTAACAGGGTTTCATCCGGTAGGGGTGTTGTTTCACGGGAGTGGCCTCCCCCACATCAATATCATGATATACCAGGTCGGTACGACCAGGTACATCTGTGAACAAATGTGCAAACTCAGAAATTAGGTTGGACAATTGTCCTTGTTCCCTCGTCAAATGACCTAATTCCTGGCCTAGGTTCCTTAACACTTCAGTGTTCGTATAAGTACAAGTACGTACAAGTATATAATAACAACAAAGGCGGAAGTGATGAATCCGTAACACTAGCAGAGAGGCATTGCATCAGTGGCACAGCCTTGCCCTCCGACAATGATGCTACCTCACAGTCTTGTGCTGCATGTAATATTTCAATACAAATGGGTCATAGACCAAATGCATGCAATTTCAGATTTCTAAGCTAAAGCATTCAATTAAAACATTTACAGTCGTGGCCAAAAATTTTGGCACCCTTGCAGTTTTTCAAATAACACAATTTTTCTCTAAAAATAAGTTGAAATTGACAAAAGTATTTGGTCTCCACAATTTTTTATTTCACCGTTAACCCTTTGAGTACGGATGATGTCCAGTGCCGCAACCCACGAAAAAGTTTTGTGTACGGATGACGCTACTACACGTCATTGACTATACCTATAAATAGATTGTCAGTACGTGGTTGCATTCCCGTAATGCCAAATTAATCCCGTACCGGGGGTTAGGGTGCATCAAACGCCCTTAGGTTCTTGGATTTTAATGTCTATTCTCTCAAATGTTACACTTGTTGGTAGAAGTATGTATGCAAAAAATAAATGAAATCAGAGGTGGTCCTGGGTGGCCACCGGCCACTTTTATATATTTAGGGCCATTTTCGGGGCCGCACTATGTAAAAATGTTTGATTTTGTTATTTTACACCCAAACCTAGTCATGTTTGGTATCAAATTGAAGGTCTTGATGAGAGGAATACAAATATAACAATTTTATGCAAAAAACGATGGTTTGATAATTAGTTTGTATTTTTACATGAATGAAATCGGAGGTCTAATCGTGGGTCCCATACTAGTAGTCTAATAATATCCTTTATTTTCTTTCAGATGGCAGATAAGAAGACCAGATTAGCAAGTGCCATTTTTGGTCTTGGCAATGCTTTTACAGAAGCAGATGGTACATTGACAGGAGTCCGCCTCCCAACTTGCCGGCAGGTTCTTCGATGCGTGATGTGGTACATCCAGAAAGAAATATGTGAAGGCAAACAAACTCAGCCACTGAAATGGAAATCTGCCAGCATCGTCCTTATCCAGCTGAAAAAATTCTACACTAAAGCAAATATTCCTGTGCTTTCAGACCATCAATGCTGCAAACTAATACTTGACCTTCTTAATGACAATAACAAATTGCGTCAAATACCTGTTTCTCGCCGAGAATCTCCAAGCACTTTGGCTAAGTTGCAAACCATGAATGAACGTCTTGATAAGACCTTTGGTGTATGGACAAAAGATGCAATGACAAACATTAAGAATGAGGAAGATAGAGTATTTTTAGAGTCAATGAAATCTGACAGAGTAGCCTCATTTGGTGGTGTTGACAAGAAGAAAGTTGATAAAGATCATAGAAAAGAAAAACGCCTCTTAGCGGAAGCTTCAAGACGAGAACGTCATGAATCATCCAGTGTACAAGAGATGACAATTAGTTCTGTATGCTCTGATGATAGTGACTCTGCAGATAGCTTGGAAGAAACTGAAGAAGAGGCGATTCCAGAGTTTCAAAGGAAGCGTAGTCACCACAGATCAACATATGCAGGTACATCTGCCTTTATTCCTCATGATATTCTGAAAAGACATTCAGTTGTGTCTGTTGCTACTCGACTAAACATAACTCCTGTTCAACAGGTTGCGCTCACCAAAGCTGTAATTCAAGAGGCAGGAGGTGATCCACGTCGTGTGGCCAAGTCGTACTCAACTGCTGATAAGGCTCGACGATCAATAACAAGTGCTATCGCCAAAGATATTCAAGAAAATTGGATCGCCCCAACAGCTGCAACACTTCACTGGGATGGCAAGCAGATACCAACGCTCACAAACAAGAATGTCAAGGAAGAAAGATTGCCAGTGTTGGTTGGGAATGCCACTGATGTAAAGCTACTGGGGGTGGCTAGATATCCTCCTGGAAGTGATAGGTCATCAGGTGACATCATTGCCGAGCACACTTACACGTATCTACATTCATGGAAGTGCAAACAATCAGTTGTCAACTTATGTTTTGACACAACAGCATCAAACACTGGACACGTTACAGCTGCCTGTGTTACCATTCAATCAAAACTGGACCGTGCTCTTCTGTGGTGTGCATGTCGCCATCATGTTGGAGAGGTAATCCTGGATCATGTGTTTGACGTTCTCAAAATTGAGGCATCAAAGTCTCCAGAAGTATCTTTGTTCCAAAAATTCCAGAAGAATTGGGAACGCATATCGCATGCAAAGAATGAAAGTTTAACCAAAATTGACATTTCCATGTACAATGACTATGCACAACAGCTGCTTTTATCCTGCAAAAACAAGGTTTTAAGCACAATCCGCACAAGCGCTTCATACTGTAGGGAAGACTACAAGGAAATGGCACAACTCTGCCAGGTAGTCCTCGATGATGATGTCACAAAACAAGGAACACTCCACAGACCAGGGGCCATGCATAAAGCAAGGTGGATGTCAAAGATTCTTTATTCCATCAAAATATGCCTACTTGAAGAGCAAATTTCTCTACTACCTCGAGGAACTGTAACAACACAACATCAACAGAAAAAACTGAAGGAGTTTGTTGTTTTTGTTGTTTATATTTATTGTGATTGGTGGCTCATATGTCAGTCTGCTTCAAATGCCCCATGGTTTGATTTGTGCTTTTACAAGACTCTGCTCAACTATAAAGCTGTCAACTCAACCATTTCAGTCAGCGCTGTGAAAGCCTTTGATAGACATTTGTGGTATTTAACCCCAGAACTGGTTGTTTTGGCACTGTTTAGCAATGCAATTCCTCAAAAGGATCGTCGTGCCCTTGCAGATGTGTTACTGGCCATACAACCAGATGAAATGCCAAGCACTCCAAAACACCGCTACGGTTCTGGATATGGCAAACCGTCATTTCCAAAAATTACAGAAGCGACAACCCTGGCTGATCTTGTGAACGAGGACTCGTGGTTTACAGTAAACCTTCTTCACCTAGATATGACCTTCCTAACAGAGGATGTTGACACTTGGCAGAACAATGAGCACTTCAAGGCAGCCAAGTCCATTGTGGATGGGCTTAATGTTGTGAATGACCCTGCGGAGAGAGCAGTAAAGCTCGCAACTGATTTTGTCTCAACTGCAAGAAGAGAAGACCACTTCCAAAATCTTCTTCAAGTGGTTGAATGTGACCGCAAAGCGAGGCCAAATTTGCGGAAACGAGCAAAGTTGGAGTAGTGACATTGGCGTTGTGCTTAATACATTTTCAAACTTTTAATCAATGAAAGTACAATACTACAACACTGTACTACAACTTTGTAATATGAAGAACGATTTTGGTTAATTTTACATTGACATGTAAGGTTGTTTTAACTGTTTGATATTAGGCATTTAGTAAAAGTAGGACTTTACTTTTGTATATAGGTATAATGGTTAATTTTACATTATCTTGTAAAGTAGTTTAGCTGTGGCCCTAAATGGCCCTAAATATATAAAAGTGGCCGGTGGCCACCCAGGACCACCTCTGATTTCATCTATTTTTTGCATACATACTTCTACCAACAAGTGTAACATTTGAGGGAATAGACATTAAAATACAACAACTTTTTGAAAATCATGGGGCGTTTGATGCACCCTACCGGGGGTATTTTTATCAAAAAAAATCCCGTACTCAAAGGGTTAATATTACAGAAGCTTTGTTTTTGATTCAGAACTTAATATAACATTTTAAATCAGAAAATAAAAAGAATGGCATTGACAAAAATTTTCACATCTAGACTTGATATTTGGCCTTTGGACAAAATAACTGCAGTTAAGCGCTTCCTATAGCCATGAATGAGCTTCCTACACCTCTCTACTGGCAGTTTGGCCCACTCTTCTTGTGCAAACTGCTCCAGTTGACCAGTTCTCCCAGATTTGAAGGGTGCCTTCTCCCAACTGCTGTTTTCAGATTTCCCCACAGGTGTTCAATGGGATTTAAATCTGGACTCATTGCTGGCCACTTCAGAACATCCAGCGTGTTGTCTTGAACCATTCCTGGGTGCTTTTTGAAGTGTTTGTCCTGCTGAGGTCGGAAGTCATTGTCCTGCTGCAAGACCCATGACCTTCGACGGAGACCCAGTTTACTTTTTTAATTTGAGTTTAGTTTACCTTTAAATTTCTGGAGTTGTGTGGTCAGTCAACCACTGGAGCCTCATCAAACTTTAACACAGAAACCAGAACAAATAAATAAACTTACCACAAACCAAATTCGTAGTTGGTGAGGAGCGAGTTAAAACGTACGTACAATCAAACATATCCACAGTGGTTACAGACTCCACATGTCACCACTTAAGAGTGTGGAGGAGGCTGGACTTGCTGCAAAATCATATAGGACATGCACTAGTGAGATATTTTCCTTCGCTTACATTTCAAGTTAATGGGGGCATGGGTGAGCTGCCAGAAGGAGGGAGAGGAGAGCAGTAATCTTACCAATATCTTTTCAGCCTTTGCTTCGCTGATGCCTTTGATGTTGAGCAGCTCTTTCTTCGGTGCATAGGACACTGCCTCCACTGTATGGAAACCTGCCTCCTCAAGTTTCTTTATGTCGTTAGCACTCACACCACATTGCTGTTGCATGGAAGGAAAACAGGACAGAATTAGACAAGCATACGTTGAAAGAATTAGTCACACCGAAGGACAAAATATCACAAGTATTTGGTGTGTGTGCCAGGCAAATGAAAAAAAAAATTAAATCAAAATCTAATATAGTGTTGCGGTTTTGAGAACCCACACAGGTAACATCATTAAAGGTTAAAGGTTGCACCCCATAGTTAGGCTGCAAACAACACGTAGGCCCATTTCGAACATTAGTTATGTCATAGTATGTGTTTAGGATAACGCCATTTCCCTAGTAAATCATCTGCATTGTGTAAATCAAATAAGGTAGACTCCCTTCCATTTTGCCACCAAACCCTCCAAATTCCACCTCGGAGGAGAGTTTTCCTTCCATTCCCCTTTTTGGCCTTTGCACCTTGCTTGCCAGTGGCGTTCGCTGCCCTTGGGTTTTTGCTCGAACCAGCCCAGAGGCCACGAGGTAAGGCCTGGAAAAGGGGCGGAGCGCAAGGGTGGGGGTGTGGCCACGTCAGGCAGACATCAAGGGCGGAGCCGGTAAGACCCCAACAACCAACCAGGGCTCGGTGAGATGGCCTGATTGGGCGTGGTAAGGGTGTGGCTAGAGGTTCGAGAGGGTTGGCTGAAGCGGGGCTATATAACCGTGAGCGCAAAGCCCTTCGAAAGGACTTGAGGGCCTTGGTTGGAGCACATTGCATTGTTGGTTACAAGGACTTGAGGGACTTGGTTGGAGCGCATTGCATTGTTGGTTACAAGGACTTGGTAGGACTTGGTTGGAGCGCATTGCATTGTTGGTTACAAGGACTTGGTTGGAGCGCATTGCATTGCTGGTTACAGGGACTTGGTTGGAGCGCATTGCATGGTTGGTTACAGGGACTTAAGGGACTTGGTTGGAGCACATTGCATTGTTGGTTACAAGGACTTGAGGGACTTGGTTGGAGCGCATTGCATTGTTGGTTACAAGGACTTGGTAGGACTTGGTTGGAGCGCATTGCATTGTTGGTTACAAGGACTTGGTTGGAGCGCATTGCATTGTTGGTTACAAGGACTTGGTTGGAGCGCATTGCATTGTTGGTTACAAGGACTTGGTTGGAGCGCATTGCATTGCTGGTTACAGGGATTTGGTTGGAGCGCATTGCATTGTTGGTTACAAGGACTTTGATGGGAGAGCGCATGTGTAAAGAACTTGCCAGAGAACCAAGACTTTTGTGGAAGGCGCCATTATTCAAGGACTCACTGGGGAAAGCGCCATTGTGAAGGACTATTGTGAGAGACGCGCTATCCTGATCGATTGCAAGGGCTTGGTGGGAATTTGGCTGTGGGCTTGCAAGGAGCGCATATCAAGCGCCGGTCCTTCTATTACAAGCGCCGGTCCTTCTATTACAACGTAACTGTTAGCCCAGCCTACCTTCCCCCGATATAATTGTCCGCTTCGGGCCAACGCCACGCGGAGGGCTTGCCTGCCGTCTACCATCGTCTTCACGGTACGAGTCGGGTACCCGGAGCGAGCTGTGAACGAGATCCTTGGGACCATCGCCTGACCATCTACAAACCCCGTGTGAGTGAGTCTGAGAGTGTGACTGAGTGTGAACGGGCCCGTGTCCAGGGGATAAGTATAAGACTGTATAAGGCTGCCCTGTGTATCTTCTTCTTCTTCTTCTTCACTGTACATTGCTTCTTTTTCTTCTTCTTTGTACAAAGTGTGTAATAAATTACTTGTTCTTCCTGTTTTCCTCTTAATTCGACCGTCTTAGTGATTTCTTCCATTGGGTAAGCGTGGCACGATTAGGAACCGCTCCAATCGGGTTTAGTACCTGCTAATGGCCCGAATCGCGGCTCGCTATCGCTCAGCGTGTCCACTGAAACCGTGGTTCGGGTGGGGTTATTTCCTTGCTTCCCGGAAGGCGCTAGTACTTAGGTAATAGGACTAATTCGACCTACCACCCTATTCAGCGCTGACGGGAAGAAACGTGATAGCCCCGGATCGCGTCGGCTAGTAAAACGACAAGGGGATTAATGCCCCCTTGGTAAGGGGAAGGCCGACGTTTGAGATCCGCAACAATAGCTTACCAGTACATCAGATTATATTGAATTTTCGTTACTACTTTTGCAATTCCATCATTGACATGACCAAATACTCACTGCTCACCTGCGCTCATTCGCTCCTCTTTTTTTTCTGCTTGTGGAACCGACTTCATCGGCATCCTAATAATTCGACATAGGCAAAAGCCCGTGGTCGCCTCCTAGAATTATACAACATCGGAACCACTACAGCCGCTTTCGACACAACCAGTCTTTCCAGAGCTGCCGCTTTAAGTTCCGTGATATTGGACCCTGACCAGTCTTGGATGTTGTCAACCCAACGCATCTTTGGTCGGCCTACCGAACGACCACATCCCTCCGGAAAACCATCCACGATAGCTGCTGCCAATCCACCGTGCCGAATCACATGGCCCAGCCACGCCTGCCTTGCGCTCCATCACATTGCTACTGCTGAGACGCCATCGGTCGCCGATCATCTCCATTAAATTCTCGTTTGTAACACGGTCGTGTGAGACTTCTTCAATCTCTTTAATCCCATTCTTACCACAATTCTAAGTTGGCCGACTGGGCATCCTCCATTGTGCAAGGTCTTTCCTCGGCACATCTGACCTCCTATCCATTTACAAGGCCTTCCTCTGAAGCTTGATGGAATACTGCTCTCCCGCCTCACACCTTGCTCAGGTTGACGACGTGGAAGCAAAGGCCTTCCAACACCTCCTTTGCGATTCTGCACCCTCTGCTCTTTCAGTGCTCTGTCCACCCCCCGCCCAAGGTTTCTGCAGGACACACACGTTCTTCCAGTGAAACTCCCAGAATTCAGTCACTACTCACCTCCACATTTTTCTTCTTTTTTCTTGCCAATGGAACAAACTTTCTCAGTCTCTTCAAACTCATCTTTCCTTGCAGGTCTTCAAACAGCTGTTCACCATCATCTCAGATCAGCCCCCATCCACAAGCATTATCTTTTTGGCCAGATCCCACTGATAGGCCAGATCTGGATCTGGACATCAACCAAAAACGAATCGGCTTGTTCTCGTCATCCAACAAAACTCATCCACCTAATTTTGGCATAACCTGTCCACAACTTTTTTGAAACATCATATTGTTACGGTTCTCTACGCCACCCTTCTTCCCCTTACCAAAGGGGGGATTAATCCCCTTGTCTTTACTGGGCTTGGCGGAACCGAGACTTGCAACGTCCCTTCCGGACACACGCGGAGTAGGGTTTCGGGACCACTTCTCGCTCGTACCTAATTCCCCGCGCTGCCCTGGGAGCGAGGAAACAAGCCTCGCACGAACCACATGTGGTTTGAGTACGCCGAGCGGATTGCGTACACGTGGTCCGCGCAGTTACCTAGAGGTTGGAACCCGATGAGAGCGGTTGTGCTCGTGCTACGCTTAGTCAAACGAGGAAACCACAGGAACGATCGAATCAGGAAGAAAGGAAGAACAAAGGTTTTAATTATTCCCACATGTATATACAAGGTTCAGGAACGCAGAGACACAGAGCAACCTTAGACAGTCTTAACTAACAAATGCCCAGACAACGGGCCCGTCTCACACTCACACAGGGAATTGCAGATGGGTATATGTTCCCCTAACGCATCGCCGTGGTCGTCCAGAGATGGTCCCCGTCCGGCTCTCCACGGCCCCGGCACGTCCCGCGAAGATGGTGGCAGGCGAAGGCAGGGACTCGTAGCACGTCTCCCGAACAAGCCAGATGATGGGGCGGAACGGCAAAGGGCGGGACTTTAGCGCGGCTGGCGATTACTCAGCCGTTCTCACTCGCGCGTCTCAAATGCACTGTATTCGGTTCAAGCGCGTCTGGCTGCGCCCGCGTATATGTACAGTTCTCACACGCGGCCAACTCCTCTTTCTCGATCCTCCGAGCTGGTTAGAGCGTGCGAGTTCTCGTGCAAGTTCTTTATAACGATCCTCTTCCACGCTAGTGCTGTGTTCAACAGCTTTCACCGCTCATCAAGTCCTTTTGCGCACGTCCCTCTCTCGCGAGTCCTTTAGTTCATCAACTGCCGCGAGTCATGTGTAATCCTTTTCTCGCGAGTCCTTTTAACAACCCTTTTCAACGCGAGTCCTTTTAGGCACATCCCTCTCTCGCATGTCCCGTCGAGGGCTTTGCGCAGCGGGTCTTATAGCTACGCCCCCCGAACCTTCTGGAACTCACTCGAACCTTCTCACCACGCCCTGTGACGCAACGCCGCCGTCACCACCTCCGAGCTCTGATTGGCGGCTCGTGCTTACCGTCGGCGCTTCCGCTGCTCCGCCCCGGTCCTCCTCTGCCTGCCTCGTGTTAACTCGCCCAATATAAACCAACGTTAACCCAAAAGGGATTGAGGCTATGGACGTAGGATTGTCGGTGACAGTAGGGCCTATATTCTCCTGGCTCTTACTCAACGCAGACTAACAATGGAAAGGAACTAAGCTCACAAATACTAAGACATAACTATACTATCGCGAGGCTACATGTTGCTTGTGTGACTAACTATGGGGGGCAAATTTTAACCTTTATTAGACTCACTTTACAACCTCAAAACCGCAACAATATTATATAGCTATCATTTTTGGGCCTATGTCTCAATGATGAAGAAGCTTCAAAAATAAATAAATAAATAAATAAAAAGTTTATCTCGATCATCAACAAAATTGAATCAATGAGTTGTTGTCACGCACACACCCAAACTGTCCACCAGGTTTCTCCAAATCCATCCACAACACAGATATCCAAGACACAAATGACTACCGGTATTCAAATGCACATTTAGTACGTACATTAAAACGTTAACACGAAAGATTTGAACAGACCGATAACTTCCCGCAAACCTTACGTCGAGTCTTGAGACAGGCTGCGGTCCGAAACTCTCCTCCTGTGCGATCACCTCCTTCTCCTTCTCCTCCTTCTGAATCTGCATTGCCATTGCTGCCGCTTTCCGACAACCGAGCCTACGGACAGCGACCGTATCGTAAGAGCTTCAGGTTCAGGACCAGGACCAATGGCACGCTGACAAGAAAAAATATATATATCAAAACGTACATAACACGTCTGATGGCCATTTATTGTCGAAAGATAATACGATTTACGAAAACAAACAAAATGTCACTTACCAGCAAGCAGCAGGAACACCGTTTCATCCGTCCCGCCAGACCTGTGGCGTCAGCGCGTCACTTCAATTCTAAATTTCGTAATTCGTTACATAAATGATAAATTGAAATTCAAACATTTAACCCACTCTAAAAAGGCAAATAGTTGCTATAACTTATATGTCTAAAAACGCAAAAATACATTTCAGCAATACAGAGATAGTGAAACTGACTGGAAATATAAGGCTATACACCGCCTCAAAACGTTTCTTCAAATTTGAAATAAATATGGAGCAAAATCAAAATGGATCAAAGTCGAAAGTGTAGTACCGTATGGTAGCGTGTTGGGTCCGGTACTCATTGCCATGTATATTTTTGATCGTAAGTTAAATATGCATAACAAAACTTTGATTTATGCAAATGAACTGCTTCAAGCTTAAGACTGGTCGGCTGTATTATTATAATCAGGCACCTTTAAATACTCACAAATGTATAATGCTCCATTTTGAAAACTGCAACAGTGGGATGTATCAACTGCATAATCAAGTCATAAAAGTGTCGGATCTGACGGAAATTACAAGCTCGTTGAACCAGAAGTACCCCGACAATGTAAAGCTGTACAAAGATGTTAAAAAGAGAGCGGGAAACCTCATGGTTCATTGGGTATAATTTTGTCAAGTTGCGGTGAGTGGTATATATAGAGCCTTGCGAACTGGAAACGCCATTAGACCAAAAGAAACGAAGAAGAAGAACATGTACATTAAGAAGAAGAAGAAGAAGCTCAAATGAGCCCGTGGAGTCGGCGCTGTTGTTACATTGAGTATCCATTTTGTAACCAATAAAAATAAATAAATAATTAAATACGGGGAAAATTCTCCAAAATAACATCGATTATGGTTCCTGGAGGGAGGCATTAAGTGTTTTTATTCCTGGTGTTCCACTTTTTGTATAAACAAAACTAGTTATGAGATAGAATATCAAATGCTACCAATTGGCTAATACCTATCACGAGTCGGCTCGACCGGATAGCATCAGGGATCTCCGATCGCAGCCATCCTGTTCAGTATTTATTACAGCCTACGCAACACCTCCTCCCCCATAACCCTTCGTCGTGACATAATAAGTCTGGCACATTACAGCCGAGTCTTCTTACGTGGCCTATATAGATCTGTGTAGATCTGCAAACTCGGTAAAACACAACAAAACATTAAGTGGGAGTGGGATTTTATGGAGGGGCAGTGGGGGTTAAAGAGACAAACGTTTGCGTTAAAACTCATTGAAAAATGGCGAACGTTTTGTGATCATGTTTACATTGAGCATTGTGTTTTTTTGAGGAACTATTTGCTTGGCCTGCGTGACGTCACGTCATCCCATCGCCAGTACGGAAGACGTGGCAGGAGTCGAATCTGAGGCCTTTTTCGATTATCAAGTAGATAGGTGGTGTGTGAGACCTCAGGGATATCGGAACACATTTATAATACGAATGGAGACCTGATGGAGTGTGGACGTGGTCCTCGTTAATCTACAAATCGTTGTCGAGGTTCATCTGCTCTCTGTACTCGGCTCTTTCTCTCTGATTTCCTTCTGTCCTCACCATGGGTTTGTGTAAGTGTCCGAAACGTAAGGTGACCAACCTGTTCTGCTTCGAACACCGAGTGAATGTGTGCGAACACTGCTTGGTGGCAAACCACCCAAAGGTGGGGCCCAAACCCTCACTCGTTAACAACACCTTTACAGGTTTAAGTTTTTGGCACAAAATGTATTCCACGTCATTTAAGGGTTTCTCTGCTATTGCTTTGGGGTTCAGATCCATTTAAATATGAGCTTAGAGCCTTAGACGTTCGGGTCCTCGGGTGCTCTCGTAATCCTTAGTCGTAACGCAACTATACATCCATTTCCTTCCCCAAGGGGTTTGTATTAACTAATCTAAACCCTTGTGGTTCTGCCATCCTCCCAAACGTATAACTAAAGGTTCAAGTCATGCAATACTATAACTCTACGAATTATTGCAATAGGTATTTGGTTTTAATACTTATTGTAAACACGCTTTTTGAAAAATATTGGGGATATTGTCTGTCCGTCATTAAGTTCGTCCGTCATTATTACCATCCGTCCGTCATCACTTACGTCCGTCCGTCATTATGACCATCCGTCCATCACGTCCGTCCGTTATTATGACCATCCGCCGTCATCACATCCGTCTGTCATTACGACCATCCGTCCATCATCACGACCATCCATCCATCATTACGACCATCCGTCCATCATTACGACCATCCGTCCGTCATCACATCTGTCCATCCGTCATTACGTCTGTCCACCATTACATCCATGACATGATCATCACATGACACGAACGTGCAAAAGCAGTGTCATTTTTGGCTCCGCTCCCTGGGGTGGGGTCAAAACGTCAAATACCAAAAAATGCAATTGCGGCCAATTTTTAAAAATGAAATTTTGAATATGCAATCAACATTTGGGGACACATGAAACGGGCACAATTTTATGGATTTCACCCTCGGTTCATGCCCCAGAGGGTGCGAACTTGGGGTCAAAACGGGGAAATTTTTTTGACTCAATTTGATATTGGGTCATTCCTTGTGGAACATTTTTCCATCTTTCAACTTTGCTTTGGGAAGCGTTGGGATTTGTGATGGCGTGCCATCAACTTCGCTCTCGTTAAAGCTTGTGACTCATTACCAGTGGTTGGTGCAATGAAACAATTATTTATTAATTCCCTGTAACTAGCAAGTTGTCCGTGCCCTTATGGGATTCGAAACGGGATAGGGATGGAGGTGGCAAAAAAGCAACTGGTGTCTTCTGTCATCGAGCCGGCAAGCTGGGAGCAACAATTCACATTTATTGCCGCATCTCATGCAAATTAAATGGTCGAATGACGGCGAGGTGCTCCATTTGAAACTGTTTGTTCGATATATATATATACATAGCTTTTTGATGGCCAGGGTCCGCAATAAAAATTTGTATTGGTGTCAAAGCCATTGACAAACTGCAAATTAATGGTAGGATACAATTAAGTTACCAGTTTAGGAGTCGCGGAAGGCGAGAGGACGAGGCCATTTCGTAGGGTTCGAAGCTCGTTTATTCGTACAGAAAT
Organism: Myxine glutinosa; assembly: GCF_964187855.1. Lineage (NCBI taxonomy): Eukaryota > Metazoa > Chordata > Myxini > Myxiniformes > Myxinidae > Myxine > Myxine glutinosa. The sequence continues at coordinate 42,210,069 of NC_136272.1, read as the reverse complement.
CTCCAGCACTCTAAACGCGAACGGAAGTGGTACAGCTTTTATCAAGCCAAAACCCTCTTCGGAGGGCGTGGCTCCACAACCGCGCGTGCGTCACTTCCACACAACCAAAAGCCCCACAGGCCCGTGCACGTGGATTATGACCAAACATAAGGTAACCGTCACATGCTAATAAGTTAACCGCGACATGCGAATAAGTTAACCGCGACATGCGAATAAGGTAATCGCTACATGCGCCCCCCCAGAATGCACTCCCACGGGCATGTACGTAGTTCGCAGGCGCGCTCGGCAGTGCCGAGAAGGCTCGAGCAGTGCTCGGCCTCGGTACGTGCGAAAAAACGCCACCGTGGGGTTGAGCCGACCGAGGGGCTGGTCAAGGCCTCGGGGGAGACTGCCGAGGTTCCTCGCGGGCCTCCCGAGGTTGCAGTTCGCGGGCGCGCTTGGCAGTGCCGAGAAGGCTCGAGCAGTGCTCGGCCTCGGTGCGCGCGAAAAGGGGTTGAGCCAACCGAGGGGCTGGTCAAGGCCTCGGGGGAGGCTGCCGAGGTTCCTCGCGGGCCTCCCGAGGATGCAGAGTAGGAGTAGTAGTTGCGCGAGTCGCAGCTTTCGACACGCGAGCTGTAGCTGTAGAGTTTTCGCGAGTTGCGAGCAGCAGTGCGTGCGAAGGTAACGAAGCAGCCGTGCCGCCAACGTCAGTGCGCGCGCAAGAGATGAGCAGCAGTGCCACCCACATCTCGTAACTGCGTTCCTTCGGAGGGTCCTGGAGCAGGCTCGCCCCTCTGGTCGTAGAGGAGGAGCCAAGCGCGGTGCGCGAACCACATGGCCGCTCGTCGTTTCCGAAACTCCGGCAGTTCGATCGAAACTGCGTTCGAAACCGCGCCCGCATCCTTTCGGGAGAAGCCGGGGTCACCAGTTTCGGTGGCTTCCCTGGCCAGGGCGTGCTTGCCGTGTTCGTTTGCAGCCCCCGAATCCATTCGGGGGCAGCCGGGGTCACCAGTTTAGGAGTCGCGGAAGGCGAGAGGACGAGGCCATTTCGTAGGGTTCGAAGCTCGTTTATTCGTACAGAAATCTCCAGCACTCTCTACGCGAACGGAAGTGGTACAGCTTTTATAAAGCCAAAACCCTCCGGAGGGCGTGGCTCCACAACCGCGCGTGCGTCACTTCCACACAACCAAAAGCCCCACAGGCCCGTGCACGTGGATTATGACCAAACATAAGGTAACCGTCACATGCGAATAAGTTAACTGCGACATGCGAATAAGTTAACCGCGACATGCGAATAAGGTAACCGCTACACCAGGGTGGAAGGTTAGCTTATTCCACATCATGTTTTCCATTTGAGTTGCATAGTATGTGTGTGATCCCTGACGGAGTTAGAAATCATTAAAAAACTACAGTTCAGAGTCTGTACCGTCATAATACGCTGAATCTCGTCGCTCTTCGGTCTTCGGATGGCGGCGGGGGGCGGGGGGAGGAGGGTTGCTCATTAAAATCCCATGGTATCTTTCGAAAAGGGCTATCTAGTGTGTGCTTGGGGCACTCGTGAGTGTAAAGACATAGATGATCTACATCCAGAACCTGGACTAATTAAATTAATGGGATTTAGTTTTATAATCTCATCACTGCATTATGTCACTGGGTTGCGGATGTAGAAGAATAAATGGGCCAAATGACCAATCATTTGTCCTTGTATTTGATCTCTATGGTAACACGGCATCCTCCGATTGATTTTTTAAAAAGTGATATTGTGGCTTTCAAACTGTCTTATCGTCGCTCCAATGAAATGATGTTTTGTGTGACAGTGCATCGTGCAGTCCTATCTACAATGGCTCCAGGACAGCGATTACGATGCTACGTGCCGTCTTTGTCAGCAGCCATTGAGCAATGCAGAAACCGTCCGATTAATATGTTATGGTAAGCTTTACGCACTTAACTCATCCCTTCTCCAATTGCTCCGTTTTCCATGTGTCAACCCAAAACCTTGATTTGCAAATTGTCACCTGTTTTGATTTACTACTTGAAAGGCTTCACCAAGTGTGTGGAAAGAATAACACTTTGTGTGTTTACTTGTTTATTTTTGATAGAACTCGTGCCACACAATCAAATCATCCAATCCCATTCGGTCGAGTTCTGAGATGCGGATATGGCACACACAGTTGTAGCTGAAGCACACTGTACGGCATGAACAAGCAGTATAAGGCACAGTGTAGTGCGGGACAATGGATGACACCGACTGACCTGGCCATGGTTTCAGTAAGGAGGTATCTATTTAAATTCTAAACAAGAGCGGCACTCGGTAGAGTGCATATCTCGGCCAGGCTGAACAGTTTACGTGTTGTATCCCACTGATAGGCCGGATCTGGATCCGGACCTGAACCAACATTCAATCATCTTGTTCTTGTCGCCAACCCAACCCATCCACCAAGTTTTGTCATAATTTGTCCACGACGTTTTGAGACAGTGCTACAGCGCCTTCAGAAAGTATTCACACCCCTTGACTTTTTTCACATTTTGTTGTTGCAGACTGAATTTAAAAAATGGATTAAATTGAGATTCTTGTCAATAATCTACACGTAATGCCCTGTAATGTCAAAGTGGAATTTTTTCATACACATTTTTACAAAATAATTGAAAATGAAATACAGAAATATCTCCATAGGTATTCAACCCCCTGACCCAATACTTTGGTAGAAGCACCTTTGGCAGTGATCGCAGCTTCGAGTCTTCTTGGATATGTCTATCAGCTTTGCACATCTGGATTTGAGGAGTTTCTCCCATTCTTCCTTGCAGATTTCCTCAAGCTCTATCAAGTTTGATGAGGAGCGTCGATGAACAGAAATCTTCAAGTTTTTCCACAGATCCTCAATGGAATTCATTTGTTGTGTTGGAATGTAAATCTTCAACACAGTCTAAAGTTTTTTGCACTCTGAAGCAGGTTCTGCTCAATGATTTGCATGCTGAAAAGCATCCCCAGAGCATGATGCTGCCACCACGACGCTTCACGGTAGAGTACGTGTTAGATGGGTGATGAGCTGTGTTTGGTTTCCACCAGACATAGCACTTTGCATTCAGGCCAAATAGTTTAATTTTCATCTCATCAGACCACAGAATATTTTGCCTCATGCTCTCAGTCTTCCACGTGCTTTTTGCAAACTTCAAGCATGCTGTCATGTGCCTTTTCCTCAGGAGTGGCTTCCGTCAGGCTATTCTCCCATAAAACCTAGTGGGATCATGAAGTGCTGCAGACACTGTTGTCCTTCTGGCAGGTTCTCCCATCTCAGCCAAGGAACTCTGTAGTTCGGTCAGAGTGGTCATTGGGTTCTTGGTCACCTCCCTGACCAAGGACCTTCTTGTCCGATTGCTCGGTTTGGTCGGACGGCCAGTTCTAGGAAGAGTCTGGGTAGTTCCCATATTTTTTCCATTTCCTAATGATGGAGCTCACTGTGCTCTTCGAAACTTTCAACACTCTAGAAATTGTTTTATATCCTTCCCCAGATCTACACCTCCTCACAATTCTATTTCACCTTGCTGAACTGTTCTACGGACAGTTCCTTGGACTTTGTGGTAGAGTTTCTGCTCTTACATGCACTGTCAACTGTGGGACCTTATATAGAAAGGTGTGTTTCTTTCTAAGTGCCACAGGTGGACTCCAATCAGGTTGTAGAGACATCTCGAGGATGACCAAAGGAAAGTGGATGCACCTGAGCTCAATTTGGAGTGTCATAGCAAAGGGGTTGAATACTTATTGAATACATTTCAGCTTTTCATTTTTAATTATTTTGTAAAAATTTCTCAAAAAAAAAATTCCACTTTGACGTAATGGTGTAATACGTGTAGATCAGTGACAAAAATCTCAGTTTAATCCATTTTTTATTTGAGCTGTAACAACAATATGTGAAAAAATCAAGGGGTGTGAATACTTTCTGAAGGCACTGTGGTGAAGAATCACTTAAAATTCTCGTATCGGGATCTTCACCAAAATCTAATCACTTCGTCCTTGTCACCCACCCAACCTGTCCATCAAATTTCGTGTGAATCTGTCCACGACGTTTTGAGATATCGTGCTCACAGACAGATGGGCAAACAAACAAACTGGTGAAAACATAACCTCCATCCATCTTCGGTTAATTAAAGGAGAGAGAGAGTGCCATTTTGAAAAATGATACAGACTCGGACATATTGGCTTCGTTTGGCGATTTCAAACTGCTTACCCAACCATTGCAAAGAAGGAAACGCTTGGTAACTACAAAAATAAGAACTTGCTTTGAAAGCATAATACCTTATTCTCTAAAAGGTTTCCCAATGTTCTTCGCCTTATTTCATGTCACATGACATATGTATCTTTGACTGCATCGACAATAAAACAAATCAATGTGTGGTGCCATCCCTCGGATGGACGTTAAACCAGGTGTCCCATCTGCTGACATTAGTTGGAGGACGTTAAAAAAATCCCACGGTGTCCTTCACGAAGAGTAGGCGAGCTATCGCCGGCACCTTGAACAAATTCCAAATTATTGCCCTAACCTACAGAGAGCATTACATCAGCGACACAGTGCTGCCCTCGACCAATGATTCTGCAAACAAAAGAAGACCCACTCCCACTTATTTGCACTGACTGCTCAACCAGGAAGATCCCATCGTGTTGTGCCAGCCATTATTGCTCGCAAAGCAACAGAGAAAAAGATTCTTCTTCTGAATTTGGTTGTCCTTTATCTGTCGAAACCCGTTTGCTTGTCTTCCCATGCTTTGCAGACGTTTTTCATTGGGACTGTTTGAGCAGCGCAGCGAGTCAGCTCCCAGCGACCACGGCGCCTGCTGGTTATCAGTGTCCGGGTTGTGCGGGGCCCATCTTTCCCCCTTTAAACATGGTTTCTCCCGTGGCGGTGGTACTTCGAGAAATGCTCGGCACTGCAAGTTGGGCACGTACGAGCCTCGGCCTGCCCATGGTGAGATGATTGGGGAAGGGGGCGGAATGTTATTGCAATGGAAATGATGCAAAGGTATGCACGAATTATGTATTCAAGGATGAAAATCCAGTTTCCAATTTCAGAGAACATTTTTGAAAAAAGAATTTTGCACTTCCTTTTTCTATCAGTACCGACATTTTTTATTTCAACTTGAATTTTAATTAATTAATTTCAAAGTCCATAGAATGCATAAAAAAAACAAATCAAAGGTGTGTGGCAAACAATGAATCTCCTCCTAAGTGCTCAGCCAAAGTGAAGCGTCATTGACAACGAACACGACCTCCAGCCGAGTCATGCCAATAACGTGATCTCAATAGCTGACAGAGGAAGAAGCAGCTGCGACACCCGAGAGTAGAGACTAATACTCAATGATGCTTCGGATCATGACCATATGCAGTGTAATGATCTCTGAAAAGCTCAGAATTGATTTAGCTCTGGAGAACATCAAGGTGTTGCTCTAACCCTGGAAGCCATTTTAGAGGAATGGTCAACCCAAGACAGGTTGTGATTATGTGAGGCATATGAGCTTCAGGGACTCCATCTCTCCCATGGGTTGGTCAGAGAAGTAAACTGGAAAGTTTGAAAGTCAATCCTTGTGAGATTTTCCTGCTTTGAATAACGTGCTCCGGGTACATGACCGACGACTTGTTTTATCCAGATCTGCTGAGATGGACGCCACAACAGCTTGCCTCTCAGAAGTCTGATGTACTGATCGACACAAGATGGAGTCATCATCAAAATGGTCATTGATGTAGACCAAAAATAAGGTAGGACCTCAAACACTGCCTTACGGGTAGTCACCGGCCCCGAGAGGAAGATTACAAGACAATCCCATCAAGACCTACCCATGGTTTATCTATCTATAATTCCAGTAATCTCTGTGTGTATGTTTGTATGTTTGTATGTTTGTATGTTTGTATGTTTGTATGTCTGTGACCGCTGTTTCTCGACAACCACGGGTCCGATATACTTTAAACTTGCCAGGTATATTGCTGGGGACCCGAGGATGTGCCTTTTCAAGGTTTCATATTAATCGGACAAGTAGTTACCGAGCTATGTCCAAAAAACGATTCAACCAATCAGAGAGCAGCGAGCTATCACGTGTGCCGAACGTGGCGAACAGACTCTGCCTCGGGCGGCACATTTGAGAGCGTATTTATTTATTTCACGTTGGAAAACTATGTTGCCGTTAAACTATGTTTTAAAACTAATTAAAACTAATTTGCGATTCATCGTAACTGCGATTTGCGACCTTCCGGACAGTCAAATGAGGACGTCACTTCCGGACTTACGGATAGTCATAGTGACGCTGAACGTGGCGAGCAGACGCTGCCTCGGACGGCACATTTGAGAGCGTATTCATTTATTTGACGTTGCAATCTGTGTTGATTGTTGTAAGGTACGATCGATTGTAGTACATACATATTTATATTTTGTACATATTCATTACGGGCACGTCACGGGTACGGGTACGGTACGGGTACGGTTCCGGGTACGGTACGGTTACGGGTACGCCACGTACGGGCACGTCCTAGTACTTACAAAGAAGATTATATGACCATTCATGGAGGGGGAGGGGGCTGTAATTCCCAGAAGCAGACCAATGTGAAAAAAATATCAGACGGTATCAAAATCCTGAGAGACAGCAAAATCTGCTCTCTTGTTTCAGATTTGGTGCATCCATCCGGGGTCGGGTTAAATGAAGCAACATGTCCACATCAGGATAGCTGGGGCAGAATGAACTGATGAGCAGAGTTTAGAGAATTAGAGAAGAGATAATGCTTGAGCTTTGCTTTGCTTATGATACGGAGAAGGATGACCGGTCTGCAGTTGAGTGGATCAGACTTGTCATTCTTCTTGTGAAGGGGTGATGGGTGACATGTTCAACATTCAGATCTGAGAAGGACTTGGAGAAGAGTGACAAAAGGGGAGAGTACAGGGCCGAAGCATCATTTTGAGGATTATAGTGGCAATGCCATCGAACCCAATTGTAGGTGATGTGTCCAGATTGACTCATTAAATATATCAACCTTTGTGGGAGAGAAGTCCACGTGCTGCAGAGCAAAAGGTGGGTAGGAAATGTGGCTTTTTCAGTAAAATATATACCACAAATATGTATTGAGACAGATAATATTTTTAATGTAAGTTTTGTTGTACTTTATGGGATTTTCTTGCATTATTATACTTATCTAGTTTGTTGGATTTTTTGAACACGTCTTCGTACGAGGTGCAGAAAAGCATTCTGGAATCCATTGTATAATACTGTCAAGTCTGCGGCCAATGAAAACCAGCCTTGGACGGATAGCCGGTCAGTCTTTCCCGAGGCGAGCAAACCGAACATTGGCGGTACTTTTTGGCGCGCATGGGAACGGGACCAAAGTGCTTACCTTGTACAGACGAAAGCCACAGGGTTTTATCCGAAACCCAACACCATGCAAACAAGACACAACAAATGAAATGCAATAATAATAATGGTGAAATAAAAATTAAGCATGGAATGAAAATGAAAGGTGAGGAAAATCTACTCGTAATATCCTAATTGAGTTACCTCCACACGCAGACTCAAAAACAGACAGGGGAATGATTAAAGAAAATAAAATCATGTTTTAAGCCGGCTGGTACTCGGCTTTGGTGCACAACGAGGACTTTGAGGAGCTCGGTGATCGTCGAACCCGAGTCACCGCGCGGGAAATGTACAAGATGGCGCTGAGTCGCGCCCGTAGCCAGCGTGAGGCGAGCAGACAAGACCGCCTCCTTCGGTCTGCTCGTGACCTCCTCCGTCTCTGAAGAGCACCACCGTCAACAACACCCCCTCTAATATTGCAAAGGTTCTTTGAGCTCCGAACCGTCCTCCCCAAAAAGCGCAGACGAGCCAGCCGCAGCCGAGAGCCAGAGACAAAAGCGTCCGCCTGTCACAAAGCCAGAAAAATAGAGAGATTCTTCCTCCTCCATTCTCGAAGTCTCTCGATGACCTCACCCCGACCAATCATGCACTTCGGGACGGGGCCTCACGGTCCCCTTGACAGCCCACCAATTCTCCGCCTCTACTGGGCGGGGCCTTTTTCCTTAGTCGGTTGGTGGGGCAGGGTTTAGCCCGAACAGGCATGTTCAGTTTCTGTTGGCATTTATGCCGGGAGTTGTTGTTGTTGGTTAACAACAAGGGTTTTTATGGCCTGCTTGTTATAATTGTAAGAACATAGGCGAAATCACATTCTGGGGAGATTAATCTTAAATCCTAGAGCTAATTAGCATGTCTTCACCCCCCATGTGAAGAACACATAAACAACCTTAAGCTCACAGTTTTTCTACTTACAGCCCTGGTGTTGGGCTAGCGGCTAGGGTGCCGGCTTAGGATCTTAGGATCCTGGGTTCGAATCCCGGTCGATCGCTGAATTAATGCCAGGGTGGTTGACTCAGCCTGTCATCCTTCCGATGTCGGCTAATTGAGTACCAGTTCACTGGTAATTCCCTGTTTGCCGTAAAACATTGCTTCAAAAAGGGGACCAAAAAAAACAACAACAACCACGGTTCCCGAAAAAGGCCAACCCCCGCTTTGCGGGGGAAAATGGCCTCTAAAGGTGGTTTTTTTAATACATTGAGATGGGCTTCCCGCTCGTACGCGGTCCAGGCTACACTACGCAGTTCTATCTCCACTATGGTAATTCATCCTCTACTCCCATAAACGTAACAACTCATTGCTTCTCCTCTCTGCTCACCACTCCTCCCCCTTTCACCTTCTCTTCTTTCTTTTCTCCACTTCTCTTCTTTAATTGTGGTTATAACAACTTAATGATGTCACTTATCCATTGTGGGTATAACACAATAATGATGTCACTTATCCATTGTGGGAATAATAAGGTAATGTCACATCCGTTGTGGGTACAGTTGTGGCCAAAATATTGGCACCCTTATTTATTTAGTATTTGGTCTCGACAATTCTTTATTTCACTGTTAATATTACAGAACCCTTGTTTTTGATTCAGAAGTTAATATATCCTTTTAAATCAGTAAATAGAAATAAATGGCATTGACAAAATTATTGACACCCGAGAATTAATATTTGGTAGCACGGCCTTTGGACAAAATATCTGCAGCCAAGCGCTTCCTATAGCCATGAATGAGCTTCCTATACCTCTCTACTGGTAGTTTGGCCCACTCTTCTTGTGCAAACTGCTCCAGTTCTCTCAGATTTGAAGGGTGCCTTCTCCCAACTGCTGTTTTCAGATCTCCCCACAGGTGTTCAATGGGATTTGGATCTGGACTCATTGCTGGCCACTTCAGAACAGTCCAGCGTTTTGTCTTGAACCATTCCTGGGTGCTTTTTGAAGTGTCTTTGGGATCATTGTCCTCCTGCAAGACCCATGACCTTCGACGGAGACCCAGCTTTCTGACACTGGGTTGAACATTGCACTCCAAAATGCCTTGGTAATCTCCTGATTTCATGATGCCATGCACACATTCAAGGCACCCAGTGCCAGAGGCAGCACAGCAACCCCAAAACATCACTGAACCTCCTCCATGTTTGACAGTAGGGATGGTGTTCTTTTCTATGAAGGCTTCATTTTATTTTCTGTAAACATAGAGATGATGTGCTTTTCCAAAAAACTCTAATTTGGTCTCATCTGTCCACAGGACATTCTCCCAGAAGGATTTTGGCTTGTTCAGGTGTGTTTTGGAAAACTCCAGTCAGGCTTTCGTTTGTCTCTCTCTCAGCAGTGGGGTTTTCCCGGGTCTCCTACCATAGAACCCTTTCATTGAGTTGGCGACGGATGGTGCGAGTTGAAACTGTCGTACCTTGTGTCTGAAGGTCAGCTTGAAATATTGTTTGGCAGTTGATTGAGGTGCTTTCTCTATCATTCGAACAATCATTCGCTGCAATTTTCGATTAGGTTTTCTCTTGCGGCCACGTCCAGTGAGGTTGGCGACAGTGTCATGGGCCTTAAACATCCTGATAACATTGCGTACGGTGGACACGGGAACATCAGGGTCTCTGGAGATGGACTTGTAGCCTTGAGATTGTCCATGCTTGGCTACAATCTTGTGTCTGACCTCCTTGGACAATTCTCTGGTTTTCTTTCTTTTCTCCATGCTCATTGCGGTACACACAGTGACACAAAACAGCAGAATGACTCCTTTTCTCTATTTGAACTGGTTGAATGAGTGATCTTTATTTTGCAGGCACCTGAAACTCACCACAGGTGAGTTCAATTCCAAAGTAAAGGCGAATCAGCTGCTTGAAATCTAATTATTTCGAACAACTTCTAAAAGGTGCCAATAATATTGTCCGGGCCATTTTAGGATTTCTGTGTGGAATAAGCTTAGATTTAGTAATTTTTTCAGCTTTAAAAAAATTTTGTTCCACTGTAAACCAAAGAAATACAAATGTGATTCCAAAAAGATTTTTTTATTTCAACAATTTTCTGAAAGAAATTATGCTTCATTTGAAGAGAGTGCAAGGGTGCCAATATTTTTGGCCATGACTGTATGACAAGGTAATGATGTCACTTATCCATTGTGGGTATAATAAGGTAATGTCACATCCATTGTGGGTTGAGCATTTTGCATTGCGGAAGTGTCGTACAAACTCTACGTACGAAAAATTTGGGCTAGGTATGAAATGTAAACAGTTCGGCCTTTCTTGGCTGTTTACCAAATCAATTGTTTTTGAGAAGGAACTGTTTAACAATGAATGCAAATTACTATGTACTGTTTTTTTCAGTTTGATGAGTCAACACAACCACTAATAGTTCTGCAAGAATCTCATGACACCACAGACTGGTCTTCATTTGATAGTAGGTATTTTTCCATCAACAAATCCCATCAAATGGGCCTGCTAAGCTGTTAAAATGTAATTTAGAAAAAACAAATTGAAGCAGTTCAACTACTTCCATTCCAACACGTTTTGTCACAATTTGTCTTTGTGCAAGTGGGGATTCAACTCTTTCTCGAAACGATTTGCCCTGATCCCGGCCTGGCCTGGCCTGCTCGCTGTTTTTCTCTAATCTCTCCTCCTTCCCAGCCATTGAAGGTGCTGTACCTGGGGATTCCAGTGGTGTGAGATTTGCTCCTGGCGATGGGAGGTTTGAGTTACCCGCTGATCAAATGGATCGGGTTCGACATCCCGGCCTTGGAAATGAGGAGAAATCGTACACGACGCTGAACATTCCTGAAGAAACCGCGCCTTTCTTAGTACCAACAGGTATTGACCATAGTTGGTGGAATAGCACAGTACATGATGAACTCTGGGCAATACAAGGCCGGAGAAGTCAATGATAGAAAGTGGCGGAGTGGAGAAAGAGGTTTGGGTGCATGTATACGATGGTTATAGCAGGCTCATGTAGAAGGTCAGCCCCGGCAGCGCTGCTGATTAATGACCAGAACATCCCAAACTGATCAAGGTGGTACGAGCTCTGCCAGGCAGGCAGCGGGTCAAAAGTGATGTCGGACTAGGAAGTTTGAATGTGGGATCGATGGAGGGGAGAGGAGTCAAGGTGGTGGAGATCGATGATGCAGAGGAGGTTGGAAGTGTTGTGTGTCGAGGAGGCCAAATGTAAAGGGGACAGATGAGGATGTTTGTAGGATAGTATAAGATGTTGCACTCGGGAGGGGCTGGAAGGAGTAATGGCGTGGGAATAATAATATCGGGAGAGATCAGCAAGCAGGTGGTCAGAGTGGAAAGATGGAAGGGATGGATACTTATAGCATGGTTGGCGATACGGAGGCAAATGGTGTGTGTTGCTTCAGTTTATTTGTCACAAACAGGAATGTCTGAGGTAGAGAAGCAGGAGTTCAGGGGCGCTCTGGAGAGGATGATGGGAATGGGTGAGCTGGTGGTGATAATGTGCATTGCGGGGCATTTTAATGCGCATGTGGAAGTAGCGGAACCAGGTGAAGATGGAATGCATTGGTAAATTTGGATGTGGAAACGAGGAATAGTGAGGGTTGAGAGCTGGTGGCAAGGAATGAGATGGCCAAGCTGGTTTGTTCTTTCAGAAGCGGAACAGCCACAAAATTACTTATAGGAGTGGAGAGCATGAAAGGGAACTAGATATTGGTAGTGAAGAAGCGACAGTTTTGGAGGATCAAGGATTGTAAGGCAGTAGTGGGAGAGCATGCATGGGTGCGGGAAGTGGGGGTGCTGAGGATGCTGCAGCACCCCCTGCTTTTTCTGTATTGTTTAACTGCAATGGCAATGAAAAAATATATATTATCAAAATATTTTTAATACTGGGATATTTTGGGTTTAGTGTAAGACTATGAGCAGAGCTGAGAGGGTGGAGATTTTATTTTTATGTTTGATTTACTTATTTTCAAAATGTATGTATGCCACTGACCTTCAGCACCCCCAACTCAAAATGCTTTCCAGCGTCCCTGAGAGCATGTCACCCCATCTCCCCAGCACAAGCTGGAGGTGTTTGCTATGCACATGAAGAAAATGAGGGGAGTTAAGAGCAGGGGTTGGAAGATGATTGGGTGTGGGAAATTCAGGGACAACGTCCTCATGGATTGCAAGGAGAGGATGCTGAAGGTTTGGAGGAGTGGAAGAGGTACGGAGAGGAGTTTAGGGGAATTGCAGAAGTTTTGTGTGGGAGGACATCAGGAAAGCATACATCATCAAATTGGGGCAGAAATCAGGTAAGGTGGATGGAGGAAGTAGTGAAGGCAGTTGGTGAGAAGAAGGAAGTTTGGAAAAAGACATAGAAGATCAAGGGTAGAGGGGGGCAACCAGATGCAGGGTTACTGCACCTGTATGGGCAGAAGAAAGCAGCAAAAAGAGGCGTGGAGTGATATGGAAGAGGAGGTGTACATGTTGGAAGAAGATGGTGGAAAGATTATCTATAAATTGGCTCGTGACAGGGATGTGGATAGTACGGGCAGGAAGGGGTGGCGCGGGGAGACTGAGGTGATTTGTCGGGCAGTAGATAAAATAAATGAATATCAGGTGAGAGGGGAAGGAACACCGATAGGGAAATAGGTTTCAGTACATGGGAGGAACAGTGACTGGTGATGGTAAGTCGGAGACAGAGGTGCAGAAGAGGATTCAGGTGGGTGCGAATGCATGGAGGAGGGTGGAGGGAGTAATGGCAGACCAGATAATGTCAAGAAAATTGAAAGGGAACCATTATGTCTTGTATGACGCCGGCCTACCTTTACGGTCTAGAGACGATGGCACTGACAGAGAGACAACAACAGAGTTTGCAGGTCTGCAAGAACAACTGGGTCAGGAGGTCTAGACACTTGGTGCAGATGGAAGAAGAAAAAATGGCAAAGAGAGAGCAGATAGGTTGAGAGGACAAGGAAGAAGGAAAAGAGGTAGACCATGGTTGAGATGGGGAGATTGCGTGAGGAGAGATATCAATAAGGTGGGGGTGGGTGGAGAGTGAGAGCATTGGTTGAGGGCAGGGCAGAAGGTTGGTTCCATTGAACCTCACCCTTTATAAAGGAAGGAGAAGAAGATTGGGTGAGGAATGTGGGTTCATTATGACAAAAGCCTAGAAATGACTGAGAATAACGATTCTGATGATGCCGTAGGATGAATTGGTGGTAGTAAATATCGCTCAAGCATTGTTGTTTTGTTTATAAGATAATTAATTAGGGATCGTTAGTTAGCCATATCATGTTCGTCGTATGTTTTTGTCATCGCCAGGCACACAAGTATCAGCACAACGAAAGGCGCATGAAATTGAACGAGAGGTTTTACAGTTTCCGCCCTCGCCAAATGACTCGGATGAGGACAAGTACCGACGCCGGCCTGCATTCCAGTGGCTCGCTCAGTGGCTCAGGTACTGGGCAGTGTATTTGTGGGTGTTTATATTGTTACACTTCCACGAATCAACCAAGGACCTCACCCATTCATGTTTTTGGCAAGTTGTTAGTTGTGTCCGTGATGTGCAGTATTAGGCTTGCGCCAGACGAAACACTGAATTTAGACCAAAAAGTGACAATTTTTGTCTCATCTGACCACAAAACGTTTCTCTACATGCCTACAGTATCATTAAGACGCTTTTTCGCAAACTCCATATGATCTTTTAGATGCGTCTTTTTCAGTAATGGCTTCTTTCTTGCCACTGGTTATAGAGGCCATCTTTGTGAAGGGTACAGGATATCGTTGATTGGTGAACACTGACCCCCATCTCGGACATAGAGCCTTGTGATACGTGTAACAAGGATGCAGATATTAATATTAAATATCCCATATTATAAATTTAAGGGTCTGTTTGTTTAACTTTCATACACTTTCAACCACTGGACAGAATGAGTTGGAAACTTCTGCTTGTACTCAAGGTGGTTTTAGGCGAAAAATCATAGCCCAGGGATTCAGGGGGGGTGGGAGGGTCCCAATTCTCTTCATATAAGTGTGTATCGTATAGCGTCGCTCCCGTTGGGGGAGGGCGATCTCTTCTGATTCTGATGTACGATACTCTGTTGCAGAGCATCGGTGCTGCCGGAGCAGAGTGTTGGCACGGGTTATACTGGGTGGTTTGTCGTTGCCTTCCCAGCAGTAGTTAGGGCAGGAATTTGTAATTTGTTCAGGGTGCTGGCGATAGATCGTTTGCTCTGGTGACTGAGAAGGTAAAACGTCAGCGAAGGATACCATGGGATCTTTAACATCTACCAACTAGTTCCGGTAGATGGGACACCCATTTAACATCCATCTGACTGACGGCACACACATTGATGAATCACCCTGCCCGTGAAACATGAGGATACAGTTTATAATTCGGCGAAATTCAAATGTAATATCCCCTCTGGCTGGCACGGTACCTACCTCTAGGGCTAGGCCATCCTGCCAACCAGAGGGGATATTACAAGTCATAATCAATTACACCAATTCCAGGAGGAATTAACTAGTCCGTAATCCTGGAGGGAATTAACTTGGGTTTTTTATTAAGTTAAGGATGGGTTTTTTGCGAGTTTGTCTAATTAATACATACATTGCCAGGACCAGGGATAGGTGAAGAGGGAAGCCTGGTGTTGGCTTTGCGGTTAGGGTGCCGGCTTGGGATCCTAGGATCCTGGGTTCGAATCCCGGTCGATCGCTGAATTAACACGAGGGGGGTTGACTCACTGACTCAGCCTGTCATCCTTCCGAGGTCGGCAAATTGAGTACCAGCTTGCTGGGATGAATGATCACGGTGTGTACCCCAATTTAGAATAGGTGCACCGTATCCCTGCGCATCGTAAGAGGCAACCAAGGGTTGGCGTCAGGAAGGGCATCCGGCCATAAAAACATTGCCTTAAGACAGGGAACCATGATTGTCATGGGGCCCGCAAGGCTAACCCCCGCTCTAGCGGGGAAAATGGCCCTAAAACGATCATTCATTCATTCATTGTTCTAATATGAAGACAGACATTAATATTTGGTTTGTTGCATGTTTTGTTGTTGTTCTTTAGTATATTAATTAATTATATATTTGTTCATCCATTCTGTTTGCTGTTTTGATTTGATTGTTACTCTTTGAGCTTTCTTCCGAAATTATTTGATCATCAAACGCAACATTTCATCTTTAAACTCACTTTATCTTTTTTTTTTCTCTCTTCAATCCTACTTCCATTGCTCACTCTCCCTCCCCAATTGCTCCATCCAAGACACAGGTCATCCGGTTCCCGCAGTCGTCGACAGCTCTCATCCCGGAAACGATGTCTTTTGCTGTCTCTGCTCGTCATCCTCGCATTGCTCACTTTCCTCGTTGTGATGTCTCATCTCGGTCAACCTATCCTCCAAGGAGATCCCCTGCTTGATCCCATGGAAAACCCAAACATTCATGTACAACCAAATGGACAATAGTTAGCTATGTGCATTGGCTGTGACCCTTGTGACATCCCTCAGACTGTTGCCTTTTGTCTTTCTCTTGGTGTTTGTCGAGGTATTTTGTCTCGTTTACGATGGGCTGCTCACATACAACAATTACAGTAGAATGAGCGACCCAGAAACATCCCATCGGTAAGCAGTAAATGTAGAATAATAATAATAATAATACTGATAAGAGTTCAAGTCTTTGGGAGGCCTCGGCCCAGGGTTTGAACCATTGACCTCGCAGATTCAGAGTGGACCCTCCAACCATTACGTCACCGAGGCTGGTGTATCTTTAAAAACAACTGTGCTGTTGAATTCTGAGGAATCCATCCTGTGCACCATGATTTGAATCTTCCACAATTGAAAATGAATTTTGCGTTTTTTGTGGGTTTTTTGTTTTTTCTTGCGTTTTTTTTAAAGGAGTTATTCTACTTTTCGGAATATAATGCTTTACGAGAGACGATTGCTTTTCACACTCGGCTTCGGAGTTCAAAATTTTGGAGTGGAATTTCAAGTCCATACCCCCCCCCCTCCCGCTCCCCCCCCCCCCCCCCCCACCCTGCATTTTATTCACCATGGAAACCTGCATCTGGGAAACAGAATCTGTCCTGTATAGTTTGCGCTTCATTTTTGAAGGTTATGTCCGTTTCTTATTTCCGTCAAAACGGGGTAATTCTGTATTTTAACAAAACGGAATCATTTCTTTTGTTATTGATGGTTATCAATGTTATCAAATCCTTGGTCACGGTTATGAATGTCTTTGCACACGCACGCTATGGTGACGTTCAATAGGGATCAACAAGACATCATAACCACATTGTATCTTGTTCATCTTTTTGGGGAGCACGGATATGCTGCTCATGCAGTGCCCCATGTGGATAGCAACTGTAAACTGCACGGGGTAACGGCGACAATCGCCGACTCTGTGCGAAGGAGACTGTCGGATAGTCAACGACCACAATGTTGAGACTTTACAGAAAAGGAACGGGTCTGAAACAGTCAGAATGAAAAGCATTTCAAACCGGGTTTCTGCATTTGAGAAGATTTTCATAGATTTCAAAAAGATACCTTGAACTTGGCTGCCTAATCGGCCTGTCTTAATGACGTCACAAAGGTGTTTGCACTATGCCCTCATCAATGTATGTTCTGTGGTGACTTGAGAGATATTCAAGGGTGCTGTTAATATGTACAAATGGGAGTAAATGATTCCCCACTGGTGAAGAGTTCTACATAATAAATATTTTAGAAATGTTTGTCCTCTTTGATGATTGATTTCCAATTTTGATCATCTTCCTTGTTTGATCCACGTTTTGCCATCACACAGCGATTTGCCATCACAAATAACCAACGCATTGCAAAGACTAGATGTATACATAGAATACTTACCCTGCGCAGTCAACTTGGTGCAAGCCAACTCTTCTATTTTTGAACGTTTCAATTTTTTTTTCTTTGATCCAATATGGCTGCCAGACCATGTGAGCGATGACATCATAAATTTATATTCTCTAAATAATTGTTGCATAGATCATGCTCAATAAATTTCGAACTGATCAGACGAAGCGTTGTCCCTGTCGAATTATAACACCTAATCCCCCATATGGAGTTCTTTACAATGAGCCACATTTCAATTTTTTCCCATGGAGCGGTTTTGGAGATATAGAGGTATAACGTTTTTCACTTTTTCCAAGATGGCACCTGTACCACATGACCTTATGATGTCATGAATATCATTAAAATATTATACAGGAGGAGCCGCTCCTGCAGTGAAAATTTCGTGTCCATCAGACCAACAGTTGCTGAGAAAAAAAATTCACAATGATCAGATAAGTGTTGCATTTATGACGTCATAACGAAGGCACCAATGACATCATCAACATATCTTATTCCCCATGGGGAGTGCTTAACAACGAGCCATGTTTCAAATGTTTCCATTGAGCGGTTTGGGAGATATTGAGGTGTCACATTTTTCCAAGATGGCGTCCGTAATACTTCATCTAGGACGCCATAATTATGAATAAAAAAAATCTACAGGAGGAAGCCCTCCTACGGTAAAATTTCGTGTCAATCGCACCAACGGTTGCCGAGAAAATGAATTTTAAAAATGTAGACACGTACGCCACACGTACACACGTACGCACCGAATGCCTAAACCTGCTTTTCGCTTCCCCGAGCACAGGGTAATAACCGGAAGTTGAGAGAAAATGTGACGTTCCCTTTGAATGAATGTTTTTGTAAATGGCTCCAAAATATCAATTTTAGAGCAACAACTCGTATAAACGCAATATTGAAATGCATAAAACCATAACACAACATTCACATCATTGGATGAAATTACACAGTATTTAATGGATTTTATTGTTGTTAACAAAACATGGAGGACATCAATGTTCGACACAAGAGCATGACGAGGATGTAATATACAAACTGATTGCAATTAGTTATTTCCACAATGAAGCTGAAAGCATCCGATACGAACATGAAATGTTTAAAAAATCTGGAGAAACAAACTTGAACATTATAGGAATTAATTTCAAAAGAAATGGGAGGGGAATTTGAACCACTTTTGAATATAGGATCCAAGAATGGTATAAATTAAACGATGGAAGTGTTGGGATGTAAAAAAGGAGATATACCATGGATAAGAGAAACATCTCTCATGCTGAGTGAGAAACAAAATAATCTAATCTTGAAAGTTGAACATTCTATGGAAGAAGTTGTGAAAGAAGAGCTGAAGACGGAAATAAGTACATCTGTACATCAATTGCAAAGAAAATTGAAATGGTTTGGACATATTTTACAAATGGCTTTGGAAAAACAAATGAAAAGAACATACAAAGGCAGGAAGAACAACAGTGGGTAGTGCAAGCGCCAGATGGAAACAAACAGTGGAGAAGGGTCTAATGGAAGGGGGAATTACAATATAAGTAGAACAACATCAAGAAAAGAAAGGCTGAAGAGCTGTGATTCGGGTCTTGTAGTGCATCACACTCGGAGAATCACACACAAGGGGGGAGGTGGCGCACTTTGCCACTTCCCTTTCTCCTGGAAATGAAAGGACCGAGTGATCTACGTCGTCGCCATTTCGGAGACGGAGGAGAAAACGGAACACAGATAAGGAGACGGCTTCGTCCTTTAGTAGTCTTGGTTCCTTGCTGGGGTGAAGATGGATGCTTTGGGACCAGGGAAGGCTCGGTTCAGTCCGAGAGACTCACGAATGGAGATAACGACCGGTATCAGCGGCGTTTTCCAAATGCGCACACACACATACAGGTAGTAGTCCAAAAAAATGGAAACGCCTAATGTAAAGTCACTTAATATGGCGTTGGGCCACCACGTGCGGCCAGTACAGACTGTATGAAGCAGCATAGAGTCCACCAGTGTCTGGAAATCTGCACCAACCAGTGTCTGGAAATCTGCACCATTCTACCATGAGAAAGTCAATCAACTCACACCTGTTTGATGGAGGTGGAAAACGCTGTATCAGGCGTCGTTCCAGAATATCCCATAAATGTTCGATAGGGTTCAGATCTGGTGACTGAGTAGGCCATGACATATGGATAACATCAATGCCGTGCACATCAACGCATTCGCTCTGTGACGGGGGCACTGCCATCCTGGAAGACACCCCTCCATGCAGGAAATAAATTATGCAACATGGAGGGAGTGAAAATGATCACTCAGTAGCATTAAGTTGAGATTGGCATTGACCTTGCCTTCTAACGGAATGACTGCATCCAAACCATGCCAGGTAAATGCACCCCACAACATTACAGAACCACCAGAACCCTTCACTGTTGGAACCAAGAACTCAGTTGTAGAGTTATTTAGGTTGGCGCCACACGTGCACTTCGTCCGTTTGTCGACAAAATGGTGAAGGATGATTCATCTGACCACATCACATTTCTCCACTGCTCGGTACTCCATTGCCTGTGCTCTTTGCACACTGGATTCTCAAACATGCATTGCCAGGTGTGATATTCGGTTTGTTCACTGCAACCCCATGATGGTATCCCGCTCTGTGGAGTTCTTGATGGACCATTTTTAATGTAACTGGCTGCTCGTGCCCCAAGTTGAAATTTACAATTAATTAATCTGCAGTTGCTTGCCTGCTTTGCCTTGCATTCCAAATTAATGCATGGATATCAGTATCATGATCCTGGTGTATATGCTTCCACCCACTATTGCTCTATACTGATGGCTTTCTGTCAGAGTTCCATGCCGACATCACCTTCAACATCAACACCATTGCTCGTGAAACATCAGCAAGTTGAGCTGCCTTTGTCGCTGAAGCTCCTGCCAAACGTGCCCCAAAAATCACCCCTCTTTCAAAGTCACTGAGGCTGGTCATGCTAGCCATAATTATGGGCAACCTGGCCTGTGCAGCATTTTTATACATGACCCTAAGTATGCTGGGATGTTATTGGCTTAACACATGGGCCACACCTGTGTGGAAGCTGTTGCTTTCAATATACTTGGTGTCCCTCATTTACCCAGATGTTTCCATTGTTTGGTCCACCACCTGTACATAAATCGAGATTTCCACGTACACATGCACGATTGTGATCGATTGTACATGCACGTTGTTGGCGACGACGTGTGACGTCACGTAGGCACAAGAGCCATATCCCATTGGTGCATCTTAGGAATCGGCTCCAGACAGCAAGTTTGACAGCTCAGGGCATCCCTGCCTTGCGACCAATCGGTGCCAGAACTGTCAGGAATCAGTTCTGCGAGCATAATATCTGACCACGATGACCAGCAGTACGTCGGATTTGATTACCATGTCATCGGCACTTGTACTTAGCTTGGTGTAGACAACATCTAAGGTTCAGGAAACAAGATTGGGCTGCTATCCTCTTTACAGATGAGTCAAGGTTCCATCTTGACAGAAGTGATGGCTGTTCTCGCATTTATCGATGGTAAGTGGAATGTTACTCTGACGCATGTGTTGTGCAAAGTTCGTCATTCCGCGGTGGAAGCGTGATGGTGAGGGGAGGCATCACTGCACATCACAGAACCCAGTTGGAGGTCATTAATGGCAATTTGACAGGTATTCGGTGCCTTGATGAAGTTCTCAGTCCTCACATCCTCCCGTTCCTGCAGGTTCATGGACATCACATCACACTTCAACAGGATAAGGCGCGCCCTCACATCGCACAAGTGGTCACCGACTTAATCGCACAACAGAACATTCCCACATTTCTCTGGCCAGTTGTTTCGATCTTTCTTTCTTTTTTGATCCTTCTCCCATAGAGCATGTGTGGGACAAAATGGTACGATGATTGCGCCGTCTTCAAAACCAGCCAGCGACCTTGGCCCAACTGAGGCAGTCCTTGATACAGATCTGGAATTCCATCCCTGAACCTTTCTTCAACCATCTTGTTTCCTCAATGAGGCGCTGTTGCCAAGCGTGTGTCAACGCAAATGGTGGTCACACCAGATACTGAGCTGTTGTTAACTAATTTTTGACTGCACCACTCCTTGTTCGAGCCTCTGAAGACATGAATTGCACACGTGTTGACATTTGCATGTCAAATTCTTCTTTATCAAACGCTAAGGGCCAAATTTACGAAAGGCGTTTAGTGAGGGGCATCCTAACACACACTTAAATCTTCGACACTATACTGATAAAAACATGGTTGTACGCGCACATAGTTGTAATCGCCCATCTCGATAGTAATTTACAAAGGGAGAAAACAGCCATTTAGTCGAGCGCGTCTAAACAGCCGTTTAGTCGTGCGCGCCTAAGCAGCCGTTTAGCCATATGTGCCCAAGCAGCCGTTTCGCCGTGCGTGCGCCTAAGCAGCCGTTGAGCCGTGCGTGCCTAAGCAGCCGTTTAGCCGTGCGCGCCTAAGCAGCCGTTTAGCCGTGCGCGCCTAAGCAGCCGTTTAGCCGTGCGCGCCTGAGCAGCCGTTGAGCCGTGCGTGCCTGAGCAGCCGTTTAGCCATGCGTGCCTGAGCAGCCGTTGAGCCGTGCGTGCCTGAGCAGCCGTTTAGCCGTGCGCGCCTGAGCAGCCGTTTAGCCGTGCGCGCCTGAGCAGCCGTTTAGCCATGCGCGTCAGAGCAGCCGTTTGGCCGTGCGCGTCAGAGCAGCCGTTTGGCCGTGCGCGTCAGAGCAGCCGTTTAGCCGTGCACGTCAGAGCAGCCGTTTAGCCGTGCGCGTCAGAGCAGCCGTTTAGCCGTGCGCGTCAGAGCAGCCGTTTAGCCATGCGCGTCAGAGCAGCCGTTTAGCCGTGCGCCTCAGAGCAGCCGTTTAGCCATGCGCGTCAGAGCAGCCGTTTAGCCGTGCACGTCAGAGCAGCCGTTTAGCCGTGCGCGTCTAAGCAGCCGTTTAGCCGTGCACGTCTAAGCTGCCGTTTAGCCATGCGTGTCTAAACAGTCGTTTAGTTGTGCGAGTCTGAACAGTCGTTTAGTTGTGCGCATCTGAACAGTCGTTTAGTTGTCGCACGTCTAAACAGCCCATAAGCCTGTGAAACACTGCACATATCCCCAACATTCAATTGAAATGATGTACTTGCATTGAATCAAAGCTCCATGGACAATTAATGGAGGGGATTCAGCACATTGCTCATCATCTTAGGTTGTTCCAGGTCATCTTACACTAGATTCAGCAGCCAACGAAATTATTCCTTCGAGTGGAACCCCAGACAAATTTGATATTGTCATACGTCTTCATTTCATCTATCCTCGAAGATTCTCAATGCACGTCGTCGAACTGCCTTATTCCTATCCTCTTCTGCCTCCTCTTGAGCTAATTCAAGCACTCCTAACACATTCACCATCCCATGTAAACTACCAATATTATAAGCCATGCAATTCTTATAAATCCCTTTACTATAGTTATTCTCTGCAAACTACTGTAATTAGAACTGTAACCAACTCTAGTTTTAACTTTGTTATTAAGGAGTAATTCTCTGCAGATTGCTGTAATTAGAACTACTAGGGCATGCCCGTACTATATATATATCTAAAATTATATCCCCCCCCCCCTCTATTTACATGGAATGGTTTGGTCCATTCGCAAAGCCAAAGGCAAAGCGAACGGCTTGCGAGTACGGTGACAATCCCCCCCCCTCTATTTACATCAAATGGTTTGGTCCATTCGCAACGACCACAGAACCCCCCCTCTATTTACATGAAATGGTTTGGTCCATTCGCAACGCCAAAGCGAACGGCGAACGGCTAAATCGCCATAGCTCGGTAACTACTTGTCCGATTAATTTCAAACCTTGAAAAGGCACATCCTCGGGTCCCCAGCAATATACCTGGCAAGTTTCAAGTATATCGGACCCGTGGTTGTCGAGAAACAGCGGTCACAGACAAACATACAAACATACAAACATACAAACATACAAACATACAAACATACACACAGAGATTACTGGAATTATAGATAGATGATCACTTCAGTTACCAGCAATCCTCACTGCAGTACATAAACCACAATAGTGTAACGTAACATGCAGTTATTCTAAAGTTAACTTAAACTTCCAGCAAGTATATGAGTCCAACTGCAGTTTTAACGATACCATTTTTACCTAATGCTTGCTTCAAGGCCTTAAACATGTCCTTGTTGACGTGTAATAGTTTATTTGTAATTTAAACGCTTGTAATTAGGTTTTGATCGCGCATTAGATAAACACTCTTCAGCAATTTAACTTTGAACGGGTGATCATCACACGATTAGCGATTCTACACGCATCTAACTCTTAAACGCCTTTTGTAAATTTGGCCCATAATATTGTTATGAGCAAACAATGTGGTGTTTTTTTTCATTTCTCATTTCACATATGTAGGTGTAAATGATGCACAGGAATTTTTTCCGTTAGTATATATAAATAAATAAATGTTGGACATACCGGCTCAACTCTTGTGACGTTTGCTGATCATCTTTCATTTCATTCTGCCAACGTGTGACGACTGCCCGAGATTGCGAGCATCAGCACAAGCCGACCATGGAAAACACTTGGAAGAGAGTAAGGGGGGTGGCGGGGGGGGATCCAGACTGTTAGAACACCTCACTGGTCTAGGCCATAACCCAGCAACCCTCATCATTTTTTTTTACTTCCGCCACCGAAGGTGGATGGAGGTTGTTTTTTTAAGTTAACCTGGAATGAAGTTCAGCGGAGCTTATGCGATGGCACGTCGTCCATCAGTCAGTCAATCAGTCCGTCCGTCCGTAAACACTTGAAATTTCTCATCCGAAACCGCTGATGGGATTGTGACCGAATTTGACACAAATTATATTTGTTGTGTTGTGACTAAAGTTTGTTCACGGCATAAAAATTTTTTTTGGGTCTAAGGGGGTTTACCGGGGTCAAAGTGGATCCAGGTTTAACTCCCCAAAAATAGGAATTTGCTTTCTTCTCTGAAACTACACACACTATTCTGATGAAACTTGACCACAAGCTTCACCACACGTGATGTACCAAAGTTTGTTCACGGCATTAAAAACAAATCTGGCCCTTTGGGGATCTACGTGGGGGTGGGGGGGGGGGGGGTGGTTGCCCCCAAAAATCGGAGTTTGCTTTCTTCTCAGAAACTACACACGCAATTCCGATGAAACTTGACCACAACCTTCATCACCCATGATACACCAACGTCTGTTCACGGCATTATAAAAAATCTGCCCCGTTGGGGATCTACGGGGGGGGGGGTGCCCCCCAAAATAGGTATTTGCTTTTTTCTCAGAACCTACACACACAATTTTGATGAAGCTTCACCACAACCTTCATCATCCGTGATGCACCAATGTTTGTTCAAGGCATTGGAAAGATTGGGGTCTGAGGAGATACATGGGGTGGGAGGCAAGGGGGGGGGGGTGCCCCCCAAAATCGGGAATTTTTTTCTTTGTTTATTTAAAGTCTTATGATTATGTTAGTATGATTCGACATGCTGCCCTGTCTTCTAGCAACCATTTAAATTGGTTTAAAACGCCTGGCGGACGTATGCGCTCTACCGAGTGCTGCTCTAGTTCACTCTGTCTTCCTTGCCATTTACATTCTTCTGTCCCTGATTTCTTAAGTATGTTATTTTTTTCCTGACAATCCCAGAATTTAGTGGGGGGGCCAATGTAGCAGATTGAAATGCCCGGTGAAATTGCTTGTTAATTTTTGGACACTGGTTGGGCTGTCTTTAGGGATGATATAAGTTCTAGAAAAAATATGTCTCCAATTGTTTCAAGTTCTTTATGGCGGCCATTTTGGATTTTCAAAATGGCGGATGTCGAAAACGTAAAATTCCATTATCTTGGCTTCTAAATGACCTAGAGTTTCGATTCTGGTGTCCAGTTGTACATTTTTGGGGATAGAGAATTGAATGAAACCTTCTTTAATAACCTACAAGGGATAAAAATAGGTTTTTATGGCACAGCCGAACCAGTGTCCAAAATCTAACTTAATGCACATCTATCTTAATTGTTATTTGTTATTTGTATGTTCCAGATTCGTGACCCTGAGCTATGATGGAGCCAAAAAGCAAGAAAACCAAGAAAGAAACTGATTTCACACTTTGCATTCAGTGCCAGGATCCCCAAGGTGCACTAGTGACTGAGCCAGCACTGGGCTCATATGCAAAGTTTCTCCAGTTCATCCAGGAGAGGGCACGATATGGTGATGCCGACTTCAAACAGATCAGCGAACGATTAAGCTGTTTCACTGCCACTGACTTGAGGAACAATAAAGCAAAGTGGCACCGGGCATGTTATGGATCTACATGCAACACTGCTCACCTGGAGCGTGCTAGAGTTCGCCACCAGAAAGCCTGCGAACATGGCGACACCCAGCATCTTCATAAGAGGTGTGGACGTCCTTCTTCTGCACCTGCCGCTGCAAGTACCTCAGGTTCTACGCAAGACGAGACTCTTCGCTTCACACGTTCATCATCAACTCCATTCAACAGAGACCTTTGTTTCTTCTGTCAAGAGGTCACTAAGGAAAGTGTACATGTTGTATGCACGTTCAACGCAGGTAAACAGCTGAAGAAAGCTGTTGAAGAAGGCAGCAACCACAAGTGGAAAGTTCAGCTGAGTGCTGCCATCAGTGCACATGATGCTCATGCAATCGACGTCAAGTATCATCTCCCATGCTGGGTGCAGAATGTCCAACGTGCTCCCAAGAGTGGGACATCAAGTGATGACAAAGAACACATACTGCAAGAAACTAATGTTATCAAAATAGCCGCAGACATTGAGTTTGTCAGCCTTGTTCGCTCTCTACTCCAAGCTGGTGAAATTCTCAACATGTCTGACCTGAAGTCGGTTTACTCCAGGATTCTTGACAATAATGGTGTGCACAATGTCCCATCACCTACTACCCAAGGCATGAAGGAGAAAATCAACTCTCACATTGATGACGTTCACTTCATGAAACCAAAACGTCGAAACGAGTCAGACTGTGTATTCTCCACTGCCGTGCGTGATGCAGCTGTCGAAGATGCAATGACGAAGACAAATGAAAAAAACATCGAACAACTGTTTGAGAGTGCCTCTGTTCTCCGCAGTGCCATTGCTTGTCAGAACAAGCACCCATGGCAATTTGAAGGAGAAATGAACACTGATGATGCTGAAAAGCATGTACCCAAAGTACTCTATGCTTTCCTCCGCTGGCTACTGGAAGGACCAGCCACGAGCATTGAGCCAGAGACTATGCGCTCAGCCACTATTCATCGAGATGTTATAACCATCAGTCAGAACATCATGTACGGCTACAAGTCAAAACGCCAAGTCACGTACAAGCCCAAAGAGCCAGATGCACCATTCCGCCATCGCTTAGAATGGCCACAGCAGCTTGCCGTTGCCATTGTAGTCCATCAGTCCACCAGAAACAAGAAGCTTCTGGATTTCCTGCATGGGTTCGGTCTGTCTGTTGATTATAGTCGGATCTTGCGGTTGGAGACACAGCTGGCCAACTCAGTCATAGAGTCTACGACAGAACAGGGTGTATACTTTCCAAGAACCATGCGCATAGGGACGTTTGTCTTCTTTGCAGTGGACAACAGTGACTTCAATGAAGACACACCTGATGGGAAGCGGACACTCCATGCTACAGCCTGGGCACTCTACCAACGACGGGAACATGCACCCTCCACAGATGAACATAGAACACTGACACTACATGACCGAAAGGCCAGACACCGCTCACTCAAGGTTCTGACTGCTCCAGACTTTGTTCCTTGCCAAGCACCAAACAAACAATCTGCCACAGGTACCACGTATAGCTTCAAGACACGGTCAAACCCAGATGTCACCAAGCCGTACTCTGCGACGGACACAGTGTGGCTACTTTCACGCACAGCTACACCCTTCTGTGCTGTAGGTGTGGACCATGCACTGGAGCACATCAACAGGATCATGAAGGTGACAGGGGGTATTGTGGGCATTACCCAGAATGCCAGTGCCCGCGAAAGGTTCTTTCTGACAGCACCAGAGCTGAGTAGGCTTGCTGAAGAAGCCCGTCAGATGGCTGGCTCACAATCAGCTACACGCAAGGAGCACCACGACCTATCAACCACAGTCTGGGCTCGGCAGGAAGACAGCATTCGTCGACTGAAGAATGTGATCAGAGAGTCCATGAATCCCATGACGCATGAGGGTGAAGACCTGACGACTATCATCACCAAGGTGGTGATGCCAGCTGAAGTACAGAAGGATGTCTGCAACCAAGATGAGATTGGTCAGAAAGCGTATAACACGTTTGTTGCAGAGCGCATCAACACAAATGAAATCAACCTTTGGGCCAGAATGGGAAAGGTCAAACTGAAGATGTGGAAGAGTGCCAGGAAAGCTGTGAAGCACAAACTGGCAGACAAGGTTGTAGAGCTGAAAGACGACAGGTCACTGTTTGCGCGCATGCTGATCGTGGCCCGCTCACGACCAGAGATCAACTTGAAGGATGCCATAGGTCAATATGAATTCACCGCGCTTCCACGAACCCTCTTTGCAATGGCTGGGACACTACTACCATGCACAGACAAAAGCAAGCTCATGGGCATCCTAGAAGATCTACCCAAGAAGTCAACTGGCACTGGTCAGCAGCCAGACGACGACAATCCTGAACATACTCCACCCCCTCCCAAGAAGGTGACTGTCATAGACGGCATGGCATTAGTGCAAGCAATGGGTAAGCCACAATGGGTCAAAACATGTGCCCAGTGGGCTGGCCATTTCAATGCAACACTGGACTGCAAGACCAACGGGTATGATGAAGTCCACCTCGTGTTTGACCGATATGATCTGCCAAATTCACTGAAAGAGGCCACACGGGAGAGGCGCCAAGGTGGCAAGCCGCCCACTGCTTACCACGTTCAAGACAGCACCCCGATTGGGAAACTGACAGCAAAACAGTTCCTGTCGCACACCAACACCAAAGATGAGCTAACTGTCTATCTGGCAAAGAAAGCTCTGTGTCACTTTGAGGGGACTACCAAGGTCTTCATCGTCACTTCAAGGCAGGATGTCTTCTCCAACTGCATGGATGTACAGCATCTCCGTAGCTCCCAGGAGGAGGCTGATACGAGGATCTTTCTTCACAGTCTAGATGCCGTCCGAAGAGGTGCAACACAGCTGTACATTCAGTCACCTGATACTGATGTATTCATCCTAGCACTCCACCGGTACCATGAACTATGCAAAGACACATACTTCATCACGGGTGTGGGGAACAAGAAGAGGCAAATCTCACTGGAACCAATAGTACATGAACTTGGTGTCAGGAAGGCTGCAGCCCTACCAGGATTCCATGCATTCACGGAGCAGACCAGACTGGTCGGTTTGCCGGCAAGGGAAAGCTCACATGTTGGCAAGCCCTCAATAGGTGCTCTGTTGAGGTGGTATCTGCGTTTCATGACCTTGGGGCCTCTGAGGAGCTGAGAGCTGACACAGAAAGTGACATTGAGGCATTTGTATGCCAGCTGTATGAGCCTTCGTACTACAGTTGTGGATGTGGGCAAGCTGAGGTGGAGACTGTTTACCAAGAAACAGCTAGAGGCACAGAAGCTGCACCAACACGGGGAGCTTACATGAAGCCATTGCTCGTGCACATTTCCAGGGCCATGGTGTGGCATCAGGCTGATGTACCGGACCCCCAGCTTCCACAACCAACAGAACATGGATGGAGAGCAGAAGGAGATCAGCTGGTGCCCATCACAACCAAGGACCCTCCAGCCCCAGCTGCCATCACACATCTAATCAAATGTAACTGCAAGAAGACCCAATGCATGTCTCACTGCTCATGCAGGTCTCAGCATCTCAACTGTTCTGAGATGTGTATGTGTGGGGCAGATGAAGAGGTGTGTGGTAACACGGGTCAGGAGCGCCCCATGGGAATCGATAACACTGATGATGAGGAGGATGGAGATCCTTCAATGTAACAATGAACACTGGCAACTAAAAATATTGCACAAAGACATTATAAGTGTACATTTGAACACTAAAGTCCAGCCTTTATGTGATTTAGAAGTGAAAATGATGGAAAAAAATATATATATGTGTTGGCATAAGTGCGTGAAAATCCAAGATGGCTGCCATAAGAACCCTTTTGATCATATGTAGGTGTATAAATGTGTGTTTATTGGATTAAGTATCCGCAAATATGTACATTTGGACACCAAAATTAACACTCTAGGTCATTTAGAAGCCAAGATAATGACAATTTCGGTTTTCAACAAACGCCATTTTGATAATCCAAAATGGCCGCTATAAAGAACTTGAAAAAAATGGAGACATATTTTTTCTACAACTTCTATCATCCCTAAAGACAACCCAACCAGTGTCCACAAATTAACATTTGAATTCAACGGGAAAACATTGGCCCCCCCACTAATTGCATTATGTTCAGCTTGCATCCATAGAGTGGGGAAAATTTTCCGTATCGTTTTTATGTACATTGCATGTCCTCTAAAGACTTTGGAATTTTGCACAGCATCTGGAGATAACACGCACAGTGCACCTAATACGTAATCTTTCCCTATGTATTAGTTAAGCTGAGCGTGTTATTTATTACTAGCAGAAGTACCCGGCAT
>NC_136272.1:41906247-42180092 GCF_964187855.1 Myxine glutinosa | reverse complement strand
GGGGGAAGGGGGAGGGAAGGGGATGGCCAGTCAACAATGACGTTGCAGTTCTCATGGTCGGAGAGCAGCACAACAATCGGACATAGTCCTGCATATTCGCAACAGCACAAAGCGGATTTTGGAGACTCACCGATCCTGTGACGTCCTCCAGTACCGGCGTTGCCTGGCGGGGGAAGGGAGACCCGTACATTCCCAACCCGTACATTCGCCCTCTCGACTCAAGCTCACTCGGACAAAAGCCTCGCACAAATTACACCGTGAAGGCCCAATGGTCATGTCTATGCCACAAATCACGGGCGCACTGAATTGAAAATATATAGAACACTCATACTCCGTGAAAAGTGAAGCCGCCGTGTCACCATCTTGGTCAGCACGACTCGACCAACTCGCTTCGTGGATCTCGTTTTGTGCGGCAATAAACTGCTCCAATTGGTTACGGAAGGGTTGTGGAAAGACGTTTCACAGCTGTTTCAAAGACATTTAATTCATATCGCACAAAATCGATACAAAACACGATCGCATAAAAGGTGAAAAAACGTGTGACGTGTGACGGGATGGAACATCACGTGATCGCTCTGAGCGAAAGGCTCGACCAACTCGCTTCGCGGCTCTCGTTTTGTGCGGCAATAAACTGCTCCAATCGGTTACGGAAGGGTTGTGGAAAGACGTTTCACAGCTGTTTCAAAGACATTTCATTCATATCGCACAAAATCGATACAAAACACGATCGCATAAAAGGTGAAAAAACGTGTGACGGGATGGAACATCACGTGATCGCTCTGAGCGAATCAGTCTGGCGGCGGTAATGGAACATCACGTGATCGCTCTGAGCGAATCAGCGAGCTGCTCTGGAACCGGCTGAGATTAGCGGGTACTTCGCTGAAATGCGCTGAGGTAAATATGAATAAAAAATATGGATCGTCAAATATTTTGAGTTCGGCCATGTTCGTCCCAGGCTCAATGGCCATGTCTATGTCAAATATCAAGCACGTAAGCCTCTCCGTTTAGGAGTCTATCGGTAACATCACACACACACACACACACATACACACACACACACACACACACACACACACACACACACACACACACACACACACACACACACACACACACACACTGTGTTTTATATATATAGATTTGCATGAAAACTATTCTGTGTTTAAATAATTTGTGTGGAGACGCCTTCTTTCTTACCATTGGAGTAATTGTAAAGGAAGGTATGGAGCTACACAAAAAAAACTGTCCTGCATTGTCATACTTATCTCAACCACCTGTGGCCGAAGACACAATCATGCAGCATGACAGTAACACTCTGGTCACTGATCACCATGGCCAGATGACAAAATGGGTACGAGAAAATAAAGGTGATGAGGTGATGAAAAAGAAATTGGGAAAATTAACACAAGTCAAATGCTCATTGGCAGGTGGATCATTACCATTTGTACTGGTGAGTCCCGAAGAAGTGATTGTTGGAGAATGCCAGGTAATTTATCTCTCGTTTAATGAAAGTTTTTCTTATGTTGTGGAAAGTCAGCCATTAAGTGGGTGGAATACCCCACATTGTCTCAATGTACCTTAACTCGTTTTAAGATATTCACCATTCCTTTCACGCCAAGAGGCGAGTAGGAGCTGCCGAGGAAGTTTCATTGCCTAAGGAGTACCATACTGGACGGGTCACCACTCTGACGTAGGATACTCGAATGGCTTATTATCCCAGTAATCTATACCGATTTTGCCGACCTGGAAGGATGACAGGCTGAATCAACCCACCCGGTGTTATTTGAATGGCATGCAGGAGCTCAAACTCAAGACCCTAAGATCTTAAGCCAGCCATGTTACCGGTTAAGCCAACACCAAACTGTTTTAAGATACTAATATATTGTTACGTTTGTGGGGGGTAGGTAATAAAATACCTTATCCCAGATAGGATTGTATAGGGTAGTGTGCTCCGAGTGTCGCTAAGAAGAAGAATCCTTCCTGTAATTAAATCAGGTCCGGATGTCGCATAGGTGTATATATATATATATTTATGTCTCCATGAGAGGGATGGAGCTATGCTAATTCGTTAGGGTATAAGGGTATATTCCCTGTATGTAAATTGCCTCTGTGGTTTTCCCTTCATTCCTTATAACACACACCACCAGCCATGCGATCAGCGCTGAAATTAAATGACAATCGCCGACCGGATCCGAACACGACCACCGACGCCACCCAGCCGAGTCATCTCAAGCGGTGTCAAGAAGGGCCGTGAGGCCTCGCCCTGAAAGGAATGATTGGTTGGAGCGATGCGATGGCGCTCATTGATTGGAGCGAGTGCGACTTCGTCATAGAACGTTCGAGCACCGGAAACAAAAAGGCAGAGCATTGTCATTTTCTCTCTCTTCTGTCCTGGTGGTTGTCGCGCATTTGCTTGCTCCAGCTTTTGGAGAAGCTCCGTTCCCTGTTTCTCGAGTCGCTCATTTGTCTCTGTCAAGACCTGCATCACATCCTGTCATGGTCGCTTATTAATTGCTCTCTCGTGTCCTGGTCGCATTTTCGCTCTCCCTGTTCTGGTTTCGGGAAAGGCGGACGCATCCTTTCCTCTCCTTGGTGCTGGCTTCGTATCGGCTGCGCTTGGTGCCGTGTGCGCCTGAAAGGAACATCGGGGCTCGGTGCAGCCAAGCGGGAAGTATGATGGAAGAGCTCGGGCCTGTTCACTTCGCGTCGGCGGACTTGTGATGGCCCCAGACGGTCAAGAACGCCGGAGCGAAGTAGCAGGCAAATGCACCACACAACATTTTTACGTTTATTTTATCATCCCCTTGTGTGTAATTATGTCTGAATTGAGGATCCTCAATATCGGAATTTTAGTTTACTGTGCATTCATTTCTGTTATCCTTGCATTTATTTTTATTAAACCTATTACTTGTTACATTTTCAATTCCTTGTCTTGTACATTTATTTGTTGTGGTAATCGGATAACCCCCGTTGTGGCCGTCTGTACAGTTAAGGACCTTGAGGCCCTCTGCTACCCCCCCCGCGCGTGTCACTACCGCCATAGTTTGGGGTATATGCTTCGGAGTTGAAGCTCGGTCGGTCACCCGTCACCCTGCGGTGTTCACTACAGGGTAGACACGCGACAATATATAGGGGGTCCTCGCTATATGTCCAAGACATGTTCCAGAAAAGTTGGACTTGTAACGAAATGATGGATAGCAGGGAATTTTTCCCCATGATAATTAATTTCATTAAGGGGCGATGCTTTCCAATACTTCGTTTACGTCCTATACAACACCGCTCGACAAGCCCAGCAATCACAAAATACGTTATGAAACACGCACAACAGGAAAAATATACAATAAAACGAAACGACTTGTAAAACACAAACACCTTTTATCTTACTTACCATAACATTGAACTATTTCATCTTACTATAATTCACCAAATGTCCGTCCGACTGTCCGTCCATTCGAAGGTACCGCAAAAACGGCTGAATCGATCGCAACGATATTTTGGGTGGGTAATCCTGGGATCTCCTGGAGTAAAATAGGGGATATTGTTTTTCATATTTCAGCTTTGGCCTCCAGCATTTTCAGGTTTGGACTCCCGCATAACATGATATTCCCGGGTGCCACACAAACGGCTGCATCGATCGCTGCACAGCTGCACCGATCGGACTCGGTGACCTCGGACAAAGTTCGGACAAAAAAAACAAACTCGGTGACCTCAAGCAATCCCTGCTTGAGAGAATGCCAAACCCCTCCCCGCCATCACAGTCATCTCTCCAACTCGCAATCCCATGAGATATGCAGAAAGGACGACCCAAAACCAATTATCTTCTTTTTGATTCGCATATAAACATCATTAAAAGTAAATAATGACCTCGGCGAAAGTTCAAACGACGTGGGTTTAATCTCCACATGAGAGAATTCCACATAGCTATTTGGGCGGTGTATAAGCCAACAGATCGCTGTCTCCATCGATCTTGCCGAGGCCATAACACCTATCGGCTCAAACACCGAAACGTAACACCTATTTCTTTTGTGATTAATTTGTGATTGGAGATATGTTGTTTGGAATGAAAAAAGAGATATCGAGTTCAAGTGAATGACGACATGCCGTGATGGTTTCTACTTTCTGAACGTGAACTTCGCGGATCGCCAGATGCAGATTCGCCATGGACCCATGATCGATGTTTCTATACGTGAACGTACCCGTTTGTTTGCGAACGGGTACGTTTTTCATGGAAGTTCTTCACGAACTTGCTGTCCATGTCTGATGTGCGACTGAAGGTGCTACAGGAATGTGGAATTTATTGGTTTCATGCTTTAGCATTCGCCGTATCTGCATTGCCTGTTTGCTTCTGGCCTCCCACCCGTGCATAGCACGGGTATCTCACTAGTTATGACATGCGTTACGCCTAGGTCCCCTGTCGGTGAAGTGATGCGAGTTGACAAAGTGGAAGACGCTAGGCGGCCACCTTGGATTTTGACGTGGCGACCCAATTTTCAATAGCGTTCTTCCATATGCGTAGATACACCCACACACCAAATTAGAATTCGGTCCTTCGCTTACTTTTATAAAGGTATTGCAGTGCACGTACGCACGCACGGACGGAGGGGAAAACCATAGTCCCCCTTTCGCTCCGCGGTGCGACTGGGGACAATAATTTCACGGTCTTACACCTTGGAAACTTCTAATTGGCTCTGTCAAGCTGCCTGCATCAGTCCTTCATCCTTTAAATGATTATTCCCACTAAGTCACATGGTTTCCCCCACGGACCCAGGCTCCAGCCTTTGTGCCAGCACATGCACTCGTGCTGCAAAACCCGACACTCTTGTTGTGTACCCCCACGGTGTCCAGGACCTCACAAATAGCTCCTGCGATCACCCACTACAACAACAGTCACTCCTACTTCGGCCATGTTACCCGAAAAGCTTATGGACTTGTGTGCGAAACAATTTATAGCGAGCAGACTTATCGCAGGGACCCCCCTGTAGATGTTTGGTGTTACTCGTGTATTTGAGATTCCATCCCTGCTTTGAAGTTGCAGAATATCATCACAGCAAAGTCTTTCATCTCAGATGTGAAGAAAGTGTCAACCGGCCAAACCGGTCACCGAACTTTCTGTGGGGAGGGGGAGGGGAGGGGGAGATCACATCGTAGTTTAACTTCAACACCTTTTAACTTTTTTCTTTTTTTTTTAACTTCAACACCTTAAAACATTATTAGAATTAAAAACCATGTTCAGTTCTTTGTTTATTACTTACAAATCAATATAATCACATCGAAAAAATCTATTTTAATTTCTGATTCTGTGGACCTTTGATCTAGTACACTGGACAAAAGCAAATTGTAGCTGTGGTATCAAAGCCACAAACTTAAGCATTTTTTTTTATTTCACCCCAGCACTTTACCTTAAATTGTGCTTCCATATGGGAAAACCAACAAAATCTTGTGACCTTCCAAAAAAAAAATCTTGTTTCTTGTAACGAACAAAAATAAGCATTTTGGCAACAGTTTCCTTTCTCTCATTTCAGTATAAATGAAGACTTAATCATAATCTGCACTGTGCCCCAAACACTCTTTTCCTGGTCCATCACAAACCAATTGCCTTGTCAGGATAGTGCAGAGATAGTACAATCACTTTTGAGTTGTCGAGTCCGTGTTCGATTCTAGACCCGACTATAAACTGTCGGATTGGTGCTTTGCAGGCATCACAAAGTGCACCGTCACTTGACTGGATGTTAAGCTGGGTGTCTGTCCACCAGCATTAACTGGTGAACAAACATTAAAGATTCCATGACATTTTAAAACAAAAAATACAAGTTATTAGCCAACGACAAACTGTCCATAGTTATTTCAACGAGAAAGATAACGGAGAGCAGTTGCCAACATGATTGTGTTGTGTATCCATTTGTATAATGTTCATGTTGCTATGCGCAGGGATTTGGTCATGCTCAGTTCTCTTCCTGATGTCCCTTCTTTATACATCAACCTAAGGCTCATGGTAGAGCTTGTGTACAAATCATGCACCACAAAGACAGGAGTAGAGAACAGTACATTTCAAATCCATGATATTTGTGGACAATGGACAAATACATATAGTATATCAATTTAAACTTGGGTTCCCAAGATTGATCTTGATTCACAGATTCAGATGTGAATGCTGAACAAGTCAACCAAAGTGAAGGATTTATCATCTGTGCCTATCTGTGTAACCTACAATCGGTACGAGGTGTGTAAAAATTAACTTTCACATTATGACTTTGGATGAATAAACGTTACAGTTCGTTTTGTTCGTTATTTTGAAACATGCTGGCTCTGCTTCCTCCTGAGTACATCTATGGCACGAGTTTGAATCCACAGAAAGTAAATTAAGGTCCACAATTCTATGGGCTATGTTCAGAAATGTATGTTATGGCACACCTCATTGCACCATCAGAAAAGTCAATTGGACACCTGGGATCATAAGAAAACCCCAGCTCGCAACAGTATTTTAATAGGCCTCAGAGAAAACACAACAGGCCAACCACTCGTGCCAAGCAAACAACAACAACAGCAGCAGCATTTCAAGGCCATTTCCCCGAATAGAGCGGGGGTTAGCCTTGCGGTCCCCATGACAATCTTCTCCATTTTGCCCTATTTTCTGCATCTCTCCTTGTTAACCCCCTTGCCCGCATTTCTTCTTCCACCATCTTTAGCCAAGTCTTTCTCGGTCTTCCCCATCCTCTACTTCCTTCTACATTCATTTCCATCACTCTTCTCAACCAGTCACTTTCATCCTTCCTCAACACATGATCAAACCATCTCAACCTGTTCCTCTTCACAGCATCAATCACAGGCTCTATTCCCATCATCTTTCGCAATTCATCATTTGTCTTCCTCTCTCTCAACGATACTCTGCACATCCACCGAACCATTCGCATTTCCACCCTTTCCAGCCTTCGTTGCTGCTCTACGTGCCAAGCAAACAAATCCGTCAAAATAATGGAGGAAATAAAAGTCAGCCTCAAAATATAAGTTCTCAAATCATACAAAAATCCAGCAATTCCCTGTATGTTTGACCACTATAGGATGGAAAACGGCTGGGCCAATCTCCAGCAAATATTGTATATGTGCCCTACCAATCCCAGGGTCAGGTCATTGGAACAAAACAAGCCCCCATTGTCCCTTTGCATGAGACTTGCAATACTCGCCTGTACACAGACAGCAGTACAGGTGGTTTAAACCACCGACCCCTGCCGTAGGTAGTGGGTATTGACACTTTTTCTCCTTCCTGGAGGGAACAGGTGTTACTAGTTAGAGAAAATACAAGGAATTACTCAATCAATGAAATTAAAACAAAGTGAAAAGAAAAGCTCAATTAAAAGCTTCCCAAATTAAAAAAAAAAAGTCCCACAAATAAAAAAAAAGGTATCAGGAAGTCGGTAGGATTTCCTAGGAAGGGATAGAACGGGCACTCCATATGTTTAATACAACACAATCCCCAAAAACATCCACCAATACATAAATGCAAACCCATAAGGGTACATACCAGTAGTCTGCAGATTTCACATCCAGCAACAGCCATGAAGCTCTTGGACAGTATCGCTAAACTCCAAACCTGGCAGACCCAAAACAGCCTGTTCAGACAGCCTCAGGGACCATAAACAAAATACATGACGTTTTTGAGGTGGGGAGGGGGGGGGGGGTGCCGAACGTCGCAGAGTGTCAAGGGGGTGGGAGAGTTAGAGTCTGGTGAAACAATCTTCATGGGTGCAACCATCTTGGATTTCCTTCACCACTTCCGCTTCCGGTCTTGCCGGCGAGGTTTCGTTTATTCGCAGCTGTCCACGCTCTCCATCGAAATTAAGTAATTGTTCCCATTTGTATTTTCGTTATAACTGTATTTATTTTATGGTGTGTGTACGTATAGTGTGTCCCGAGGAAGATTTTCGGTGCAAATCTTTCATACCTGTATAGAAAATCGTGTTAATTTGTGTCGTGTCTTTTGAGGCCTTGGACAGTGTCCAACCTTGAGGCTTTGTTTTTCTCTCAGCGGTCCGTCGTTTGTGCTCCAATAACTTTCGTTCTCTGTTTTCCCAGTCTTTTCACCCCATAGCCAACTTCCTTGTTTAAAATCTCAACTCAAAAAAAACAAAAAAAAAACAAAAACCATTTCCTTCTCTGTTCTTATTCGTTGTTCTCATTCAT
Organism: Myxine glutinosa; assembly: GCF_964187855.1. Lineage (NCBI taxonomy): Eukaryota > Metazoa > Chordata > Myxini > Myxiniformes > Myxinidae > Myxine > Myxine glutinosa. Next base: position 42,171,914 of record NC_136272.1, on the reverse strand, counting down.
TTATTCGTTCGTTCATTCTTCGACCACGTGTTTCTCCCTCATTTCCCCAGATAGTTTTCACTGTTAAACTTTAAAATGTTTAAACCTTCCCCTCCAGTTCTGTATTCTGTCATATATTAAAACATCTATTTTTTCTTCTTCTTTAAAAGGCTGCTTTCGACTTGCTCACCAAATCTATTCATCCCCCAAAAAAATTCCATCTCTTACAGTGTCTCTTTTCTACATTCCCTAAACTCTCCTGCACTCCATCCTCCCTCCAGCGTCCTTCAACGTATTTTTGACTCGAAGGTCACAAGAAACTCATTTTGTAATAAATGTTCGTTTCCTATTTATCGTACACTTTCTAAAATCCAATCTCACCCCTCCCCTCCAAATCTTCCCCATAACCCCTCCCCTCCAAATCTTCCCCATCACCCCTCCCCTCCAAATCTTCCCCATCACCCATCCCTTTCAAATCTTCCCCCTTGCCCCTCCCCTCCAAATCCTCCCCATCACCCATCCCTTTCAAATCTCCCCCCTTTCCCCTTCCCCCCTAAACTCCCCCCTCACCCCTCCCCTCCAAATCTCCCCCATATCCCATCCCTTTCAAATCCCTCCCCTTGTCCCTTCCCTCCTAAACTCCTCCCTCACCCCTCCCCTTCAAATCTCCCCACCCTCATTTCTTCTCAATTTTCCCCCTCTCACTCCTCCTCCTCAAAGCGTCCTCCCCGCTTCTTCCCCCTTCCAACTCTCACCTCCATCTCCCCCAACCTTCTGTCTCGCTCTGCCCCCTCCTCAAACAACACCTCATTGTGCCTCACCCAATCACCATCAAACCTTTTGTCCGCCCCATCCTTCCCTTTCTCCGAGCTATTCTGAAATCTGACACACCTTCAACTGCTCTACCTACCTCTTCCACCTCTTACCCTACCCCTCCTCCCCCCTGTTCTGTATCCGATGCTCCCCCTTCGGACCTCAAACATCCGGGGCCTTCGTTCAAATTTAACTGATCTCTCCATACAGTTTGCTTCTGACAAACCAGACATGATCTGCTTAACAGAAGCTTTCCTCCTTCATGATGTCTCTGATTCCTTAGTATCTCTCCTGGGTTACTCCATCCTCCGGTATGATAGACCTGAGCCTCGTCCTGGAGGTGGGGTTGTTATCTTTATCAAAAACTACGCCCTGCACTGCACTCTCTCCACCTCAACCCCAGGAATACCTCTGGCTACGGCTTCCCCTTCGCTCCCACCTCTTGTTCATATGTGTGTTGTACCGTCCACCAAACAGTGATGACTCCATCTACATCTCGCTGTCTGATAATATGGACCAACTTCTATCTACTCATCCCAACGCTCTCTTCCTCATATGTGGTGATTTCAATTGTCACCATGCCAGTTGGCTGGGTGTGGCTACCTCACTCACCAGCCATGGCTCCTCAGCAAAGGACTTCTGCGACTCACTGGGACTGACACAATCTGTCAATTTCCCGACACGGATCTCAGTCAACGGAGCATCTTCTCTTCTGGACTTGCTTATGACTAACTTCCCTGAAAATGTCTGCTGCTCTTCTTCTGCTCCAATCGACTCATCTGATCATGTGCTTGTTAAAGTGGACATCTCTCTGACCATTCTCAGGGAGCCTGCTCAGCGTCGAGTCTGGCATTTCACTCAGGCCAACTGGCACGGTCTTCAAGCAGCCATCAATCATCTGGACTGGTCTCCCATCTCTACCACCTCTGACATCAACTCATCCTGGGAATTCTTCCAAAGTAAATTGCTCTCTTTCATGCACAGCCTGGTGTTGGGCTTGCGGCTAGAGTGCCAGCTTAGGATCCAAGGATCCTGGGTTCGAATCCCGGTCGATCGCTGAATTAACGCCAGGGGGGTTGACTCAGCCTGTCATCCTTCCGAGGTCGGCTAATTGAGTACCAGTTCACTGGTAATTCCCTGTGTGTCGTAAAAAGGCGACAAACAGGGTTGGCGGCAGGAAGGGCATCCGGCCGTAAAACATTGCTTCAAAAAGGGGACCAAAAAACAACAACCACGGTCCCTGAAAAAGGCCAACCCCCGTTTGCGGGGAAAAATGGCCTCTAAACGGTGGGTTTTTTTTTTTTCATGCACAGATTTATCCCATCTCGTCTTCAGTTGTCATACCCTTCATCCCGTCCATGGTACACGGAATCTTGTGGTGAGGCTGTTGCCCAGAAACAACTTGCCTTCGTCTCCTGGAAAGCAAATCCAATGGCAGGAAATCTCATTTCCTTTCACAAAGCCTGAAACAAGTGTGTGTCCACCCTCAGGAGAGCCAGGAAACAATATCTCTCCGTTCTCAGGACCGAACTCGCTTATCTGTCTCCCTCTTGCAAATCCTGGTGGTGTCTGGTCAAGTCTGTTTCTGGTGTTTGTTCCCCCTCCATCCTCTCCCTTACCTCAAACAGCTATACAGCTGACTCCGCACGTGAAAAAGCTGAATGCCTCAACTCTGTGTTTGCCTCTAAATCTTGTGTCCCAAACCCATCCCTCTCTGTACCCACCGTACCCAGTCGTACCCCACTGCTCCTGGACTCCGTGACCTTTCCTCCTGACAAGGTGGACAAGTTTTTGTCAAACCTCGACTCTGATTCTGCAACAGGACCTGACGGCATCAGCCCACGGGTCCTAAAATCCTGTTCTTCCGCTCTTTCACTCCCTCTCTCTGCTTAAGGTCAACTGCCATCTGCTTGAAAATCAGCCAACATCACCGCTTTGCACAAAAAGGTGCAAAAACAGATCCTAGCAACTACAGACCAATCAGCCTTCTCCCAATTATCAGCAAAGTCATGGAATCCATCATTGCTTCGGATATGAAATCTTTCCTCTTCTCCAATGGCTTGATCTCTGATCATCAATTTGGTTTCAGACCAGGTCACTCTACTCCGGACATGCTGCATCTGCTGTCTCAACAATGGATGGAGGTCCTCAATGCCAAACAGGAAATTAGAGCTGTCTCCCTCGACATATCACGTGCCTTCGATACGGTCTGGCACCCCGCTCTGCTCACCAAACTCTCCTCCTTTGGTATCCATGGAAATCTCCACGCATGGCTGGCGGACTTCCTCTCTAGTCGGTCAACATGTGGCCCTGAATGGGTTTCTCTCATCTCCTCTTCCTGTTCAGGCTGGAGTTCCCTAAGGCAGTGTTCTGGGCCCTGTGCTTTTTCTGGTCTTCATCAATGATCTCTCTGACTCTTGAAAATCCTCTCTATCTCTTTGCTGATGACTCCATTCTCTGCCGCTCCATTCCTCATCCCTCAGATCGGCAGTCTGCAGCCTCCTCACTCTCTGCAGACCTGGACAAAATCACAGACTGGGCAAACAAGTGGAACATGTCTTTCAATTCTGACAAATCTCACACTCTTACGATGTCTCTCCGAAAAGACCGACTGGACAACGCTCCCATCTACTTTCTGAATAATCCTCTCCAAGAAGTTCTGTCACTCAAGCTTTTGGGTCTCACTATCTGCCATGATCTTTCCTGGGAAAACCACATTTCCAAGCTGGCCTCCAAAGCCAGTCGCCGACTGGGCATCCTCCGTCGTGCGGTCCTTCCTTGGCACACCTGAGCTCCTCACCACATACAAGGCTTTCATCCACAGCTCAATGGAGTACTGCTCTCCACTCTGGGCTGGTGCTCCTGCCTCACACCTAGCTCGTCTTCACGCTGTTGAAACCAAAGCGTTCAGAATCATTGAAATCTCCCGCGATGAAGCTATCTCCGAGGGCTTTTCACTTACTCACCGCAGGCAGGTTGGTGGTCTTTCCGTCTTCTACCGACTCCTCTCCGGCCTTGCTCCCCCAGCTCTCTCTCCCAAATATTCCTGCAGGTCGCACAAGATCTGCCTGCAACCCTCTTATGGTTAAACTGCCAAAATCAAGACTCTCTGCTCACCTTCACTCCTCTTTTCTCCCACCTCTGGAACAAACTCCCTCACTCTCTTCAATCCCACTCCTCCCTCCAGGTCTTTAAAACGGCTGTTCACCACCATCTCTTATCTTCCCCAATCCAAAACCTTGATCTTTTCTACCCCCGCTAATTTCACCCCAAATCCACTTTTTTAAGGTGCCGACTTCTTTCCTGGAAGTCCTTGGTGCCCTTGTGTTTTATACCTGTCCTGCCTCCCCCCCAAGCCCTCTCCCTCCCACACATCTCCGGATGTCCCTGCTCTCAAATGTTGTGTTTGTGTGCTTCCTCCCCTTCTCTCCCCATCTTGTCGACCACTCCCCTTTTTATATACTTTGTTTGCTTGTTTGTTCGATAAATGTTAGCTCTTTTACGAGCCTCGACTCTGTGTACCACGACAGGACATGTAATTTCAGAACAACCTTGCTTTTGGTTGAATTCATCCAAAAATGGCAGAGGTGCTGTTAAAATCGTTAATTCAAGGTTTGAGAGGGCATTTCCCAAAAGGAGAAAGCAGGAAGTTCAACGAGAGGTTTGTAAAATTTGAGGGAAGCCGAAGACGACGCTAACTCATTGACTGAGCTATCGAATGCCACCGATAAAAAAAAAACTTGCAGAATGGAAGCAAATCGAAGTTTAGAAAGGTGGAATTGCTCTCATTCAGTCACATGTTTTTTGGGTGGCAGTAAGACAAAGCATCACCGAGACAAAGCCTCCAAAGGGAGGGAGTAGGGAGTTAAAATACTGCTAAAAAAGTCACGTATTTTGTGTACAGCCACTGACTCAAAATTGTTCACAGAAAGATGCAGTAAATATTGCTTCACATGATAATTTCTTGTGTTATACCTGTTTTGTTTTTTTCATACATACTTTTTGGTATCCTTTTACAGTTTCAAAAATGTTTTTTGTATTCCTTGTTTTAATAATAATCTGAGTTCCCTTCCAAGAAACTTCAATTCAGGAGGGCATTATACCCATCAAACCTCCACTAATATTGCCAACCTATAGTAGTTTGTCGGTGCTCTATCTATCCTTTTAAAATGTTGAGCATTCATTGTAGAAGCAACAGGAACCATTTTTAAAGTCGTGGGTATAACTCGGCTGGGGTTTGAACCGCCGACCTCCCAGACTCAGAACATACGCTCTAACCATCACGCTGCCTAACTTAAAGTTTTAGAGCTTCTTAAAAATGGACAAATACATAGGATATCAAATATACAGTAAAATACATAGTATATTTCTTCTTAAAAAGAAAAGAAAGTCTTAACAGCTTGGTAGTTTTGGAGCTTCCCGGGTAACGACATATCCCCAAAATCTTTAAGAGCCGACAAGAATAAATAAAAAATGTAAATATATTATTTACTTTAATGGTGTACAACAACACAGACGCACAGTATCATTCTCCAGCCATAACATCACAGTTAAACGAGCAAAACAGGTGTATGAAAAAAGGGGTTATATATATATATATATATATATATATATATATAATATGTACCTGGAAGAACAAAAGAAAGGAGAATGGGGGCGGTAGTCCAAATCCTGCCATTTTCTGCATGCAATTTCAGGTGGTTTATATGCGAGACCTAACAGACTGAGCAAGGCAAGAGATTGGGATTTTCAGACTTGTAAATTTTCCAGCTTAAGATATAAAGAGAAATGTTTTTAATACAGTTGCTGAGGCTCAGGGAAGAACGAAAACAATCAACAACAAAAACAAGAAGACGTCATGCAGAGCACTATACTGGCATCCCCCCACCCCAAAAAAGGTTGCCATTGATCCATCAAATTGTCCATTTCAGCAACATTAAAATTGACGATCTTGATCAAAGCTCGGGTCAATAGGATGAAAAGTGATGATTTTTCAGATGAAAATTGATTTTGGAAGTTTGACCTCAAGATGACCTTTGGCCTTTTGACCTCAAAAATAGTTGGTTTCCCTATTTAGTGACCCAATGTACAAATGCTGTTCAATTTTAAAGTCAATCGGATAAAAATTGATGGTTTATCAGATGAAATTTGATGATTTTGAAAGTTTGACCTTTGACCTTTTGACCTCAAAATCAATTAGCTTCTCAATTGTGACGACCTCAACAATTGGTGAAGTTTCATGATCGGTTTCGAATTGTGACCTGTATGCGAGTGAAAAACAAACAGACAGAATAACAAACGCAACCGACCAATATACTTGAAAAATCTTCAATTTCAAAAGCAATAAACAAGAAAAACAGCAATCAAAGACTGCAAACCCTCGCCAGGAAGTATTTTTAGTGGTTTTTTAAGGCTTTTGGGTTAAAACAAATATGGCGGCTGAACCACGTGACCAATGGCATCATCATTTATTTTTTTTCGAAACTAATTTATTCCTCCATTATGCTCAAGAAATTTCATCTTGATCGGATGAAGTTTTGTACTTGTCGAATTATGACGTCATAATGGAGGCACCTATGACATCATCATTCACATATTTTATTCCCCATGGAGAGTTCTTTACAATGAGCCATATCTCAATTTTTTTCTATTCAGCACTTTCAGAGATATGGAGGTGCAAAGCTTTTCGGTTTTTCCAAGATGGCGGCCGAACCACGTGACCGATGACGTCATTTTTTAAAATTTTTCTCCACCAGTTTATGCTGTCATGTCGCTCAAGAAATTTCATCTTGATTGGATGAAGTATTGTACTTGTCGAATTATGACGTCATAATGGAGGCATCTATGACATCATTAACATATTTTATTCCCCATGGAGAGGTCTTTACAATGAGCCATGTCTCAATTTTTTCTATTCAGCACTTTCCGAGATATCGAGTTTTTGCAAAGTTTTTCGATTTTTCCAAGATGGCGGCCGAACCACGTGACCTATGACGTCATAATTATCATTAAAAAATTTATACAGGTGGAGTTGCACCTATGGTGAAAATTTCCTATCACTCGGACCAATGGTTGCAGAGAAAATAATATTTATTGTGTGGACAAACAAACAAACAAACAACGGACTCAAATGCAATACCCTCTGGCGAGGGTAATAAATAAAAAGGAAGGCTGTTTCATAAAGCCTTCTCGGTGAAGGGTGTGTAATCTCAATTTACCACAGCTGTTCCAACCAGACCACGATGAGGCAACACATTATAATTAAAGTCACATTAACAGAGAAAACCTCAGAATGGCTGTTTCGTCAACTGGGGTTCATCAATCTGGAAGAGGTTATACAGGTGACCGTGATCAAAAAGTTTTGTTTACACCATGATACACATACTTTTTACTGCAGAAACTCAACATTGCATCTGCTGCTGCCCCATACCTCCCCCCCCCCGCCCCCCCAAATACAAAATATGTTAAATTATCATTAGAAAAGGAGAATGAAAAAAAAAAAACGGGGGTTGGTGAGGCATAGGGCAGGGGAAGGAGGGCAAATCTCTGATCCACCTATATTTCTCAACAAAGACACTTTGACCTCACATGTATGGATATTCTCGAGGTGGAATGGCAATATGTATGACATCAAACATTGACAAGAGGGTTGCATCACATGACGACAGGCCCATTTAAGGTCAAAAATGTTTAGCCACAAAATCATTCAATTTTGCGAAGCAGGATTTACTCGAAAATATATTAAAAGGAAAATCCTGACATTCGGATTCGGAAGCAAAGAAGCACTTTATTACACCAGTCGGAATTGTACATCCATCAAAGAAGGCATTTTTGGGGAAAATCGATACTTTTCAACAGGCAATTCTAAAATACCAATGTTTAAAGGAAAATGACAACATATAGCAAGACGTTTGTAAGGTCATTTATTGAAAAAAAATAACATGAAACAAGAGCATTATTAAGATGATTCCGGGTCAAAGTGTCGAGCTTTTACGTCCATTACCATGGATGTCAATCCCATAAACTCGATGGCCGAAACGAGATCGAACATATTAGATTGATGAATACATGTGCACTATTCTCCGTCCAAATCATAAATTGCTTCATCAATAATGGAGCCAAGGCTTCACAAACTTCGAAAAACTGTATCTTCTTACAGTGGAATTTTAAATCGGGGTATTTAAACGGATGGCAACAAAACAACCAAAATAAGAAACTAAAACACCAAATTTTCAAAGCCAATATTTTAGAAGCAAATCACAATTACAGTCGACTTCTTTTTCCCAATAACAAAAATGATACACAAAAATTACATCACCATTTAAGTAAAGAATGAAAATGTTACTCGTTAGCCTGGTAAAGTCGCAAGTTTCTGCGTTCAAATAAAGTACAACCACAATTTGAATCATTAACCTTTTGTGGTAATGGAATTGCATCATAAAACAGTGCGAACATTGCTTGATGCAACCAGATAGTAAAAACAATAATATAAGAGGGGCAGCGTATGAAAAAGAGCAGCACAGTGACAACAAATAAAACTTCGAAACAATTCACATCATCACAATCGTCAATTTTATTACGATTCTTCTTTGGAAGATGGACTGGTGTCTGGATCTTCACTTTTAGCCTGCTCCTCAGTGCCAATATCATCACTTGACAGAGAAGGCATCTTACTGACAACACAAGGATTTGCTGCACTTGGAGCAGAAGCCTTTCTTTCAACATTCGTACCACTGTAGAAAATATCATGAAGCTCTTGCGCATTCGCTGAAGCCAGAAGTGTTTGGCGACGCGTCATCATCGGCTGTGCAACCAAAATCGGACGTGGCGGTACAGGGATAACCATCACAGATTCTAAAACCTCAGTGGTTCCTGGAGCACACTCCTCCTGCGTATTGGCTTTGTCAATTACACAACATTTCTCTGGATTCTCCTCTTCTTCCTCCTTTTCCACTTTGTCTGAAGTCAAGTCGATTTTCATTGCAACAGGCTGCTCGGCTGAAATCAAAGGTAGCAGTGCAGGTCTGGCCAACACAGATTCTAAAACCTCAGTGGTTCCTGGAGCACACTCCTCCTGCGTATTGGCTTTGTCAGTTACACAACTTTTCTCTGGATTCTCCTCTTCTTCCTCCTTTTCCACTTTGTCTGAAGTCAAGTCGATTTTCATTGCAACAGGCTGCTCGGCTGAAATCAAAGGTAGCAGTGCAGGTCTGGCCAACACAGATTCTAAAACCTCAGTGGTTCCTGGAGCACACTCCTCCTGCGTATTGGCTTTGTCAGTTACACAACTTTTCTCTGGATTCTCCTCTTCTTCCTCCTTTTCCACTTTGTCTGAAGTCAAGTCGATTTTCATTGCAACAGGCTGCTCGGCCGAAATCAAAGGTAGCGGTACAGGTCTGGCCAACACAGATTCTAAAACCTCAGTGGTTCCTGAAGCATGTTCCTCCTGCAAATTGGCTTGGTCACCAACACAACTTTTTTCTGGATTCTCTTTTTCTTCCTGCTTTTTCATTTTGTCTGAAGTAATGTCGATTTCCATTGCAACAGGTTGCTCATCCGAAATTGAAGGTCGCGGTACCGGGATGGCCAATACAGATTCTAAAACCTCAGTGATTCCTGGAGCACACTCCTCTGGCGTATTGGCTTTGTCAGTCACGCAACTTTTCTCTGGATTCTCTTCTTCCTCCTTTTTCACTTTGTCTGAAGTCATGTCGATTTCCATTGCAACAGGCTGCTCTCTTTCTATTTCAATTGATGAAATGTTTTCAGCACTTCCCTCCTCAAAAGTTTCCTCTTCAAGTGGAAACTGAACCTCTTCTTTTCCCTTCTCCACTGCTGCCATTTCATGAAAGCCCCCCATCTCTGCTTCAAGTCCCCTCTTATCCACATTGTCAGCTGCCGCTGTTTTAGCGTTTTCAGTTGAAGTCTGCAGGTTAATGTCAGGAATCTTCAATGACCCTTCTTTATTGTCTTCTTTTACCACTTGTGTTATCGCAGAATGTTTACATTCCTCTTTCAACTCTTTATTATTTTGTTGTTTCTGCATCATTACTTGTAGTTGCTGTTGCTCTTGTTGCTGTTGCATCAATCTGTCATCTGTCACAACAGGGAGGGGTTTTGCAGAATGTTTTCCACCAATAGACAAAAACATGTTCAAAGGCACCGGGCGCTGCATCGCTTGTGGGACTAAAGAACTGGGCTTTCGTTGGGATATTGGAAGCAAGGGTAGCTTGGGTCGAATTCTGGGTTGGTTTGCCATTACTGTCGGCACATTTGTCACCGGTGGTGGAATCAATGTCTTCCCTGAAAGGTTAATTGAAATTTGTTTGGATGCTTTGCTGTTGAACGCTTCCTTCTTCGCCCCTTGTGTTCCATTGACTTCTTCAGCTTTTGTTGCAGCACATTTTGAAGATTCGCCTTCTGCAACTTTTTCTTTGGCCTTGTCTGTACCCCGAAGAGTGAGCTTGATTTGAGTTTTACTTGAAGCATCAGTTCCGCCATCACTCTTAATCTCATCCAGTTCTACAAACTGTCGTTTCTCTGTTTCCATAATCTTCATCAGCTTTGTTTTCCTTTCCTGGCTATCTTCATAATCCTTGCGTTTCTTTTCAACTAGACGTCGTCGTTCATCCTCTGTGATTACTTGAACTGCAGCATTACGATGCTTGTTCAACTGGAATACATAGTTTGGAACTTTGGTCGCGTACTTCTGCAGATGTGCAAAGAAACATAAGCACATTAAAGCAACCTCAATGCGACATATTATTCCACAGTGCAAACCAAGGATTGTAATTCATCACATTACAATTTCAAAATAAAAACAATGATTGCATGCAATACAAGGTTGCATGAATGCAAATAAATCCCAGAATAATTTTCTTGCATGAAAGGAAAAATGTTTACTGACTAATTCGAGATTTTAAGAACTAGAGTTGGTCTGTTTGGTGTTCACATATGTACCCAAAACTCATGATGCTGATAACACTTGCTCAAATTCCCACTTACCATGTGTATTTGTTCATTGGAAACAAATGTTTGTACAATTTATGCATGTGAATGTGTGGCTTTTTTTTCTTCCTGCAGATGACTTGTATGCAAGAGCTACCATTAGCCTTAGATAAATGCTGAAATAGTAAAAGTACGAACTACATAAATGTCATGCATCACAAAAAGGTCAGATATGCCTGTTATGTCTAATATTCAGGTCATTATTTTGAGAGTTGACATGCCTAATATTTTGAACCATTTTCACGGCGTAGCCGTAGGGCAATGCTGTCTAGAACAGTGTTTGTCTGTCCGTATGTATGCATGCATGTCCCTTGCAACCCTCTTATGGTTAAACTGCCAAAATCAAGACTCTCTGCTCACCTTCACTCCTTCATTCCTCTTTTCTCCCGCCTCTGGAACAAACTCCCTCACTCTCTTCAATCCCACTCCACCCTCCAGGTCTTTAAAACAGCTGTTCACCACCATCTCTTATCTTCCCCCATCCAAAAACTTGATCTTTTCTATCCCCGCTAATTTCACCCCAATTCCACTTTTTTGAAATACCAACTTCTGTCCTGTAAGTCCTTAGTGTCCTTGTGTTTTATACTTCTCCCACCCCTCCCCCCCCCCTTCCCACGTCTCCTCCCCCCAAGCCCTCTCCCTCCCACACATCTCCCTGCTCTTAAATGTTGTGTGCTCTCAAGTGTTTGTGTGCTTCCCCTTCTCTTGTCTTCCGCTCCCTCTTTTTATATATTTTGTTTGTCTGGTTGATTTGTTTGTGAAGTAAATGTCAGCTCTTTCACGAGCCTCGATTCAGTATACAAACAAAAAAAAATATATATATATATATAATCATAACTGCAATCTCTTTGTCGTGATTGCAGTTACTGGATTGAAGCGGTGTATGGTTTGTTAATGACGTGATGAGAAGCGGTGTGCTAATTATTGTGGGAGTAAGGAATTAGCATCAGTTTATTAATACAGTAACATCGTCTTCAGATTATTATTAATAATAATAATAATAATATTAATAATAATACTATAGTAAATATAATCCGAACACTGCAATCCCTTTGTCGTGACAACAAAGTTACTGGATTGAAGTGGTGTATGGTTGGTTCATTGTTGACTCGAAACATATAGAATGAACCAGTGTCTCAATGCAATTTCTTCACCTCCATGGTGACAGACAGCTTAGAGACTTGGAGTACTTCAAAATAATTTAATACTTATAATATTTGCCTACTGGTATCTCCACACAGGTCATACTATCCTCTTCAACTAAAGTATAAAACAAGCCCAGCTACGCTGCTGTTAGACTTACGGTCTTCTTTCCAATCAACTAATCTATTCATAATTTCAACGGGGTAAAGGGCTTTTCAAAGTTTTCTGAAAAATGTTGAACAATGCTGCGAGAACGACAAAGCGTACAGCTTGCATATGCAACCTTCGGGAAGGCAAGAGTGAGCTATAAATATTCAGTGACAAAAAAACTGATCTGAGGCGAAAAAGGCAATGATAACGAGAATGACACGAGGTAGAGCGCATCCCTCCACCAGGCTGAACAGTTTACGTTTTGTATCCCACTCATAGGCCGGATCTGCTGACCTGAATCAAACTCTAATTGGCTTGTTCTCGTCATCTAACCAACTGATCCACCGAGTTTTATCAAAATCCATCTACATCTTTTTGAAATATAATGCTATATATCGTTTTTGGTCCCACGTCTGAATGGTGAAGATTGACTTGTTAAAAATTAAATGATTCTCACATCCAGATTCAGATGTTTACCAAAATCGAACAAATTCGTCTTTGTCTCACACACCTAACATGACCACCAAGTTTCATCTGAACCATTTTTGAGATATCGTGCTATATATATTGTTGCGGCTTTAGAAAGACCCGGGGAGTCGCAATCAACACAAAAGAGATCCCTACTTTAGATATTTCCACAGTAATTTTGTCTGGTTTGGTTACCCTTCCCCTTATATCAGGGACAGGGAAATGTGGTGTGTGTGTGTGTGTGTGTGTGTGTGTGTGTGTGTATATATATGTGTGTATGTATATGTATATGTGTATATATATATATATATATATACATATACATATACATATATATATATATATACATATATATACATATATATATATATATACATATATATACATATATACATATACATATATATATATATATACATATATATTGTTATGAATTTGGTAATGCAACATCTAGAGCTAGGTAGATCTGAATAGGTAGGTATTCGGCTGTCGTGACAGGGACTCTACATGTAATAAGTTATTGATGTTCAGGCGGTTGTCGGGGTAAGATGTATGATTGTGGATCTACCTGGAGGTCCGAGTGTTAAATAGTGAGGGATTAAAGGTAACGCCCCTGTGAGTATCACCTAGTAATCAAACCTTTGTCCTTTATGGCACTGCAAACCACATAAACATTAGTTAGGTCCTTAGCGCAACATTAAATAATCCCCTTTCCCTGACAAGGACTTCGTATTAAATTGACAGGAAACCAGGTCAAAAACACCACCACAATTGGCCGCCACCGTGTACACCTCCAAAGGCCTAAAAACCTGGCCGGCACGTGTTATGCCAGGACCGCAGGGTCGCGTAACGGGGGAGATGTCAGGAGTCGCGGGAGGCTTTGATTGGCTGAGGAGTGCGCAATGTGACGTCATCGGCCACCAATATAGGCGACGGTCGGACGCCATTTCAAGAGTTGAGTTGAGTTCGTGGCAGGCACTGCAGACGCAGGCAGGCACCAGAGAGTTGAGCGGTGGTGGAGAGTTGGAGAGGACACGCCATTCCAGTCGCAGTTCGAGTGCAGTTCGGGTTGTAGGGAGTCGCAGGAGACACACGAGAGCACACCCAGTTGGCACTGAGCAGTTCGTTGGCACTTGGCTGCCAGCACTCCCGCGTCGTCGAGTCGAGTGGAGTTGAAAGGAGTCCTTCCTGTCCCTGGTCAAGTGGAGCCGCTGGCCTGCGTCGGACGCGTGGTGCTTGGAGCGAGGGGCCTCGTGGTGTGCGATCGGGCCGGAAGGAGCGGTGCTGGACACCAACAATACAAGACGACAAAGACAGATAAGCCCGATCTCCGCGTATATTTTGAACGACGGGACGTGTTATTTTCGTGATTAATCTCCCTCGTTTGTGTTTGCTGTCAGTCGTGTGGGGACGTCCCGATTTAGGTTTATTAGAATTATTAGATTTACCGGCGGGCTTTTTCACTGGCTTTACTTTTCCTAATAAACCCTTATATTACTTTTTGTACATAATATCTGAACGCAGTTTTCCTGGGTGTTTGATTTTAATAGATAAGGTTGCGGAGCCTTCGCTGCGCCCCGCCATTCCGCGCGTTGGTGTTGAACTTGAGTCCGCCATTGAGTGTTCGCCTCGGGAGTTAAAGTCTCGCAAATCGGTCATCCGTAACTGTGGTGTTAATCACGGTTACGCGACAAGTGGTGTCAGGAGTGTAGGATTTGAACCCGTCGGACAAATTTTTTTGTCCGCGGCGAGACATCGACACGGTCGGACAAATTTTTTTGTCCGCGGGGCGACATCGACACGGTCGGGCGTACATTGCGCCCGACGTTCGAACGCAAAATTGTTATAGGCGAGGCGGAGAAATTTAGTAATCAATTGGGCATACGGAGCGCGATATCGCGTCTTCGTCAAATTTAAATTGTGTTACTGGAATTATTAAAATAAATACGCGCGCGGGAAACAATCTTCCGGAAAGCGGATGTCGGAAATTGACGAGATGGAAGTACGCAGCGAGGCCTCCGTCAGCGTCGGGAGTGAGCCGGAAATGGGGGATAAGGAGGATAGCGTTGGAACTTTCCCCGCCGCTGGGACGGCCCCGATAGATCTCCAGACCATAGTAAATTTAATAAATGCTCAGAGGGCCGATAGTGAGCGATTGGGAAAGCAGATGGGAGACATGAGGGCTCAGAGTGAGCGATTGGAGAACCAAATGGGGGTAATGAGGGACGAAGCGAGGGGTACCGGTGAGAAGTTAGACAATAATTTTGAGGAGTTAGACAAGAAAATCGGGAAGTTAGACAATAATTTTGAGGGGTTAGACAACGGGATAAAAGAGGTGAAAAATGGGTTAATGGGGGTAGAAAATAGAATGGCTGCCCAGGAGAATCAGATAGAGGGAGTGAAAAATGGGTTAGAGGGGTTAGAAAACAGTATGGAAGGAAAAATTGGGGAAATGGCACAGCAGCTGGGGGAACGAATTGATGGCATAGAAGGGAGAGTGCAAAACCAAATTACGGACAGACTGGGGAAATTTGAGGGTAAAGTAGAAACTCAAATGGGGGCACAGGAGAAGCCAAAGGTGGCAAAAATTGAATCGGAACGGGGGGAAGCTAGATTGGGAACAGGAGAGAGTACGGGGCTCAGGAGCCGGGAATGGCAAAATTGGGAATTGCACAGGGAATGGCAATTGAAGTAAATGGGGAGACCGCAGGTCCACAGGTGGATGGGGAATGTCCACAGGTGGATGGGGAATGTCCACAGGTGGATGGGGAATGTCCACAGGTGGATGGGGAATGTGTACAGGTAGAGGGGGAATGCCTGCAGGTAAACGTGAAGAGTCCACAGGTGAGCGGGGAAGGAAATTTGGAATGTGAGAGTTGTAATGGGGAATGTTTCCCACATTCTGGCCTGGTTGTTTATCGGGACCGTGTGGATGTCACAACACCCCAACCGGGGGATGAATTTGGAATTGTGCAGCACCAGGGCGGTGGTGCGGAGCAAGAGGGGGTAGAGTTTTTGGGGGTCCATGCGATAGAGCCGGACCGGGTATTTATTGGGGATATTGATCAAAGCCTGGCGGGGCCAGGAATGATTTCTAATGATGAGGATGAGTTGATCCAGCGGCTGGAGACCTGTGACAGTCCCATGGAAGTAGAGCTTGTTCAGGCCCAAAGGAGTCTGGGGGAAGAGGTGAGTTGGTTCGAGGAGGTGGTTGGAATGACCGAGGGGACGCTCACTGTACACTGCTATTTGGAAACAGAGGCTCCAAAATTGGACAACCAGTTGGGGGAGTGTGTTGGCTCCGGGCTGGATTTGGATCTTGGAGGATCGGGAGATAGAGCTTCTGGAGATTTGGTCCCTGTAGGGAATTTGGATCAACTGCAGGGAGGGGCAGAACAACCGGTGGTAGAGGTTGTTCCCTGCAGCTGCGGGTTGGCAATGGGAATGAAAATTTGTAAAATAAAATGTAAAATAAAATTACAATGGGAAATTGATTTGGAGCAGCCATGGTGGGGATTGGTCCCCGGGCTGCGGGATTTGGACATGGAGAGGTCATGGGTGATGGCCTCGGGCAAAAGTTGCCCCTTTCAAAATTTGGGTATGCCGGCCAGCTGGGGGGCTGTGATGGCGAGATTTGGACGTGGGGTCCAGCCTTGGGTGTCGAGGTACGACCTGGGTCCCACGGGGGGTCTGGTGGAGTGTGGCGTCCCTTGTCCGTCGGGGCGCCGTCCGAGCTGGTGGCTCGGGCCGGCAGGGTCACCGGACCCTGGTGGGGGTTAAGACCTCCAGGGAGGTCCGAGGTGGTTTCTCAAGCCTGGGATGGCAAATATTGAGGACCACTAGGGGGAGGTGTTGTGGGTCGCGCTTTGGTGGTGGCACTGTGGACGGCCAACTTGGGACTGATGTGGTGACCACCCGGGCATGCGGCCTGGCACTCTCCTCCAGGGACTCTGGGACAACCAGCATGTGGTGACCTGGCATGGTGGTTGGTCTATGGACGCGGTTCAAACCGAATGGACAGGGATGGAGATAGCCTGCCGGACAACCATTGGGGCATCTGTGGAACGTGATGGTGTGAGTGACCTTCCACAGATGCTCCGTTGTGATTTATGGACTCTCGGGTTGGGAAGAGAGCCATGGGGATGTGAATCGGGAGATGTGTAACGAGCCGAGCATATGGGCCATGCTCGGCTGGCATGTGTATGGCAAAGCATCCTTCTTTGGTGAGGTTAGTAAAATGTGACAAATGTTTGGCATGGGTAATCTGTGGGTTAGATGGAAATTTAAGGGTGGATTTTGAAATGCCATGGTGGACACTGTACAGTGACGCCATTATTGATCCAGGTGTGTAGACCAAAGTGTTGGAGGCTGTGATGAAATTAATAGGGTAGCAAGACACAGCTTTCAACTGGTGGCGGGGGCAACTGTGCTGATATTTGGGACGCAGGATGATGGGGATGTAGTTGTGTAGCCTGAGGGTCAACGTGGTGCTGTGCGTGTCCGAGGTGTGTGGACCATGTCTTCTGGGTGGGTCTCCTGGTGGAGCATGGCTGTTGACTGGACCTTGGTGTGGTCAAGTGTGGGTGAGCACTGGGGGGCTGCAGTTCTGTAGTCGGACTGGGGGATGATGGGGAGGTTCAGGGGACGTGGCTGTAGGGATGCCACGCACTGCGACCGTGCCCCCCAGGGCCGAGGTTGTGTGTGCGGTAGTGTGTGTTGTGGCAGCAAGTGCTCACCACATTGGCCAGCTGGGGCTGCTGCAGCTGTGTTCCTCGCAGGGGGGCCGAAGGATGGATGGTGGGTCGCACCCTTATGGACACTCATGGGCCATGTTGGCGTTTTGACTGCTCACCTTGTCCCGGTGACCCTTGCACGGTAGAGGTGCAGAGCTGTCGTGGCCACAGGTAGTTGTGTAGTGATGATCACCGTTGGATGCGGATCCACATACCTGCCAGTGTAGTGGGGACAAAAGAGAAATTTGGAAGTATTTGGTAGGCCCAATGTGAAATTTTGGGATTGTGAAGGGTGGATGACGCTCTTGGACCTGACCAACCTGCAACTACCTGCACTTGAGGTGAGTGTTTTGAGGAGTACTGTCCCAGGCTTCAGGACTTGCTTTGGAAATTGGGGACATGTAAATTGGAGTTGGGAGGCGGGTGAGAGTGATGACATGGCCGGTGAGGGGATGGAATGGGAGCCACAGTGTCTTGTGGGTGGCGTATGTTTTTGTATTGTGGTTATGTGTTTTGATGTGGTCGTGAGAGTGGAACCTGGAGAGTGTGTGATGATTATTGGAGATAATGAGGGATGATAATTGTGCTTTTGGAAATGTACTTTTGGGAAGATGTGATGGTTTAAATGTGAACTGGGGGGATTTCACATGTAGCAGGCCATGGCAAGCCTTGTAACACCTTTTACACCATCTATGAATTGTACTGAATTGTGCTGAGTTGTGTGGAGAATTGAATGGCAGCGGGGGAGGAAGTGTGTTTTGGGGACCATGGGTGGGGAAGGTGTGTGTGTCCGCAGGTACAGAGCAAGCTCTGAGGAGCGATGCCTGCGGGCCCCCCTCTGCGGCAATTACCCCTGGCAGCCGGTGGTAACTGGAAATTGGAGCTCGTCGGTGGAGGGTCTGGTTGGGCGCCGCGGGGTGAGGAAGTCCCCCGGTGACCCGTGTTGCTGCGTGAAAGCAGGAGGCAAAGGAGCCTGGTGTGTGTGGAGACCCTCACCGGCGAGGTAACGGCGGAAAGGGGCTGTTGGGCTGTCACGGGGCCAAGAGGTAAAGGGGGGGGGGGGGGCAATGAATTTGTAAGTCGGTTGACTTGTTTTTGGGACTGCGGGCACCACAGCCTGATGCGCCCCCACCATCTTTTGTGCGGTACCTCCCCGCTGCCTAGTTGAGGAATGCACACACACGTGAATGACATCAATGCCATGGTCCTGCAGGGGGTGTATTGAAATAAGTGCTTTGTTGATTTTTGAAATGCCTTGATGACCTATGGAATGAGAATGAGTGGTTAAGGGGTCTGTGTTGCATGAATGTGGGCGAAATCCACCGAGCCGTGTCACTCACCTGTAACATCTGGACAGGGCCCGTGGAAATTTAGTGGGATGCATTGGGGATGGCCCCGCAGGTAAGGTTGTGTCTTGTGGCATCCACCGGGGGACGCGGTCTGTAGACCGGGGTATGTACAAAGGTTAGAGTTTTGAGTTTTGGAAAGATGGTTAAGTTTTGTGGTTAAGTTAGTGTTGTGTGTTGTTGTTTCCTCCCTCCACAGGAACAACGAAGAAGATGTACATACTTGCATGATGGTTAAGGGGTTCAGCATGTTAAGGAAGTGTAGGTAGGTAGTCCGACTCACTTCCCACAGCCCTTCCTGATTTATTTCATAGGTTAATTAAGTGTGTGACAGTAAGTGTTAAGGCTGGAATGGTAGCCCTGCGGTGAACCTTGCAGGAGCTACGGTTCCAGGGGGGGGACTGTGTTATGAATTTGGTAATGCAACATCTAGAGCTAGGTAGATCTGAATAGGTAGGTATTCGGCTGTCGTGACAGGGACTCTACATGTAATAAGTTATTGATGTTCAGGCGGTTGTCGGGGTAAGATGTATGATTGTGGATCTACCTGGAGGTCCGAGTGTTAAATAGTGAGGGATTAAAGGTAACGCCCCTGTGAGTATCACCTAGTAATCAAACCTTTGTCCTTTATGGCACTGCAAACCACATAAACATTAGTTAGGTCCTTAGCGCAACATTAAATAATCCCCTTTCCCTGACAAGGACTTCGTATTAAATTGACAGGAAACCAGGTCAAAAACACCACCACAATTGGCCGCCACCGTGTACACCTCCAAAGGCCTAAAAACCTGGCCGGCACGTGTTATGCCAGGACCGCAGGGTCGCGTAACGGGGGAGATGTCAGGAGTCGCGGGAGGCTTTGATTGGCTGAGGAGTGCGCAATGTGACGTCATCGGCCACCAATATAGGCGACGGTCGGACGCCATTTCAAGAGTTGAGTTGAGTTCGTGGCAGGCACTGCAGACGCAGGCAGGCACCAGAGAGTTGAGCGGTGGTGGAGAGTTGGAGAGGACACGCCATTCCAGTCGCAGTTCGAGTGCAGTTCGGGTTGTAGGGAGTCGCAGGAGACACACGAGAGCACACCCAGTTGGCACTGAGCAGTTCGTTGGCACTTGGCTGCCAGCACTCCCGCGTCGTCGAGTCGAGTGGAGTTGAAAGGAGTCCTTCCTGTCCCTGGTCAAGTGGAGCCGCTGGCCTGCGTCGGACGCGTGGTGCTTGGAGCGAGGGGCCTCGTGGTGTGCGATCGGGCCGGAAGGAGCGGTGCTGGACACCAACAATACAAGACGACAAAGACAGATAAGCCCGATCTCCGCGTATATTTTGAACGACGGGACGTGTTATTTTCGTGATTAATCTCCCTCGTTTGTGTTTGCTGTCAGTCGTGTGGGGACGTCCCGATTTAGGTTTATTAGAATTATTAGATTTACCGGCGGGCTTTTTCACTGGCTTTACTTTTCCTAATAAACCCTTATATTACTTTTTGTACATAATATCTGAACGCAGTTTTCCTGGGTGTTTGATTTTAATAGATAAGGTTGCGGAGCCTTCGCTGCGCCCCGCCATTCCGCGCGTTGGTGTTGAACTTGAGTCCGCCATTGAGTGTTCGCCTCGGGAGTTAAAGTCTCGCAAATCGGTCATCCGTAACTGTGGTGTTAATCACGGTTACGCGACAATATACATATATATATATACATATATATACATATATATATATATATATATATATATATATATATATATATATACATATATATAAATATATACATATATATATACATATATATAAATATATACATATATATATACATATATATATATATATATACATATAAATATATACATATATATATATATATACATATATATACATATATATATATATATATATATATATATATATATATATATATATATATATATATATATATATACATACATACAGTGGGGAGAACAAGTATTTGATACACTGCCGATTTTGCAGGAGAAGAGGGGGAGGGGGAGAGGGGAGAAGAGGGGGGGATGGGGAGGGTGAGGGATGGGAAGGGGGTGGGAGGGGGAGAGGGGAGGGGTATGGGGGAGGGGGAGGGATGGGAGAGGGAGGGGGAGAGGGGAGGAGTAGGGGTAGTAGGGGAGGGGAGGGTTGGAGGGGGGAGGTGTTTGAAATAAAGGCCTTTGATTGGCTCGTAGATAACTTTGTATCTTAGATCCAAAAGGGCGGTATGTAGGGAGCTGTAATGCCCCTCCCCCTTTTTATATCCTTGCTGCTTTACCAATTACCAAGTATAACCAATTATGTTTTGTTTTGACTTGCTACTGTACTCTTTCATGATACTGAGTTCTTTCTACTGCATTGAGGATGTGTAATATCCTAATAAGGAGTTCTCTGCCTTTGTGCTCTGGCCTGCGTGGGCGCAATCTCTAGTTCCCCTTTCCAGGCCCTTATCTCTCTTTGCCTTTTTCCTGTTTTTGCCATTATCTTGCAAGTTGACAGTTTTACGAGTGACCACTCCCCTTTGTACTTTCCCAAGCCAGCTGCTATACAGAAAGTTGTAAACATGTTGTCACATAATGCTGACCATCTCCTTATCAGAAGCTAACCCATGACTGGCCTTGGATGAACTTCCTTTAATTAACTGAACAACAGGATGGGACTATGGTGGGGGACCCAATGAGCCCATTCTGTCTCTGTGTCTTGTGAGCTAACTCCACCCCTGACTTTCCTTTATATAAAGCAATGTTAATTGAATTATTTCAGAGCATCTTGTTGTACTGTTGGTCATTCCTTGTGAGTTTCAATGCAACTTTGCTGTCCTCAAGCTTGAGTACTCGAGTTCCAATAAATATATCCGTTGCTCCTTTCTTCTGAGTTCTTCTGAGTCCCAAGTCCTAAGTCCCAATCCGACAACTGGTGGCAGCGGTGGGATCAGTCTGGGCAGTCCGGGACGCGGTCCCAGGCAAGGGAGTGGTGAGAGACCAGCTGGCAATTGATCCGGGTCAGGTGAGCTGTGGTTTTCTTTTGTTTTTTCCTTTTTAGCCCGGGGGTCAGTCCAAATTGTAACCCACTCTCTCTTGCTCGGTCGCCGTACGTTCCGTTCCCTGCTCATACCTGTTCCACGAACCTAAATTTAATTACGGACCGCTTGGGTCCTGGAGCAACTGATTGTTTATGGACTCGTTAGGGTAACGTTACGTAAGGAGCAGTGCCCCACGTTGGGCGCCTGAGGTTAAGGGGTAATAGATCTCTGGGTTGTGAGGGTAAGGATAAGGGCGGCGTCCCGATCCGAGGCCTACCCGGGAGACGTCGGGATTTTAGTTTTAAGTAAGATCAGAACTATTATACGGGCATAGGACGCCAGGAAAGTGCAGTAAGGGTAGGATAGACGGCTGTGTAGGCGGGCGAGCCTCTCAGGAGAGTAGGTAGCGCGGCCGTACCACGCGAGGCGGGCGAACCTCACGAGTACAAGACTGCGAGCCTCTCAGAGTTAGGTAGACGGCTGTAAACGCGAGGCGGGCGATCCTCACGAGTACAAGGCTACGTCGGTAAACTAAATTTTCCTAGGATGGGTAACAGTATGGGTAATAAGACAGTAAAGGCAGGTGAACCGCTTAGACATACCCCAGCATTTTTTATGTTTAAGAGGTATGGCTATGCTGCTGTGAGACCAGGGAAGTCATGGGTTGCATTGACGAAGGATTTAGGAGAACCGTGGCCCGAAGGAGGGTCTTTTGCGCTGGAAAAATTGGACGTATTGTATGAGACATTAGAAAAGTTCGAACAGGCTACGAAACACTTTCCGCCTGACTATTGGAAAGTCTTTGGCTGGTGGAAGGAAGAAGCGATGAAGCGACACGCAAAGTCGAAACAGGCCAGCTTGGCCGGTGAGGTAACAAAACTCAAGGGTCTGAGGAAACAGGCGAATAAAGAGCAGGATGAAGCGCTTAAGGAAATAGAGAGGCAGGCCAACGCGCGACTGATGCCGCTCGTTGAAAAACCAGACCCCGCGAGAGGGGAGGCAGTGACCAATCTACCCTCCCCAGCCCCAGTCCTAAGCTCTGTCCCGGGGTTTCAGGCACCACCTATCCTTTCTGCGCCCCCGCTACCACCTCCCTATAACCCCGCTACCATCGCGCCCCAGATACCCCAGAACCACCCGAGCCAGGGAAGGCCGTTTGCACAACTCGGGGCTAACGGAATAGATGACGGGACCGACATCGCAGGGTTCCCACCACCGATAGGACCGGATGGGTTATACCCCTCACTGGTAGGTTGTAAGGGGAAAAGGACCTCACCAACTACCCCATCGGAATGTCAGGAAATAGAGGAAAAGAAAACATTGTGCCCTGTACAAGTTATCGGGGTTGACGCAGCAGGTCATGGGGTTCGGGAAAGAGTACCATGGAAAGAATCCTCTTTAACTGTAATGCGGGCAAGGATTCAACATTTGCTTATTGAGGATCCACGGCAGATAGTGCCGACCATGTCGAATTGGGTTTTGGATGGCGAGTGCGACTATCGAGACATAACCCATATGGGAGTGTCCGTGCTCCCACCCAAGGTATGGGAAAGGGCTAGACAAAGAGCACACTGGCCGGTGGCAGACCCAAGGGCTGGTGCAAACCCCCTGTTAACACAAGCGCAATGGGATGCTCTAAAGGTCCTGCTGCTAGATTCTATTGAGCAGGCGCTGTTGCCAGCAGGAGGTCCGGATTGGGGAAAGATCGGGGCCATAAAACAAAAGGCAGGAGAACCAATTGGAGAGTACCGAGAAAGGTTGGAAAAGGCCATTGCGCGCTGGGGAGGACTGGGTCCGATGCAGCTGGGAGGGCTACCCCAACCATTGGTAAATCAATATCTAATCGAGGGGCTTCGGCCGGTGTTAAAGAAACAGGTACAGACCGTCCTCTTCGGCTGGAAGGGAATGACAACCAACGAATTATGCGACAAACTGGAACAATGCCCGGGCTCCTCCCTAGAGGAGAAGAAGGATATTAAGGAGGAAATATTGCAAATGTTTGTCCAAGAGAAACGGGCTCAATTTAATCAGAATAAAAAGGGGGATCAGAGTCAGAACTACATACACGAACAGTGCCAGAAGTGGGGACCTGTTCGAGGTCCAGAGGAACATAGGAGGAGTTGTTATCCTCTTTTCTATAAGGGCCAATTCCCCAACGGAGAGTGGATCCACAACGAAAATGAGAACTGCGACGGTTGTACTGAGGAAGATTTTGGACTAATTAATATGAACGAGGTGAAACAACAATGGACAATACCACCCCCTCTTCCCCCTCCTCCTCAAAACCCTCAAACTTGGACTGTGCAAGGGCCCCCTCCCCAAAATTGGTATCCACCAAGACCCCTTCTCCAAAACCCCGGACCACCCCCCAATAGTGGGATGCAGAACGGACCAAGGGGGAACTGGGCCCCGCCTCGGGGTCCGCCGCAGTGGCAACCAGTGAACCAGTCACATTGGGGGCCGCCAGAACGCCGGCAGGGCGGAAGGGGCGCTGTAGAGGGACGACCTATGCCCTCCGCACCACCGGTTCCGCAGGAACCGTGCCATTATTGCAAGCAGATGGGACACTGGATACGTGATTGCCCAAAGGCTCGTAAGGGGTTTCAGCCCCAATACAATAGAGGGGCCTATTGACGGGACGCTGGCGAGTCGCCCAAGGAGTGTCCTCTCTTGACCATGACACCGGCAGAGGAACCAACCATGATGTTGGACGTGGAGGGAAGACAATTAGAATTTCTCGTAGATACGGGCGCGACTCGCAGCACAATTAACAAGGGGCAATTGCCCTCTTTGCGCCCTACGGCCAGGAACGTTCAAATACTGGGTGTTTCGGGTTTACCCCAAGCGCTTCCTATTTCGGAGGAAGTGCGAGTAACATGCGGCCCGCTGGAGGCTAAACACGCTTTTTTGATGACCACTACCGCCCCGACGAATTTGCTGGGACGGGATTTATTGTGCCGTTTGGGCTGTCAGATCTCATGTACCGAGGAGGGAGTTTTCGTAGACGTCGCGGAATCTAAACGCGACTTGGTAATGACGGCATTGTCTCGGCCCGGCCCCACCGTGTATTGGTGGCGCATGGATGAAGGGGCTCTGGCTACCTGGACGCATATCATAGATAATGTGTGTTTGGACAACGCAGTTCTGCGAGATTGGCTACAACTGCACGAAATTTCGATAAAAACCTTAAAGGATAGTCCACCCCATTGCACTGCGTACTATGATGCAACGGGCGACGACGAGAATTATCGAGAAAAGGTTAAGGAAAAGCTGGGCGAGCGCACGCCTCTACACTTGTCACGGATGTGGATCGGCCGCGAGGGAATAGGAATCGAGGCAGTTCTAACCTCGAGTCAGCGTGCATTGACCCGATACCCCGAAGGAGCGGCCGCCCATGTTACCCTCACTACTGCCAAGGGGTGGCCGCCGGAAAGTGTAGGTTGGATGGTAGGGAGGTTACGTGAAGTTCCCCTACAAGGTTATCGGAGTAAGAAGGGCCGTTGGACTTTGAAACGGCTCCAAAATGGCGAAGGGTTCTCAATTGACTTCAAGACACAACGGAGGGATGGAACGTTCGAAGCAACAGAGTTGCCTCCTAAGGGCACCTATGCCATGAGGGCAGTGCTGACTGACCCGGGTGAGTCAGATTACCTCCTAGCGGAGGTGCCAGACAATTTATGGCCCAAAAGCGACGGTGAGGTTGGACGGATGCGAGACGCCGAACCTCTAGTGATAGCAGTGCAGCCGGGGATGCGCTTGCCAAATGTAAAACAGTATAAGCTACGACCTGAGGCCGACGTAGGCATAGCCCCAGTGATTCAATCCCTAGTGGAACAGAAGATTATCGTGGAAACTAACAGCCCATGTAATACACCAATTTTGCCAGTTAAAAAGCCGTCAAAGGACAAATGGAGGTTTGTACAGGATTTAAGGGAGGTGAACAAGGTGATACAGGGCATACACCCACTAGTTCCAAACGGAGAAACCCTCATGATGTCAATTCCACCGGATGCAACATACTTCACGGTCATCGACCTTTGTTCTGCGTTTTTCTCTGTGCCCATCGCGCCTGAGTCACAATACTTATTCGCTTTCACCCATAGGGGGCGCCAGTATACTTGGACAGTACTACCTCAGGGGTTTTCAGATAGCCCCACTCTGTTTTCCCGGGCGCTGCACCGCGACCTGGCGGATGTGGAATTGAAGGGAGGGTCAGTGTTGCTGCAATACGTTGACGATTTGTTGATTTGCTCCCCTTCAAAGGAGGCGTGCGAAATGGATTCTTTGGCCCTATTAAAGGCCTTGGCGGCCAAAGGCCACAAAGTAGGCAGACCAAAACTTCAGTTTGTGCGGCAGGTTGTAACTTACTTGGGACACGCCATTTCGCATGGAAAACGAGAATTGGATGCTGGACGGGTGACCGCTATCATGGAGCTGCCTCGCCCTCGCTGGCAACGACAAATGCTGCGCTTCCTAGGTATGACGGGATATTGCCGCACTTGGATACTTGATTTTGCGCTGCTGGCTAAACCACTGTACGAGGCGACCAAATCAAATGCCCCGGACCTATTGATATGGACGGATGAATTGAGGCGATGTTTCGACGGGCTGAAACAGGCGCTGGTTACGGCACCGTCATTAGGACTCCCGGATTATGCGAAACCATTTACCCTTTACACTCACGCCGTGGGAGGTTTCGCCCAGTCAGTTTTGACACAGACCCATGGGGATAAGGAGCGGCCGGTGGCCTACTTTAGTAAAAAGTTAGACCCGGTCGAACAAGGGTTTCCGGTGTGCTTGCAAGCCGTGGCAGCGGCCAGGTACGCAGTAGAAAGAACAGCGGACATTGTTATGGGACACCCAGTAACGCTACGAGTACCACATTGCGTCACTTCGCTGTTGTCACAGCGAAGCACACAGCATTTGTCTAACACTAGATTAATGCAATACGAATCCGCACTGATCACTGCAGCCAACATCACGATCGAACGTTGCACGACGCTCAACCCAGCCTCACTGATGCCCACTCCTGAGGAGGGCGAACCTCATGTGTGCTCCGACGTTGTGCAGCTAGTCTCCACGGTGCGATCGGATTTAAAGGACAATCCCTTAGAATACCCCGACTGTATATATTATGTCGATGGATCAGCTAGGCGCGCATGGGACGGGTCTCTGTTGTCCGGGTACGCCGTGTGCTCGGATAGCGAAACGGTAGAAAGCGGGCGTCTTCCACCTACATTTTCCGCACAGCAGGCGGAGCTGTGCGCCTTGACCAGAGCGTGCAGCTTGGCGGAAGGCCTTGCCGTCAACATTTACACAGATTCGGCCTACGCTCACGGCGTAGTCCACGATAAAGGAGCCATCTGGAAGATGAGAGGTTTTCTCACATCTGCCGGTTCAGTGATAAAGAACGGCGCGCTGGTAGAAGGGCTCCTCCGAAGCATTTTACTTCCCCGCGCTATCGCGGTAATTAAGTGTCGTGGCCACCAAAGGGCGGACACTGACGTTGCCCGGGGCAACGCAAGGGCGGACGAGGCGGCAGGAAAGGCCGCCAACCAACAGATAGAACGCAACATGCCGATGGTGACACGAGCACAGAAGACAGCCGCACAGATTGCTGACATACCGACTGCGGGACCACCCGCCACACCAACTAAGGACGATATCATAAATTTGCAAAATGCTGCACCGACGGCCGAACACGAGGTCTGGCTCAAACGAGGAGCGATACGCCCTGGGCCAGGGGAAATGTGGACCCTTGATGAAAAACCTATAGCACCCCAGGCTTTACTGCCCTGGCTGGCACGCATGGCTCATCAGAATGGTCATGTGTGCCAGAGGGGGGTGATGGGACAGATAGACTACACTTGGGCAGCGCCAGGACTGTCACGGATTGTATCCGAAGTGTGCCGATCGTGTGTGGTCTGCCAGCAACACAATAGAGGGGCGCCACCGAGACATGCACATGATGGGGGGCGACCCCCGCCTAGTGGGCCGTTCGCAACTATTGAGTTCGATTTTACAGAATTGGAACCAAGCATGTCGTTTCGCTATGTGTTGGTAATCGTAGATACGTTCACCAAATGGGTCGAAGCATACCCATGCGTCAAATCCGATGCTCCGACAGTAGTGAAGCGCCTCGTGCGGGATTTTATGTGCAGATTTGGCATTCCCCAGATAATTTCGTCAGATCAAGGAGGCCATTTCACGGCGCAGGTGGTTAAGGGCATCCTGAAGGCGTTGGGCGTTAAACAATCCTTCCATTGCGTCTACCACCCACAGTCCTCAGGACTTGTGGAACGAACGAACAAGACTTTAAAGAATAAACTAGCGAAACTTTGCGCAGACACAGGCTTGAGGTGGCCAGAGGCTCTTCCGCTTGCATTGATGAGCATTCGTTCCACCCCGGGTCGCACTACGGGCCTTTCCCCCCACGAAATATTAATGGGACGACCTATGAGCTTGCCCGTTTCAGCACCAACAGACATGTCCACCCTTGCTTTGCCAGTAATGGATGACATGCTTTTGAGATTTTGCATAGGCTTGTCGAATGTGGCACGCAGCATCCATGCTCGAGTACGAGAGGCGCTGCCTGAACCAATAGGCCACGCCATCCACAACTTCCAGGCCGGCGACTGGGTGCTCGTGAAGCACTTCACCCGCAAGGCTGCTTTGGAGCCACGGTGGAAGGGACCATTCCAGGTGCTACTGGTCACACCGACGGCAGTCTTCTGCGAGGGTAAACCTTCGTGGATCCACGCCACCCATTGTAAGTTGTCCATCCCCGCACCACAAGCCACACAAGACACCGCACCTCACATTGCTGCAGACACCACACCTCACACCGCTGAAGACAATGCACCGTCTAGAGCACCACAGTCTCCTAAGGGCGGCGATGACGGTCATGATGATGGGAATTCTGGGCAGCTGCCTAACAAACCCCGCCAAGGATAGGCTTCTGCAGTTTAACCCACTGAGAGAGGATCTCCCCAAATACCCAGGACACGACAACTACACGTTATTTAAACTTTACTCCGTCAAATACATAACGGCTCCCCGGGGACAGGGGATAGTAGTACATTGCTGTGAGTTGGAGACACATTTCAAGTGGTTATCTGTAAGATGGATGGAAGCCATGGTGGTACACAATGGGACACCACAGGCACGCATGACAACCCCACGCATAGTCTTAACTAAAGTTAGACAGGTGGAAAATGGAAGGTTTACTGGGACCGTGAATAGTCACGCCGCCGCAGGATATCAATGGGGCACGGGCATCGACAATACTACTCTCCTACTGTCGCATGCCCTCGTCGGCCCACACACCACGATAATACTTGAATGTGGAATATGGCCCCCGCGCACGCTGATTAGAAGGAACAAAAAGAGGGGAGATACCCAACACCAATTCCGGCCTAGTTGTGCCGCCTACGTCATTAAACCCCCTCCTGCCCAGGAAGTAAGAAGGAAGCCAGAGGAGAACACATACTGGAAGGTCGCACGGCATATGGCCACAGTACAGAATAGGACACAGTGTTGGATGTGTATGCACCTTCCCCGCACCAGCACAGCAGGCATACCAATGGTAGTGTTACCCCTATCACTCAATGATTTGTGCTCGAAGCCACTAGATACCAAATGCATTAGTACAACCCTGACAAGCCAAGGTTCTGACGGAACTGCGTGTAAACGAGTTTTCCAGTATTCACCCCCCATCCAGTCCCGACACTTTGAGGAACGTCCGGCGCCGGTTTGGGTCAAGCCGGCATGGGGGGCCCTCTGCTTAGAAGGAAAGGGCCAAGTAATGGTAGGCAAATCCGTGTGTAGAGATACCCTTCCCGCGGACCCGAGAAAAGGGAAACACACGCTCCTAGTGAACGTTACAAGCTCGCCCTTGCATAACCTCACACACCTCCAGTTGGCATGGAAAGGGGAAAACGGGACAAACACTATCCCAGGTCTTCTCACTTGCATGACCTCCCATTTAGTGGCCCCGCACGGGACCATGTTTGTATGCGGGAATAAAGCTTACCCGTATTTACCTGATAATTGGGGAGGAATTTGCTATTTAGGATCAGTTTTCCCAGAGATGGAAATGCGACAGCACTTGCATAATACCACCGCACTCATAAGGACACAACGAAGCACCTATTGGCACGACGACGACACCACTACTTTACACGGCGCTGATTGGGAGAAAGCCGTTAGCTTCTTCTTCCCATGGGCTGGGACGGTCATGAACAGTTACCGCATTGACAAAATTGCGTTAATCTTAGAAACTGTGGCCAACGCCACCGCTACAGCACACGACGAAATGTTGGACACAGTTGTCCATCTGCGTACAATGGTTATGCAAAATAGGGTTGCATTAGATATGCTATTGGCAGAACGAGGAGGGGTATGTGGGATAATTGAGGGTAAATGTTGCACTTTTATTCCTGACCCCTCACAGGGTGTCAGTGCTGCTATTATAACGTTAAGGGAAAGCGCTCACTCATTGACAAGGGATCGCTTGGATCGGGAAGCCTCCCACCAGTGGCTTACCGACTGGTTCAAAGGGTGGACAGGCACAATTGTAAAGTGGGTACTAACCGCTTTGGCAATAGTCCTTGGAATCGTGGTTAGTTGTGTGATAATCAAGGCTTTAGTCCTTGCGTGTGTGAGGAAGTTTTCCACAGGATGGACACTGAAGACGACACCGGAAAAGGCCATGGTGATGATCGACCAGCGGATCGCGGGTCCGGATGACACACCAGCTGTCAACTCAACTGCCAGTCGCGGATCCTGGAACGACGACCTGAACGAGTCCCTGGGCCGCGACAATGAGATCTTCGCTTCCGAAGATTGTTCTTCCATTGCTGATATTACCGATAATGATGTCGAGTACACTTATGCGGACCTCGAAGCATTTCAGGCTACTAGAAGGCCGTTTAAACTGGGCCCCGACACGTCGGAAGAAGAAATCGACGATTTCCTGAAGGATTCCTCTCGTTTCTTCACGATATGCCATGCCGTGGCTATGACTATGGGCCGTCCACTCCGCAGGCCTACGCCACCTGAGAATAATGTTACTGTTGATGTTACCAATGATGATGTGGGCCACTTGCGAGGGTCCCCGGCTGATGTTTATGTTTCAATGCAGGCTCTGCCTCTCCATGTTTCACGAGCTCACCTTTATGTCTCACAAGCCCACAGAGAGTCAAACGCCACTGACCCAGTTCGGGATTTGGACCCAGCTGTGAACCCAAGCCCGGATGGAGAGGAACTCGATCGTGAAAATACTCTGAGTTCCGAGTCTGATTGTTTTGGAGATTCGCCCTTGAATAACAGCGAAGCAAGCAGCATCGCCTCGGACGATCTCGACTTTGACCCAAAGGAAGTTTCTCTCCCACCTTTGGATCGTTATGCTTTATTTTATGGCCATAGGTTTGAGCCACCTGATACTGACGATGTTGTGTCTTCCCCAGATCACCAGCACGTAAGAGACCTCATGAACATGAATATCGATTGAGCGCTGAAGATCGACAAGGATTTCACTTGGGGAAGCCTGGGCGAGCTCCAGTTGGGGAGGAGTCCGGCTGCACCTCTGTGGACCAAGGGTGGGTCGGAGATCTTCCTGGGTGTGGACCCCGGTGGAACCAGAGGTCTTCGTTGTGGATTTGGCGCGCTATTCGATCTTCATGTCTCTACGGTCTCACCTCATACACCCATCTACACCCGACTTACATCATACATCCACTTACACCCACTTGCACCCACACACCCGCGGATCAGCCTGCTGGGTTCGTTGTGCGGTACTGGGTACGGGACATGCTCACTGGGCTGCATTCGTGTGGTACGTTACGTTTAGTTACACTCTCTCTCTCTCCCACCTCTTTTGGTGGATTTTGTGTGCCATTTGATCACTCTGCTTTTACGGCCTTACATTGCATACTCACATACAGACGCGAATCATCCTACTGAGTTTGTGTGGTGCTTTGGTACGGGACATTCTTACGGGGCTGCCTTCGCGTGATATGTTGAATGATTTTTCTGTTTTTGTTTGAAATAAAGGCCTTTGATTGGCTCGTAGATAACTTTGTATCTTAGATCCAAAAGGGCGGTATGTAGGGAGCTGTAATGCCCCTCCCCCTTTTTATATCCTTGCTGCTTTACCAATTACCAAGTATAACCAATTATGTTTTGTTTTGACTTGCTACTGTACTCTTTCATGATACTGAGTTCTTTCTACTGCATTGAGGATGTGTAATATCCTAATAAGGAGTTCTCTGCCTTTGTGCTCTGGCCTGCGTGGGCGCAATCTCTAGTTCCCCTTTCCAGGCCCTTATCTCTCTTTGCCTTTTTCCTGTTTTTGCCATTATCTTGCAAGTTGACAGTTTTACGAGTGACCACTCCCCTTTGTACTTTCCCAAGCCAGCTGCTATACAGAAAGTTGTAAACATGTTGTCACATAATGCTGACCATCTCCTTATCAGAAGCTAACCCATGACTGGCCTTGGATGAACTTCCTTTAATTAACTGAACAACAGGATGGGACTATGGTGGGGGACCCAATGAGCCCATTCTGTCTCTGTGTCTTGTGAGCTAACTCCACCCCTGACTTTCCTTTATATAAAGCAATGTTAATTGAATTATTTCAGAGCATCTTGTTGTACTGTTGGTCATTCCTTGTGAGTTTCAATGCAACTTTGCTGTCCTCAAGCTTGAGTACTCGAGTTCCAATAAATATATCCGTTGCTCCTTTCTTCTGAGTTCTTCTGAGTCCCAAGTCCTAAGTCCCAATCCGACATATATATATATATATATATATATATATATATATATATATATATATATACATACATACAGTGGGGAGAACAAGTATTTGATACACTGCCGATTTTGCAGGTTTTCCCACTTACAAAGCACGACAAGGTCTGTAATTTTTATCATAGGTACACTTCAACTGTGGAAGACGGAATCTAAAACAAAAATCCTGAAAATCACATTGTATGATTTTTAAGTAATTAATTTGCATTTTATTGCATGAAATAAGTATTTGATACATCAGAAAAACAGAACTTAATATTTGGTACAGAAACCTTTGTTTGCAATTACAGAGATCAGACGTTTCCTGTAGTTCTTAACCAGGTTTGCACACACTGCAGCAGGGATTTTGGCCCACTCCTCCATACAGATCTTCACCAGATCCTTCAGGTTTCGGGGCTGTCGCTGCGCAACACAGACTTTCAGCTCCCTCCAAAGATTTTCTATTGGGTTCAGGTCTGGAGACTGGCTAGGCCACTCCAGGACCTTGAGATGCTTCGTACGGAGCCACTCCTTAGTTGCCCTGGCTGTGTGTTTCGGGTCGTTGTCATGCTGGAAGACCCAGCCACGCCCCATCTTCAATGCTCTTATTGAGGGAAGGAGATTGTTGGCCAAGATCTCGCGATACATGGCCCCATCCATCCTCCCCTCAATACGGTGCAGTCGTCCTGTCCCCTTTGCAGAAAAGCATCCCCAAAGAATGATGTTTCCACCTCCATGCTTCACGGTTGGGATGGTGTTCTTGGGGTTGTACTCATCCTTCTTCTTCCTCCAAACACGGCGAGTGGAGTTTAAACCAAAAAGCTCTATTTTGGTCTCATCAGACCACATGACCTTCTCCCATTCCTCCTCTGAATCATCCAGATGGTCATTGGCAAACTTCAGACGGGCCTGGACATGCGCTGGCTTGAGCAGAGGGACCTTGCGTGCGCTGCAGGATTTTAATCCATGACGGCGTAGTGTGTTACTTATGGTTTTCTTTGATACTGTGGTCCCAGCTCTCTTCAGGTCATTGACCAGGTCCTGCCGTGTAGTTCTGGGCTGATCCCTCACCTTTCTCATGATCATTGAGGCTCCACGAGGTGAGATCTTGCATGGAGCCCCAGACCGAGGGAGATTGACTGTCATCTTGAACTTCTTCCATTTTCTAATAATTGCGCCAACAGTTGTTGCCTTCTCACCAAGCTGCTTGCCTATTGTCCTGTAGCCCATCCCAGCCTTGTGCAAGTCTACAAATTTGTCCCTGATGTCCTTAGACAGCTCTCTGGTCTTGCCCATTGTGGAGAGGTTGGAGTCTGATTGAGTGTGGACAGGTCTGGAGACGGCTTTGCGGTCGGTCTTTGCGGTCTTTGTGGTCGGAGACGGTCTGGAGACGTCTTTTATGCAGATAACGAGTTCAAACAGGTGCAGTTAATACAGGTAATGAGTGGAGAATGGGAGGGCTTCTTAAAGAAAAAACTAACAGGTCTGTGAGAGCCGGAATTCTTACTGGTTGGTAGGTGATCAAATACTTATTTCATGCAATAAAATGCAAATTAATTACTTAAAAAGCATACAATGTGATTTTCAGGATTTTTGTTTTAGATTCCGTCTTCCACAGTTGAAGTGTACCTATGATAAAAATTACAGACCTTTACGTGCTTTGTAAGTGGGAAAACCTGCAAAATCGGCAGTGTATCAAATACTTGTTCTCCCCACTGTATATATATATATATATATACACAACAGGTTTGAATCCCCTTTGTAATTCTTTCCTTGCTAAAATCTCTAACCCTTCAAATCTCTCCCCATTCCTCTTAACCCTTCTCCTGCCCCCACTTTCCGACAGAGCAACCATGCACAATTGCACACATTACATTACAAGTCACACACGTTGCAATATTAATCAACACCATTTCAGCGCTGCCATCGCTGCCACACAAGCCATTCCAGCCCAAGCACTGCAGCTACAAGGCCAGACCCTTGGCAGCTGAGAACCAGGCGCCAATGAGAAAGTGCCCTGCAAAGGTCGAAGGGTGCTGCGGTGACCATTGCTCCCAGAAGCAACGTCTCGCCTGAGAGGAATAAAAGCCGGTGGATTTCAAGTATTGGGGCTGTGACTTTCCATCTGGGAAACTGTACGAGAAGAGCTGTGCCACAAGACGAACCTCAACAAGGGAAAAACCTCCGTGTAAACGAGCAGGCTGGTGCCACGAGGCAGAGATTGCGTGAACAGCGCAAGTTCCCTGGATGCCGCGGCCAAACACAATGACTTACACTACTTCTTTCTATCACTACTTCTAATTTGTTTACTTGAGACGCATGAAAGAGTTTCAAAGGTTTCGTCTTGCCCCGTCATGGCAGAGAGAATATCATTGATTTCCGCTTGACCCGGATTGATGTGCGGGTGAGAATGGGGTTCACAATACGCTCTGACTTCTTCTTCTTCCTCTCTCTATCCCCCTTATTGTGACCAATTTCCTGGTTGAATGAGGCGCACCTGCATTGTATTTTAGTGTTATGGTCAATTATATAAAGGTTCTTTTCGTGTTAGTGGTTAAGACTTTTCTTTACGAAATTGCATCTTTGTGAATACTTGCTTGTAAATATGTGCTTTTGTTGAAGCACTTCAAAATTTCCAAACTTGCTCAATCAATTGTCCGTTTCCTCCACTGATCGAGTATCTAAATTGGTCGATGTTTCCTTTGGAGATCGAATTAAAACTCCATACAAATGATCAACTAGCCATGGCAAATAAAGTTTGAAAACTATGTCAAAGGTCACATGTTCTGGCAGCCATATTGGATTTAACCTAAAACTTTTCAAAACATCTTCTCTAACTGCCCAACCAATCGACGTGAAACTTTAGGTGTGTCAGGGACTCGGCATGATGATTAAAGGTTGATCACTAAAACATAATCAGTCACATGGTGTGTCAGCCATATTGGATTGAAGGAAAATATTTAAAAATTAATTATCTTAAACCGTTTAAGCTATCGATGTGAAACTTTAAAATATCGACAAATACCATTGCTGCATAAAGAAACATGTCACATGGTTTGGTAACCATATTGGATAGAAAAACGAACCTTATCCGATGAACATGAAACTTCACAAACGTGATCCCCGAAGCCAAAGGATCGGGAGTGTAAACATATGATGTCATAGGATCCGTGGTTTGGCAGCCATATTGTATTAAAAATAAATAAACACCAAGTGACTCTGGTTCTGAACAAACAGCTTCAGGTATCCCAATGTCGACAGATTGGTCTGTGTGCATTGTTTGTTCAAAAACAAAATCACACAGGAAAGACAAAAAATGCACAAAATTGAAACATTTGAGCAGGACACCAACTGAAGGATGCAGCATGTCAACAAGGGGATGAGGAAATGCTACGGAAAAACAGAGGAGGATTTGATAGCTAAGGATGTTGTCTATCACTCAACATGTCTTTCAGACAACCTAAGTAAAACAAACCTGAAAGCAAAGACACCTTCGTCAACTGTGACAACACCTGACCTTTTTAAGACTCAGCATTCTACATCTTGATCCAAGAAATAGTCACCGACTTGATTTTCAACAAGAAAGCCTCTTGCTTTCAAGGCTAGTGCAGCATACATAGCCCAGCTGAAAGCAGACACATCGTGAACACAAGAAGAGTACCAGTCTGTGGTCACAGCTGGAAAAACACTATGGTTCAGCAATTTCATTTGTTGTGCAACGTGGACAAGGCCAGTCGACTATTACATTGAGCAGCACCATAACATTGGGTGATGCCATCCAGGCTGCCAGTAGTCTGAAACAGGAGCTCAATTCATCTCAGTCACTGGACTTTGCAGGTGATCTGTTACATGAGCACAATGAGCATTTCACTTCAAAACAAGCTATCCTGTACAATGCTGTATCCATTTTGAGGTCTGAAATAGCCAACGTTGAACCAACACATGACTACCCAACACCAAGCGAGGTCAGCTGCCTTTGTACCCCAGACACTCCAACAATTCATACTTTGGTTGATCAGCGCAGATTCATTTGATTCGATGATCAGTGAGTGTACGATTTCAGATGCCAATCGTAGACAGTGTCTCCCTCTTGCAGAGTACACAGTGTTCAACTGTTCTAAAGTCATTACGGCTCTGCATGTGGGCCTTGCTGCACAGGCACACAACAAATTTGGGTTCCGCAATTTGATCGACACATTACACCTTCATGGCTTTTGTATGAGCTTTGATGACTTGAGACAATTCATGACCAAGACAGTACAAGCAGAAATAGAAAAACTGCAAGAAGGTGTCGATATTCCAAATGACATTGTGTCAATTGCTGATGGTAGACACCTCATCCACTAAGGAGATGACAATATAGATTTCAATTCTGAAATGATAGAAGGAAAGAATACTTTTCATTCGATGGCAGGAAAGA
Source organism: Myxine glutinosa (assembly GCF_964187855.1). Taxonomy (NCBI): domain Eukaryota; kingdom Metazoa; phylum Chordata; class Myxini; order Myxiniformes; family Myxinidae; genus Myxine; species Myxine glutinosa. The sequence goes on along the minus strand of NC_136272.1, from coordinate 42,135,052 downwards.
TATTGTTTATAAAGCATGGAACAGCAAAGTCACTTGCTCTTTCAGGGCAGTCAATCTCTTGTGCAATGTATAGTATTTGACAAACCAAAGAAGAAACGTGATGGGCCAACTCGCAGAGAGTAGGTGCTTGAAAAGGTGAACTCATGTAAGATGGACATGCAATCTGTTCCAGATCTTGCCTAAATCTGCTTGCAAATGGTATCAGGTGATAGGTGGACGTTCAAGTACCTCCATGAACAAAGTTCCTCAATGTGTCTTCCAACAACCAATCACTGGTGAATTTCCTCAATGAATATTTGGTCACTCATGCATCACACTGTCTGCAAGCACATCCCAGCTTGTACACTCTGTTATGGGAGGCTTTTCCAATGGTGAGGTAGTACAGTCCATGTGTAGCAAAGGTGCAGATGAAGAAAGAGACTTTTCCAGAAGACAGGTAGTAGTCTACACCAGGACGGTGTTAATGCTGATGAAGACTTTGGATTGTATGGTGTTCCAAAAACCATAATAATTAGATCACCAGATACAGATGCATTAGTGCTTGCTGTTCACTACTTTCCAAAAATAGTGAATACAATTAAAATGAGGATTGAAATGGGTATCATCACCTGTATAAGTGACAAGTGCCGATTTGTACCCGTGAATGCAATTTGTGCTGCGCTCGGTTTCCAGTTTTGCAACATACTTCCTGACAAACAAGCACTCACAGGGTGTGACTCAGTTTCATCCCGATTTGGCATCGACAAGAAAACAGTCTTCAACATCGTCCAAAAAAAAAAAAAATCTCATCCATGTCTGAAGAAAGCGGTTCAGTTTGGCATTTTTAATGAGAAATAGGCAAAGCCTAGAAACGAACGAAACCCATTAGAGTTATCCTTTAGAACACTGAAGAATTACCCTTTTAAAATACACTTTATAACTCATTATAATTACCCTTTAGAACTCTCTAGAATTAAACACGGTGGGTTAGACAGGTTGTTCTTCTTCATTATTTGACGGGTGGATGGAAGGAAGGACATAGTCAAATATTGAAGCGGCTTTTTTTTTTCTTTTCTTTTTTTGTATACTGAATCGAGGCTCGTGAAAGAGCTAACATTTATTTCACAAACAAATCAACCAGACAAACAAAATATATAAAAAGAGGGAGTGGAAGACAAGATGGGGAGAGAAGGGGAGCACACAAACACAACATTTGAGAGCAGGGAGATGTGTGGGAGGGAGAGGGCTCGGGGGGAGGAGGCGTGGGAAGGGGGGGGGGGTGGGAGGAGAAGTATAAAGCACAAGGACACCAAGGACTTCCAGGACAGAAGTTGGTATTTCAAAAAAGTGGATTTGGCGTGAAATTAGCGGGGGTAGAAAAGATCAAGGTTTTGGATGGGGGAAGATAAGAGATGGTGGTGAACAGGTGTTTTAAAGACCTGGAGGGTGGAGTGGGATTGAAGAGAGTGAGGGAGTTTGTTCCAGAGGCGGGAGAAAAGAGGAATGAAGGAGTGAAGGTGAGCAGAGAGTCTTGATTTTGGCAGTTTAACCATAAGAGGGTTGCAGGCAGATCTTGTGTGACCTGTAGGAATATTTGGGGGACAGAGTCCAGAGAGAGCTGGTGGGGCAAGGCCAGAGAGGAGTCGGTAGAAGACGGAAAGACCACCAACCTGCCTGCGGTGCGTGAGTGAAAGGCCTTTGGAGTTAGCTTCATCGCGGGAGATTCCAATGATTCTGGCTTCACCACTTAAAAAGGGAACAGAAAGTTTTAAAGACCTAGTTAACTTGGGAGAAAGTGAAAAAGAGGCTGCTATTTCAGCAGCACAGTCGTTTCCTGGAACGCTGTATGACGCAAGTGGCAAAGAGAAGAGTGCTCACATCGACCTCAATTTCCTGTGGCTAAAACTAGCCAACAACTAGAGCAATGCGACTGTGTCGCCAATATGTCTCCGCGTAGTCACTGCCCGTGACAATGGATAGATGTCCTCGTTCACTGTCCTAAAAATAAACAAGTTTGGTTTAAATTCCTTCAGCTGTTTTGAAGTATCACATTTTTACCACAGGACAGGTTTCACATCGACCGGTGAAGCGTTTTCAGAGAAGGGATTTTTTTAAAATCAGCTTTCAAGCTAATATGGCTGACAAACCACATGACATATAACATCAAAAATGTACATTCTGCATATGTATGGGTAGGGGATCACGTTTGTGAAGTTTCATGTTGATCGGATAAGGTTCGTTTTTCTAAGAAAGATGGCTGCCAAACCACCTACGATGTCATCATTTTCAAACTACTGTATATACAACAATGGTGTTACATGACATTTGTAAAATTTCCCATCGATAGGGTAAGCGGTTTCAGAGATATAATTATTTAATATTTTCCTTCAATCCAATATGGCTGCCAAACCATGTGACCTATGATGTCATAATTTTGATATTTCAATTTTGATATTTTGGTTGGGAAAAACAGGATGATAAACTTACGCCTGTGTTCTTCAAGAGACCAATGGCCTCTGAGCTCCGAGAAGGACTCATCTGTTCCTGTTTAAGTAAGAGTACATGTATCATCAGTTGCGTGTGTAGCCACTAGTCAGAGCAGCTTGCCTTGAACAAAACTGTGCATATGCCATTGAAATGAAGACTTTGGAAACCTACACTCGACTGACAGGGACCAAGAGCATCTGGATGAAGATGACGACGAAGGGTGAATAGTGAAGTGCCGTCGGCTGTATATTGTCTCTGATAGAATCGGTAACTTGAGTCACCAGTATGCCATTTTATGCAAAACTATATTGCATATGTCAGCATATTGATTGCTTTTTCCCATTCTTGCAAACAGATAAAAGAGAACTGCATCAATACATTTGTTCTGTATGACGTGTATGGATTCCTTGAACCCCCAAAATGTTTAGACACCAATATCATGCTTCTATGATACATAGAAGCTGAGATAAGACGCAGAATGGTTTCTCATGACACAAATTTGAGAAATCATTATGTGACTTGTTTGACCCTCGCTCCACAAAAACTGCACCACTTGGCAGCCCCACATCAACCTTACTTTAGCGGGGAGACATGAAGCTTCCAATTGGTATACAATGCCTTCAGAAAGTATTCACACCCCTTTAATTTGTCACATATTGTTGTGTTACAGCATGAAATAAAAAAAGGACTGAATTGAATTTTTTGTTACTGATCTGCACATAATACCCCACAATGTCAAAATGGATTTTTTATTATTATTATTATGAAAAATAATTTAAATGAAATATACAAAATATCAAATTTACAAAATATAATCATTCAACCCCGAGTCAATACTTCATTGAAGTGCCTTTGGCACCTTCGAGTTTTGGCAGCTCCGAATACAGCTTCGAGTCTTCTTGGGTACGTCCATCAGTTTGCACATCTGGATTTGGGGAGTTTCTCCCATTCTTACTTGCAGATTTGCTCATGCTCTGTCATTTTAGATGGGTGAACAGCAATCTTTAAGTCTTTCCACAAATTCTCAATGGGATTCATGTCGGGGCTTTGGCTGGGCCACTCAATAACTTTCACATTCTTGTTCTGAAGCCATTCCAATATTCCTGTATGCTTGAGGTTATTGTCCAGTTGGAACGTATATTTTCGCCACAGTCTAAGGTCTTCTGCACTCGGAAGCAGGTTCTCCAAAAGGATTTGTCTATACTTAGCTCCATTCATTGTTCCCTCTATCCTTACAAGTCTCCCAGTCACTGCCTCTGAAAAGCATCCCCATAGCATGATGAGGCCATGACTACCATGCTTCACGTTAAGGATGGTGTTACATGGGTGATGAGCTGTGCTCAGTTTCTGTCAGACGTAGCCCATTGCATTCATGCCAAAGAGTTCAATTTTCTTCTCAGGAGTGCTGTCATGTGCCTTTTTCTCAGGAGTGGTTTCCATCTGGCCACTCTCCCATAAAGCCGAGATTTGTGAAGTGCTGCAGAGACTGTTGTCCTTCTGGCAGGTTCTCCCTTCTCAGCCATGGATCTCTATTTCTGTCAAAGTTGTCATTGGGTTCTTGGTCACCTCCCTGACCAAGGTGTGGTTGCTCAGTTTGCTCGGTTGCTCAGTTTCTTTCCATTTCCGAATGATGGAGCTTACTGTGTTCTTGGGAACTTTCAGCACTCTAGAAATATTTTTATACCCTTCCCCAGATCTATGCCTCTTCACAATTCTATCTTGGAGTTCTACAGACAGTTCCTTGGACTTCATGGTGGAGTTTCTGCTCTAAATGCTTTGCCAAATGTGGGACCTCATATAAAAAGGTGTGTTTCTTTCTAAATAATGTCCAATTAATTGAATTAGCCACAGGTGGGCTCAAATCAAGTTGCAGAGACATCTCAAGGATGATCAAAGGAAAGTGGACGCACATGAGCCTTAGTTTGGAGTGTCATAGCAAAGGGGTTGAATACTTACTGACTCAAGACATTTCAGCTTTTCATTTTTCATTAATTTGTAAATATTTCTAAAAAAAAAATGTTCCACTTTGAGATTAATGGGTTATTATTTGTGGATATTATATAATTTTTAAGTGATTCTTCACCATTGAGAGATAGGGCAAAAAACTATACATACCACGATATCGTAAAAAGTTGTGGACGGATTCGGATGAAACTTGGTGGACAGGTTGGGTTTGTGACGAGGAAGAATTTATTCTATTTTGGTGAAGATTCAAATGCGGATTCGAATTAGAGAATTTTTTTAGTAATTCTTCACCATTGAGTGATAGGGCTACAACCGATGTATAGCATGATTTCTCAAAAAGTTGTGGAGGGATTCAGATGAAACTTGGTGGGCAGGTTTTGTGTGTGAAAAGGGGAAATCAAGTCAATTTTGGTGAAGATCCGAATACGGGTCAGCCTACGAGAATTTGTTTATTTCTGAGTTACTTATGACCAAACTTATACATATATATATTTCATTAATATTGTTACGAATTTGGGTAGTGATATATGTAGAGCAGAGTAGATCTGAGTAGGTAACATGCTCGACTGTCGCGATAGGGAATCTACCTGTAATAAGTTCTGTGTGTTTAGGTGTTTTGTCGGTCAAGGTGTATAACTGTGAATCTACCAGGAGATTCGTGTGTTAGGTAGTGTAGGGGTTAATGAGTAGAGCCCTTGTACATCTCACCTGGTAGTCAAACCTTTGTCCCTTATGGCACTACAGACCACATAGACATTGGTTAGGATTCCCTTCGTACAACACTAATGATGCCCTTTCCCCCTGACATGACTTAGGAAGAAATCGGGCTAGAACACTGCCACACGGCCGCCACCATTTGCACCTCCCCGAGGCCTATCCACCTCTCATAGCACGTGCTACAACACAAGGAGCAGGAGCGGGAGTGAGAGTGACGCAGTGGGCGTGCCCCTGGACAAGCCGGCGAGTCGGTGGAGGCTCTGATTGGCAGGACAGAGCGCCAATGCTGACGTCATCGGCCGGGGATATTAACGGGGGCCGGACGCCTTTTCGAGCAGTTAGTTGCCGAACGCCATTTGCGCAGTTGAGCAGGAGGACCGAGAGAGTCGAGTTCCATTCCTGAGTCGAGTTGAGTAGTTCAGCAGATGGAGTCTGACTGGTAGTTGAGTGACATTCCTGGCAGTGAGAAGGTTTTTGAGTTCACGGTTCGCAGTTCACAGCTCGAGAGAGTCCCGGTGCGATCCTGAGTTGGCTTGTGAGCAGAGTCCTGGCCCTGGTTGAGTTGGCTGTCGTGTGGAAGATCGCCGTTGAGGTGGTTGGAGCTCGCTCCTTTTTGCTGGGTGGATTCGCGCTAGCCTGCTGTGGGACCTCGTGGTGATCGGTGCTTGGTGCTCGGGGCTTTGGAACTTGGAACGAGGCGTGCCGCGGGACGAAAGGAGCCGCGTGTTGGACAGCGGCTAAAGCCAACGACGAGACAGATAAGCCTGAGCTCCGCGTATACATTTTACACAACAGACGTGTTTCTTTCGTATTTGATCCCTCGTTTTGTTTCTGATATCTGTTGTGTGTGGGATCCAAATTTAGGCTTCTTATTAGAGTTATTATCGTGCTTTTCCTGTCCTTGCTTTTCACAATAAATCCTTGTATTATATTCTTGTACAAATATCTGAACGCAGTTTACCGGGTGGTTGATTTCAATAGATAAGGCTGTGGGGACTTTCGCCGCTTCCCTCCATTCCGCGTGCTTCGGTGTTTTAGATTTTGGAATCCGCCAGAGTTTCCGCCTCGGAGTTAAAGCCTTCGTGAACGGCATCCGCGACCGCCAGTAATTAATTTTGGCGGTTGCACGACATTATATATATAAATTAATATAATATATATATATATACATATATGTGTATATATATATATTCACGGTTTTTTTTTCTATTCGCGGCCGTGTTCCAAGAAATCGCAGTTTCTTTTTCCTATTCGCCGCCATGTTCCGTGAAATTGCTGGGGGGGGGGGGTTTTCCTATTCGCGGCCATGTTCCGCCAAATCGCAGGTTTTTTTCCCAATTTGCAGCAGTGTTCAGCAAAATTGCGGGGTTTTTTTATCTATTCGCGGCTGTGCCCCCGCAAATTCATGGGGTTTTTTTCTTATTCGCAGCCGTGTTCCGCGAATTCGCTGATTTCAGGAGCGCAAAAAAAATAAATCACGAGCCGTTAGCTTCATATACTCTATTTCTAAAACCTTCATGGATTATCGTCGATATTTGTGGGATTTGACTCGCCATTCGAGGATGACTTTGCCTCGCCATTTGCAGATTTTGCCTCTCCATTCGCTGTTTGGTCCTCTCTATTCGCGGATTTTCTTGACTTGGGAAGCTATCCCCCCTTTTTCCATTGAAACCATGCCCCGTTATTCACGGGTTTCACTATTAGCGGATTTTCCAGGAACATATCCCCTGCGATATGTTCCGATGGTACATATGCTTGCAATCACAGAGCTTTCATAAAGTGTCGGCATGGCTAACCCCCGCTGTAGCGGGGAAAAATGGCCTGAAAACGATCATTCATTCATTCATTCATACACAGTGAACAAAAGCATGAACCACCCCATATTCTTATAACCGACAGAAAAATAAAAGCTTTAAAACTCCTCCTCACCTGAAACTCTAAGTTGTGTTTTATTGATCTCACATGACGTGTAGCACATGATGCATCACCAGAAAACTCCTTACAAAGCTTGCAGTAAAATGCCTTAACTGGCATCATAAATTCTGCACCTAATTAAAAAAAAAAAACATTTACAGATTAAAGTGTTCACAAGATCAAATGAAGAAGATAAATCAAAAGCCAGCACGTATACAAAAGCAGAAATAATTGATACAACCAGCAAAATTCACGTTATACAGTCATGGCCAAACATATTGGCACCCTTGCACCTTTTTCAAATAACCCACAATTGTCTCTAAAAATAAGATGAACTTGACAAAAGTATTTGGTCTCGACAATTCTTTATTTGACTGTTAATATTACAGAACCTTTGTTTTTGATTCAGAACTTAATATATCCTTTTAAATCAGAAAATAAAAATAAATGGCGATGCCAAAATTATTGACACCATCGACTTAATATTTGGCAGCACAGCCTTTTGACAAAATAACTGCAGTCAAGCGCTTCCTATAGCCATGAATGAGCTTCCTTCACCTCTCTACTAGCAGTTTGGCCCACTTTTCTTGTTCAAACTGCTCCAGTTCTCCCAGATTTGAAGGGTGCCTTCTCCCAACTGCTGTTTTCAGATCTCCCCACATGTGTTCAATGGGATTTAGATCTGGACACATTGCTAGTCACTTCAGAACAGTCCAGCGTTTTGTCTTGAACCATTCCTGGGTGCTATTTGAAGTGTGTTTGGGCTCATTGTCCTGCTGCAAGACCCATGACCTTTGATGGAGACCCAGCTTTCTGATACTGCATTGAACATTGCACTTCAAAATGCCTTGGTAATCTCCTGATTTCATGATGCCATGCACACATTCAAGGCACACAATGCCAGAGGCAGCACAGCAACCCCAAAACATCACTGAACCTCCTCCATGTTTGACTGTAGGGAAGGTGTTATTTTCTTTGAAGGCTTCATTTTGTTTTCTGTAAACATAGAGATGATGTGCTTTACAAAAAATCTATAATTTGGTCTCATCTGTACACATGACATTCTCCCAGAAGGATTTTGGCTTGTTCAGGTGTTTCTTTTGGCAAACTCCAGTCGGGCTTTCTCAGCAGTGGGGTCCTCCTGGGTCTCTTACCATAGAAACCCCTATCATTGAGTTGGGGACGGATGGTGTGAGTTGAAAATGTCATACATTGTGTCTAAAGGTCAGCTTGAATCTGTTTGGCAGTTGATTGAGATGCTTTCTCCACCATTCGAACAATCCTTCACTGCTATATGCGATCAAGTTTTCTCTTGTGGCCACATCCAGGGAGGTTGGCTCCAATGCCATGAGCCTTAAACTCCTTGATAACATTATGTACAGTGGACACAGGAACATCAAGGTCTCTGGAGATGGACTTGTAGCCTTGAGATTGTCCATGCTTGGCTACAATCTTGTGTCTGACGTCCTCAGACAATTCTCTCGTTTTCCTTATTTTCTCTGACTTCCTCAGACAATGCTCTGGGTTTTTTTCTTTTCTCTGATCTACTCAGATTTAGTAATTTTTTTCAGCTTTTTTTTGTTTTGTTCAACAGCAAACCAAAGAAATACTTATGTGGAGACCAAAATAGTTTTTAATTTCAACAATTTTGTGGAAGAAATGGTGCATTATTTGAAAAAAGTGCAGCGGTGCCAATATTTTCGGCCACGACTGTAACAATACTGTGTGTTATAAACAAAGTGCAATTGTTCTTCACAGATGGATTAAAATCAAAATGTCTTTTTTTGTTCACCTCTTGCTATTTGCCCTTCGTTTAAAATGCCTATTGACAATGCCCGTTTGACATTGCAATTTGGAAATGGAGGCACAACATTGCTCTTCATCATGCTTGTCCATGGGCGCTCAAGGACGTCTTCAAACTAAAGAGCAAAATAGCACACACAAATAATATTAAGACGATGGAAATGCACCAAGCTTGGAGAACATCCGTGATAAATGAAATCACAAAATTGCATGCGCCCAATTTAAATTAAAACTACCGATATGCCCCTGCCCACAATTTTACATCCATATACATTTTTACCTGACAATGCCTCTGGTCTTTGACCTCTTAATGGCATATTCCAATCAGTTAATCTTTGCATCATATATGACTAATACCAAGTATGTTCAAAATCCCATCACTGGTTTACAACTTGGTGTGGCAACATAATTTATATTTAACATGACCTCTGTCCTTTGACATCTAGACCCCAAAATGTAATCAGTTCATGTTTAGATCATTATACATACCTGCACCAAGTTTGATTTACATCCCTTCAGCTGTTTTCAAGTTATCACATTTTTACCTGACATGACCTCTGAGCTTTGACCTTTGACCTCGTGATGGCATAATCCAATGAGTTGGTCGTTGCATCATATATACTTTTACCAAGTTTGTTCAAAATCCCATCACTGGTTCATGAGTTGGTGGGGCAATATAATTTTTTCTGAACATGATGTCTGACCTTTGACCTCGTAACCACAAATTTTAATCCGTTCATTTTTCCCTCATTATATATACCTGCACCAAGTTTGGTAAAATTCCCGTGACTGGTTCATAAGTTAGCTCGGTAAATGAATTTTTTACCTGACAGGACGCCTGAAATTTTCACCTTGACCTCTTCACCCCAAAGTCTAATCAGTTAATCTTTACATTATTATACATACATGTACCAAGTTGGAATTAGATCCACACAGCCGTTGTCAAGTTATATATCTATTAGACTTCAACCTTTGATCTTTGACCTCTTGACCCCAAAATCAAATAAGTTCATCTTTGCATCATAATAAATACTTGTACCAACTTTGCTCAGAATCCTATCACTGGTGCACAAGTTATCGCGGTAACAGGATTTTTACAGAACATGACCTATAACCTTTGGCCTTTGACCTTGTGATCCCAAAATCGAATCAGTTAATCTTTACCTCATTATACATACATGCAACAAGTTTGATGAAGATCACTTCAGCCGTTCTCAAGTTATCGTGGCAACAAAAACCTAACACGGGTGGATGGACAGGCAGACGGACGGACCATCCCAAAAAATAATGCCTCCGGCAACTTCGGCGGTGTTGCAAAAAAGTCTGTTTGTTGGAAAAAAAAAATTATTTACCTGTCGGTGTTTTTTGGTGTGCAGATGAGAAAATAAATCATGGAAGTTAACAAACAAGGAGTTGCAAAGTTTACACCAATGAGTCCCTCCATCAAAGTATTCCCCTTCACTTTTCTCGACTTTCTTTTCGTTCTTTGTCAAAATCCCTTTTTCTTTTGTCTTCTGATCTTCCAAGTCCGTCAAATCAATGGTCATTGGCTTCTACCAAAAAAAGAAGAAAGTAACATCAATTGAAGCAGACAACAAACGTGAACATTTCTCACACTTAATTCATCATCCGAAAACTGCATGCATGTCTGTTCTTGTGTATTAACTATTAGCCAAAGCTGATTGATTAATTTCTGATTCAACAGAAAAATGGGTATGACAAATAAATCTTCAGGAAGACAATTTTGTTTTCTTGATAGCATAATGGTGAAAAGAAAATGCCATGATGAGGCACAACACACTTTCCAATCACCTGTCAAACTTAGAAATTGCTACATTCAAAAATATGCTTCAGTATTGTCATCCCATTCAGTATTGAATATAATCTAGCAAGGTCTCTTAAAGCCAGAACTTCCTCTTCCTCAGACATATAAAACGCACCTTTGCATCTTGGTCCAGTGATAGAACTCCAGTCTTGTCAAGCTCTGTTTGCCTTTGTGCTGCAGCAGCCACCTGTCTGCGAGTCAGAGCTATCTGCTCGGCAACATCCTTCTGCAGAAGGCCCAGTGCCAGCAGTGCAGGATCTTTATGACCATCTTTCTCCTTCCGTTTAATTCTCTCTACCTCACCTGCCGGCATGGAACGCAGCCAAAGTATCACTCTGTCATTTACTCACGAAATGACCGTAGGGATATGCGAACCAGCCTGGCAGCTTGGAGACAGGAAACACTCCGATGCCCATACACAAAAATTAAAAAACGCTCCATCAAGATCTTTGCTACTGTGGAAGTGTAAAATTAATTATTTGCGTACTTAATATGTGAACCGAGTGACTTTCTTGAGCCTCCACCGCTTGCTGCATCACTTTAGTTGTAATTGCTTGATTAAGCTTCATCAATATATACAGTCCAGCATACATTTTGTTTTAAAGTCCACCAGTTATAACTATTTCCGTTTCGTAACTGAGACCTCGCAGAGGAAGAGTCATAAGTCATTGCCTGCAGCTCTTCAGGCAAGGCTCGTGTGCAGGTTTTCATGGCAACCTGCCTGAACGAGTGAATTTCCTTTTCTCGCTTCGCGATTAAATTGGGAAATACCAACGAATAGTTTTCTTTGAATTAAATGTCTGTATAATCAATAAATATACTCTTTATATAACATATATAATCACTATATTCCACAAATAGTTACGTATTTAGATTCCAATATATAATACAAGGTTGAGAAAAAGTTACAAGTTGCAGAAACTTCAAAACTTTATCATAAAGTTTTGCGAAGGTCAAACTACTGGGTGCATGCCCAGGCGCACCTGGCTCGCCATAATTAAGCCTCAAAACCACCTTTGTTTGCCACCACACTTTTCCTTTCATTTTATATTCCTCTGGCATATTTTAACTTTAACGACACATAATCGATATGATGTTAACCTGTACAACAAATCTCTCTTATTCAGTAACATGAATAAGTCTATATTGTAGTTAAGCTTATATTACAAGGTGTTAACAACTGTTAGCATTAGCAGGTTAACATCTGTTAGCAGGTTAACACCTTCCTCCCATTAAGGACAGATAGTTACTTTGCAACCAGAGTCATAAAATACCTTTTCTCCAGGAAAGCAAATTCCACACTTCCTCTCAAAGCCACACAAACTGAAGTTAATGCTCTATTAATTCGATACAACCTGTGTGAATGTGATGAGACAAGATGGTGAAGGTATGAAAGACACTACAAAACACACCTATAATTCTATAAGGATTAAAAGTACTGAAAGCCTAAACTCTCTGTGAACTAACCTCCCCCAAGCTGATTACACAGATGGTTCTTGTCAAGAGCCGAGTTGCTTTCTTTAAAGCCATAAAAGATCGTTTATACTGAAGGATACGACATGGAAGATGTCTTGCACCAACATATAAATCAGACACATGGACATTTAGGCTTGTGTAAGAGATAACGAACTGTCTGATGTGCTTCCCATATGTCAAGGTGTTGAAGAAACGACCTGCCTTACCGTGGATAGACCAAGAGGTGGCGCCAAAGACCACAAAATACTGCTACTTTCACTTAACTTGTTCAACTCTGTGAACTGTCTTATCTCTTCCCCCGGCCACCGATCTATGCTCCTCCCTGTTCCTTACTCCTCCCATCAGCCGCCAGCCCCACTCTCTTTGTTCTCAGCAAGTATAAAAGAAGTTGCCTGGACCAGCGCTACAGGATTTCACTTGCGAACTTTGATGTTGGATTATTGTGTGGGGTTTGCTTTGGACTTTGTTATTTGTTTTCAGTGTGTTCTTTTGGATTTGACAGTTTGCTAAAGGGGTTTCTTTGTTTCTTGACGTATATCTTTCTTGTAACCAAAGTGAGGTCCTCCACGGGAATTAAAAATCTGTCAATCATCTTCTGACAAGTTTGGACATAGGATTCTTGATTAGTTGAGTAGTTCAAGCCTAATTTCCTCCACACAACGATGTTGCAATTTTTATTTGCATGAGACATAGTCTCAGCTTGTTGCACTTCAAATTTAACATGTGCAGTCACGTGAAAAAGTAAGTACACCCCATGTAAAGTTTTGACTTTTTCAAAATATTTCATCATACAGCTATTTGATCTTCATTTCAACAATATTGATAGATAAAGGTGATATAATATAACAAATATCATGAAACATTTACATTTTGTAGTCCATTGTATAATTTAAATAAACATAAATGCAAATTTCGCATGTGGAAAAAGTAAGTACACCCTTGGCTCTAATAGGTGGTATTGCCCCCTTCGGCAGAAACAACCTCAAGTAGGCATTTCTTATAAGTGTCTACCAGTCTCTGACATTGACTGGGAGAAATTTTTACCCACTCCTCCATGCAGAATTCTTTCAGCTGTGCGATGTTTGAGGGGTTTTTCTTGCATGCACAGCCCATTTCAAATCCCCCCACAACATCTCGATGGGATTTAGATCCGGGCTTTGAATTGGCCATTCCAGAACCCTCCATTTCTTTCTTTTCAGACATTCCTTGGTGGATTTACTGGTATGTTTAGGGTCATTGTCATGTTGCAAGGGTCACCTTCGGTTGAGCTTCAACTTTCCGACAGATGGTCTCACATTATCCTCAAGCACGCTCTGGTACAATGAAGAATTCATAGTGGATTCTATGATGGTGAGCTGCCCAGGCCCTGATGCAGAAAAGCTGTCCCAAACCATAATATTTCCACCACCATGCTTTACAGTTGGTATCAGGTTCTTCTGGTCAAATGCTGTCTTTGGTTTTCGCCAAACATGTCTTCTGGTACTGTGGCCAAATAGCTCTACCTTTCACTCATCTGTCCAGAGCACATTGTTCCAGAAGTGCTGGTCTTTGCCTCGGTGTTCATTGGCAAACTTTAGTCTTGCCCTGATGTTCTTTCTGGACAGCAAAGGTTTCCTCCTGGCACACCTCCCATGTAGATCAAATTTGTGCAGCCGCTTTCTAATGGTAGACTCGTGCACTTTGACATCAACAGTGGCAAGAGCTACCTGTAGGTCCTGTGATGACATTCTGGGGTTCTTATAGACTTCTTTCAGCATCTTGCGGTCTGCTCTCGGGCTGAACTTGCAGAGGCGGCCTGGCCTGAACAAGTTGGCAGTTGTTTGTAATCTTCTCCACTTGTAGATGATTTTCCGGACAGTCGAATGATTGATTTCAAAGTTTGGAGATCTTTTTAAATCCCTTCCCAGACTCGTAGGCATCTATAACCTTCTTTCTGAAGACCTCAGAGAGCTCTTTTGATCTAGGCATGGTGACCCGCACACTTCAACAACAAAGAGCAAACCAAACGAAATGTCTGAGGTTTAAATAAGACAGGTTCCTCCAGGATCCTCTCTAACGATGTTCTAATCATTTGCACCTGAGCTGGTGCACCTGATTTTAATTTTAGGTATTTGAAGTCGTGATAAATGCAGGGGTGTACTTACTTTTTCCACATGCGAAATTTGCATTTATGTTTATTTAAATTATACAATGGACTACAAAATGTAAATGTTTCATGATATTTGTTATATTATATCACCTTTATCTCTCAATATTGTTGAAATGAAGATCAAATAGCTGAATGTTGAAATATGTTGAAAAAGTCAAAACTTTACATGGGGTGTACTTACTTTTTCACATGAATGTATATATATTGTTGCACAACTCCAGTTAACACCAGAGTCGCGGATGGCCTAAACGGTCTTATTGAAGGCAATGACCAAACACGGATTTTACTTTGGCTGCGCGGGAGGGAGAAGGAAAATGGAAGGCTGCGGCAAAGCTTACCTGGAGCGCGTCGACTGTAGCTCCGGTCCTGCAGGAGATTAACTCAAGCGGGCACAGGTTTAACAGGGGATGCAAAATAATACAAGGGTTTATTGTAACAAGCGTTACGCGTAGTTCCCCCGTCGGGGAAGTGATGTGAGTTGACAAAGTGGAACACGCAGAAAACATGCTATGATATGATATTTCGCTCACAATGGTCAGACATACATGGAGGCGGCCATCTTGGATTTTGACGTGGTGACCCAATTTTCAATAGCGTTCTTCCTTATGCCTAGATACACCCACACACCAGAAGGTACTTCGCTTATTTTTCAAGATATTCTTCTCACAAGATTCAGACATACATGGCGGCGGCCATCTTGGATTTTGACGTGGCGACCCAATTTTAAACAGCTTTCTTCCGTGTGCCTAGATACACCCACACACCAGATTAGAAGTTGGTACTTCGCTTATTTTTCGAGATATTTCTCTCACAAGGTTCAGACATATATATGGTGGTGGCCATCTTGGATTTTGACGTGGTGACCCAATTTTCAAGAGCGTTCTTCCTTCTGGCGAGATACAGCCACACACCAAATTAGAAGTTGGTACTTCGCTTATTTTTCAAGATATTCATCTCACAAGGTTCAGACATACATGGCGGTGGCCATCTTGGATTTTGACATGGCGACCCAATTTTCAATAGCGTTCTTCCTTATGCCTAGATACACCCACACACCAGATTAGGAGTTGGTACTTCGCTTATTTTTCAAGATATTTCACTCACAAGGTTCAGACATATATATGGTGGCGGCCATCTTGGATTTTGACGTGGCGACCCAATTTTCAATAGCCTTCTTCCTTATGGCGAGATACACCCACACACCAAATTAGAAGTTGGTACTTCGCTTATTTTTCAAGATATTCATCTCACAAGGTTCGGACATACATCGCGGCGGCCATCTTGGATTTTGACATGGCGACCCAATTTTCAATAGCGTTCTTCCTTTTGCCTAGATACACCCACACACCAAATTAGAAGTTGGTACTACGCTTGTTTTTCAAGATATTCATCTCACAAGGTTCAGACATATATATGGTGGCGGCCATCTTGGATTTTGACGTGGCGACCCAATTTTCAATAGCCTTCTTCCTTATGGCGAGATACACCCACACACCAGATTAGACGTTGGTACTTCGCTTATTGTTCGAGATATTTCGCTCATAAGTTTCAGGAATATATATGGTGGCGGCCATCTTGGATTTTGACGTGGCGCCCCAATTTTCAATAGCGTTCGTCCTTATGCCGAGATACACCCACACACCAGATTAGACGTTAGGACTTCGCTTATTTTTCAAGATATTCATCTCACAAGGTTCAGACATACATGCCGGCGGCCATCTTGGATTTTGACGTGGCGACCCAATTTTCAATAGCGTTCTTCCTTATGCCTAGATACACCCACACACCAAATTAGAAGTTGGTACTACGCTTGTTTTTCAAGATATTCATCTCACAAGGTTCAGAGATACATGGCGGCGGCCATCTTAGATTTTGACGTGGCGACCCAATTTTCAATAGCGTTCTTCCTTATGCCTAGATACACCCACACACCAAATTAGAAGTTGGTACTTCGCTTATTTTTCAAGATATGCAGGTTACAAGGTTCAGACATACATGGCATCAGACATACATGGCGGCGGCCATCTTGGATTTTGACGTGGCGACCCAACTTTAAACAGCGTTCTTGCTTGTGCCTAGATACACCCACACACCCAATTAGAAGTTGGTACTTCGCTTATTTTTCAAGATATTTCGCTCACAAGGTTCAGACATATATATGGTGGCGGCCATCTTGGATTTTGACGTGGCTACCCAATTTTCAATCGCATTCTTCATAATGCCGAGATACACCCACACACCAAATTAGAAGTTGGTACTTTGCTTATTTTTCAAGATATTCATCTCACAAGTTTCAGACATAAATGGCGGCGGCCATCTTGGCTTTTGACGTGGCGGCCTGATTTTAAACAGCGTTCTTCCTTGTGCCTAGATACACCCACACACCAGATTAGACGTCGGTACTTCGCTTATTTTTCGAGATATTTCGTTCACAAGTTTCAGACATATATATGGTGGCGGCCATCTTGGACTTTGACGTGGCGACACAATTTTCAATAGCGTTCGTCCTTATGCCGAGATACACCCACACACCAAATTAGAAGTTGGTACTTCGCTTATTTTTCAAGATATTCATCTCACAAGGTTCAGACATACATGGCATCAGACATACATGGCGGCGGCCATCTTGGATTTTGACGTGGGTTGCACCCACACACCAAATTCGAATGCGGTCCTTCGCTTACGCACGCATGCATGCACGCCCGCAAGCACGCACACACGCCCGCCCGCACGGACGGACACACGGACGGAGGGGAAAGCCATAGTCCCCCTTTCGCTCCGCTGAGCGACGGGGGACAATAAGAACCGGGACAGGAAAATGTGACGACAAACCTAAGTCCTAATTTGGGAGACCACACACACAGATATCAAATACAATACGAGGGAAAATGAATACGAAAGAAAATAATTGTCTCGTCATGTAAAGTGTAACCGCAGAGTTCGGGCTTATCTGGTCTTTGTCGTCTTGTCTTTGGCCGCCGTCCAACACGGCTCCGTTCGGCCCCGATGTACCCACGAGGCCTCGCTCCAAGCTCCACAAGCGCCGCGAAGGCCCGAGCCAGCGCCCACTCCGTTCGCACACGACGAGGTCCCTCGCTCCAAACTCCAAAGCACCGAGCACCACTCGAGACTGCCAGGGCACGAGCATAGATGTCCAAACACCAAGAGAGCAACTCAACTACTCGCCCATTCAGGCCGTGAACGGCGAACCAACTGCTCTGAACCAACAACTCTTTCAGACTCAAGTTCACACCGGGACTGCCAAGGCCAGGAATCTCCCAGGAATCTCTGCGCAACCCACTCACTCGAACCAAAGTCCTGCCGCGTCTCAAACCAACTGCCCAAAATGGCGTTCAGCGCCCGTTAATATCACCTTTTTCGTGACGTCAGCCTTGGCGCGCTGCCAACAAATCAGTCTCCTCCACCGACTCGCCGGCTCGCACAGGTGCACGCCCACTGCGTCACTTCCACTCCCTGCTCCTGGTGTCATAGCGCATGCTATTCGAGGTGGATAGGCCTGTCGGAGGTGTACATGGCGGTGGCCATGCGGTGGTGTCCTGGCCTGGTTTCTTCCTAAGTCATGTCAGGGGGGAAGGCGTTATTTAGTGTTGCACTCAGGACTTGTCGGAATGTCTATGTGGTGTGCAGTGCCAAAAGGGACAAAGGTTTGGCTAACCAGGTGAGGACACACAGGGGCGCTACTCTTTAATCCCTGCACTACTTAACACACGAACCTCCTGGTAGGTTCACAAGTATACCCCTTACCGACAAAACGCCTACACATTAACTTATTACAGGTAGTTTTCCTTACCGCGACACCTCGAAGCATGTTACATACTCAGGTCTATCTGCTCTACATATCACTACCCCGCCAGACATAACAACATATGTCTTGTCTTGTCTTGTGTTGTCACTGAACTACTCCCTCACACTTTTGTGAAATCATACCAAACTTCTGGTATGCACCTATCTCTCCCGTCGGTATGTCCTCAGGGTATTTTTAGAAAAAAATTCCAATTTTTTAATTATTTTTTGGGGGAATTTTTTTGGGGAATTTTTTTTTCCCGAACTGCAATTGTTTATAAAATGTGATATCACATATATTACAAATACATTTGTGCATTATGATTGCTGGAATTATAATTGGTGTAAACCATGACAAAACAGCAACTCAGGTACAGTCATTTATCTATATATCTACATATCTGGGCAGTGTCTGTTGTCACTGAACTACTCCCTGAAACTTTTGTTTCCGTGGTTGTGGTGTTTTTAATAACGTGGTGGTGGTTTTGAATCACATGATGGTGAGGTATTTTGATTTATGTGGTGGGGAGGTGTTTTTAAATCACGTGGCTGTGAGGTGTTTTTAATTTCGTGTTTCGTGGCTGTGAGGTGTTTTTTTAATTTCGTAGCTGTGAGGTGTTTTTTTTAATTTTGTGGCTGTGAGGTGTTTTTAATTTTGTGGCTGTGAGGTGTTTTTAATTTTGTGGGTGTGAGGTGTTTTTAATTTTGTGGCTGTGAGGTGTTTTTAATTTCGTGGCTGTGAGGTGTTTTTAATTTCGTGGCTGTGAGGTGTTTTTAATTTCGTGGCTGTGAGGTGTTTTTAATTTCGTGGCTGTGAGGTGTTTTTAATTTCGTGGCGGAGGTTTTTTTTAATTTCGTGGCGGTGAGGTGTTTTTAATTTTGTGGCTGTGAGGTGTTTTTAATTTTGTGGCTGTGAGGTGTTTTTAATTTCGTGGCTGTGAGGTGTTTTTAATTTCGTGGCTGTGAGGTGTTTTTAATTTCATGTTTCATGGGTGTGAGGTGTTTTTAATTTCATGTTTCGTGGCTGTGAGGTGTTTTTAATTTCGTGGCTGTGAGGTGTTTTTAATTTCGTGGCTGTGAGGTGTTTTTAATTTCGTGGCTGTGAGGTGTTTTTAATTTCGTGGCTGTGAGGTGTTTTTAATGTCGTGGCGGTGAGGTTTTTTTTAAATTTCGTGGCTGTGGGGTGTTTTTAATTTTGTGGCTGTGAGGTGTTTTTAATTATGTGGCTGTGAGGTGTTTTTAATTATGTGGCTGTGAGGTGTTTTTAATTTCGTGGCTGTGAGGTGTTTTTAATTTTGTGGCTGTGAGGTGTTTTTAATTTCGTGGCTGTGAGGTGTTTTTAATTTCGTGGCTGTGAGGTGTTTTTAATTTCGTGGCTGTGAGGTGTTTTTAATTTCGTGGCTGTGAGGTGTTTTTAATTTCGTGTTTCGTGGGTGTGAGGTGTTTTTAATTTCATGTTTCGTGGCTGTGAGGTGTTTTTAATTTTGTGGCTGTGAGGTGTTTTCAATTTCGTGGCTGTGAGGGGTTTTCAATTTCGTGGCTGTGAGGTGTTTTTATTATGTGTTTTATGGCTGTAAGGTGTTTTCAATGTTGTGGTGGTGAGGTGTTTTTATTACGTGTTTTATGGCTGTAAGGTGTTTTCAATGTTGTGGTGGTGAGGTGTTTTTATTACGTGTTTTATGGCTGTGAGGTGTTTTGAATTTCGTGGTGGTGAGGTGTTTTTAATTTCATGGTGGTGAGGTGTTTTTATTTTCGTGGCTGTGGGGTGTTTTTATTACGTGTTTTATGGCTGTGAGGTGTTTTCAATTTTGTGGTGGTGAGGTGTTTTCAATTTCGTGGAGTTGTGAGGTGTTTTAAAATACTTGGTGGTGAGGTGTTTTAATTATGTGGTGGTGGGGTGTTTTTAATTTAGTGGCTGAGGTGATTTTAATTTTGTGGCTGTGAGGTGTTTTTAATTTTGTGGCTGTGAGGTGTTTTTAATTTTGTGGGTGTGAGGTGTTTTTAATTTTGTGGCTGTGAGGTGTTTTTAATTTCGTGGCTGTGGGGTGTTTTCAATTTCGTGGCTGTGAGGTGTTTTTAATTTCGTGGGTGTGAGGTGTTTTTAATTTTGTGGGTGTGAGGTGTTTTTAATTTTGTGGCTGTGAGGTGTTCTTAATTTTGTGGCTGTGAGGTGTTTTTAATTTCGTGGCTGTGAGGTGTTTTCAATTTTGTGGTGGTGAGGTGTTTTCAATTTCGTGGAGTTGTGAGGTGTTTTAAAATACTTGGTGGTGAGGTGTTTTAATTATGTGGTGGTGGGGTGTTTTTAATTTAGTGGCTAAGGTGATTTTAATTTTGTGGCTGTGAGGTGTTTTTAATTTTGTGGCTGTGAGGTGTTTTTAATTTTGTGGCTGTGAGGTGTTTTTAATTTTGTGGGTGTGAGGTGTTTTTAATTTTGTGGGTGTGAGGTGTTTTTAATTTTGTGGCTGTGAGGTGTTCTTAATTTTGTGGCTGTGAGGTGTTTTTAATTTCGTGGCTGTGAGGTGTTTTTAATTTCGTGGCTGTGAGGTGTTTTTTAATTTCGTGTTTCGTGGGTGTGAGGTGTTTTTAATTTCTTGTTTCGTGGCTGTGAGGTGTTTTTAATTTTGTGGCTGTGAGGTGTTTTCAATTTCGTGGCTGTGAGGTGTTTTCAATTTCGTGGCTGTGAGGTGTTTTTATTATGTGTTTTATGGCTGTAAGGTGTTTTCAATGTTGTGGTGGTGAGGTGTTTTTATTACGTGTTTTATGGCTGTAAGGTGTTTTCAATGTTGTGGTGGTGAGGTGTTTTTATTACGTGTTTTATGGCTGTGAGGTGTTTTCAATTTCGTGGTGGTGAGGCGTTTTGAATTTTGTGGCTGTGAGGTGTTTTTATTACATGTTTTATGGCTGTGAGGTGTTTTTAATTTCGTGGCTGTGGGGTGTTTTTAATTTCATGGTGGTGAGGTGTTTTTATTTTCGTGGCTGTGGGGTGTTTTTATGACGTGTTTTATGGCTGTGAGGTGTTTTCAATTTTGTGGTGGTGAGGTGTTTTCAATTTCGTGGAGTTGTGAGGTGTTTTAAAATACTTGGTGGTGAGGTGTTTTAATTATGTGGTGGTGGGGCGTTTTTAATTTAGTGGCTGAGGTGATTTTAATTTTGTGGCTGTGAGGTGTTTTTAATTTTGTGGCTGTGAGGTGTTTTTAATTTTGTGGCTGTGAGGTGTTTTTTTGTGGGTGTGAGGTGTTTTTAATTTTGTGGGTGTGAGGTGTTTTTAATTTTGTGGCTGTGAGGTGTTCTTAATTTTGTGGCTGTGAGGTGTTTTTAATTTTGTGGCTGTGAGGTGTTTTTAATTTTGTGGCTGTGAGGTGTTTTTTATTTCGTGTTTCGTGGCTGTGAGGTGTTTTTAATTACGTGCTTCGTGGCTGTGAGGTGTTTTTAATTTTGTGGCTGTGAAATGTTTTTATTACGTGTTTTATGGCTGTAAGGTGTTTTCAATTTTGTGGTGGTGAGGTGTTTTTATTACATGTTTTATGGCTGTGAGGTGTTTTCAATTTCGTGGTGGTGAGGTGTTTTTAATTTCGTGGCTGTGAGGTGTTTTTATTACGTGTTTTATGGCTGTGAGGTGTTTTTAATTTCGTGGTGGTGAGGTGTTTTTAATTTCGTGGCTGTGAGGTGTTTTTATTACGTGTTTTATGGCTGTGAGGTGTTTTGAATTTCATGGTGGTGAGGTGTTTCTAATTTCGTGGCTGTGAGGTGTTTTTATTACGTGTTTTATGGCTGTGAGGTGTTTTTAATTTCGTGGTGGTGAGGTTTTTAATTTCGTGGCTGAGGTGTTTTTAATTTCATGGTGGTGAGGTGTTTTTATTTTCGTGGCTGTGAGGTGTTTTTATTACGTGTTTTATGGCTTTTAGGTATTTTCAATTTTGTGGTGGTGAGGTGTTTTCAATTTCGTGGTGGTGAGGTGTTTTAAAATCCTTGGTTTGGTAGTGAGGAGTTTTAAATTATGTGGTGGTGAGGTGTTTTTAATTTCGTGGCTGAGGTGATTTTAATTTTGTGGCTGTGAGGTGTTTTTAATTTTGTGGCTGAGGTGATTTTAATTTTGTGGGTGTGAGGTGTTTTTAATTTTGTGGGTGTGAGGTGTTTTTAATTTCGTGGCTGTGAGGTGTTTTTAATTTCGTGGCTGTGAGGTGTTTTTAATTTTGTGGCTGTGAGGTGTTTTTAATTTTGTGGCTGTGAGGTGTTTTTAATTTTGTGGCTGTGAGGTGTTTTTAATTTCGTGTTTCGTGGCTGTGAGGTGTTTTTAATTCCGTGCTTCGTGGGTGTGAGGTGTTTTTAATTTTGTGGCTGTGAAATGTTTTTATTACGTGTTTTATGGCTGTAAGGTGTTTTCAATTTTGTGGTGGTGAGGTGTTTTTAATACGTGTTTTATGGCTGTGAGGTGTTTTCAATTTCGTGGTGGTGAGGTGTTTTTATTACGTGTTTTATGGCTGTGAGGTGTTTTAAATTTTGTGGTGGTGAGGTGTTTTTAATACGTGTTTTATGGCTGTGAGGTGTTTTCAATTTTGTGGTGGTGAGGTGTTTTTAATACGTGTTTTATGGCTGTGAGGTGTTTTAAATTTCGTGGCTGTGATGTGTTTTTAATTTCGTGGTGGTGAGGTGTTTTTATTTTTGTGGCTGTGAGGTGTTTTTATTGCGTGTTTTATGGCTGTGAGGTGTTTTCAATTTCGTGGTGGTGAGGTGTTTTAAAATACTTGGTGGTGAGGTGTTTTAAATTATGTGGTGGTGAGGTGTTTTAAATTATGTGGTGTTGAGGTGTTTTTAATTTCGTGGCTGAGGTGTTTTTAATTTTGTGGCTGTGAGGTGTTTTTAATTTTGTGGGTGTGAGGTGTTTTTAATTTTGTGGGTGTGAGGTGTTTTTAATTTTGTGGCTGTGAGGTGTTTTTAATTTCGTGGCTGTGAGGTGTTTTTAATTTCGTGGCTGTGAGGTGTTTTTAATTTCGTGTTTCGTGGCTGTGAGGTGTTTTTAATTATGCGTTTCGTGGCTGTGAGGTGTTTTAAATTTCGTGGCTGTGAGGTGTTTTAAATTTCGTGGCTGTGAGGTGTTTTAAATTTCGTGGCTGTGGTGTTTTTATTACGTGTTTTATGGCTGTGAGGTGTTTTCAATTTCGTGGTGGTGAGGTGTTTTTAATTTCGTGGCTGTGAGGTGTTTTTATTCCGTGGTGGTGAGGTGTTTTTAATTTTGAGGCTGTGAGGTGTTTTTATTACGTGCTTTATGGCTGTGAGGTGTTTTCAATTTCGTGGGGGTGAGGTGTTTTCAATTTCGTGGTGGTGAGGTGTTTTAAAATACTTGGTGGTGAGGTGTTTTAAAATACTTGGTGGTGAGGTGTTTTAAATTATGTGGTGGTGAGGTTTTAAATTATGTGGTGGTGAGGTGTAATCGTCCCAAACTTCCAGTCTGCACCTACCCCTCCCGTATGTATGTGCTGAGGGGTTCTTTTTTTAATTGTTGTTTTTTTTTCAACTTAAATCTTCAACCTAAATTGCTTATAAAAATGTAATATCACAAACACGACAAATAAATTCGTGCAAAATAATTGTTTGCATTATGATTGGTGTAAATCATGACAACACAACAACTCAGGTACAGTCATTATCCTCAGCTAAAATAAGCCCACTCCTTAGTAACGACACGTTGTGAGGCGAGCGCAGCGAGCCGAGCCAAGTTCGTATATATATATGTGGAGCTCAATACATGGAGCTGGATGAAATTTAAGCCAAAAAAGAGCAGGTGTCTTTCAATGAGGAAAGGTAAAAGTAAAAGCTTTATTTTGTTGTGGCTGGGGATAGAATCCCAACATTGAATGAACAGCCAGTTAAGAGTCCTCCGGGAAGATGGTATGCACAACCGTTAATAGATAGGCATTGAGGAATCCAGGTCCAGAGGCAACTGGTGAAAGGGCTGTCTACAATTGATGGTTGTAGCTTGCCAGGGTTGTAAGATATGATGCTATCAATTTGGGTTGTTGCCTCGTGTCTTATGGCCTCTACAAATATATAAGATTGCTCTGACAAGAGTGGAGAGGATGGAGAAGACCGTCAATTCATACATTCAGAAATGGTTGGGTTTGCCAAAAATGTAAGCTGGTCTGATTTTATACAGCAGAGGTAAAAAGATAAAGCCGCCATTTAGGTCACTAGCTGAAGAATACAAGATTGGGAAAGCCAGATTCCAAATGATGCTTTAGATTCAAAATATCCAGTGATCAGTGAACTGGAGCCAAATATACGAAGACAAACTCCGCAACAAACATAAAGACCTACCATATGACCAGAGATTTTGAGAAGGTCTTTTGTAGATTTTGAGAAGCATATAAACAAATTTTGAGGACATTTATACACTACTAGCTGAGGTACCCGGCTTCGCTTGGGTTGAATAAGAATAATACAAATATATGATGAAAAGAACATGTATATTTTAGAGCAATATCACAGTACATTTCCTACATGACGTTTTGTCAATTTTCAATTTCTCAAAACCTCTTGGTATACAACATTTCTGGTTTTCTTACTTGGTGCCAAGACATAAAGATTGCTTGGTTTTCCAACCCTCGAGCAGCCCACGTACAGCTGGCCATGGGAAGTAGACGGCATTGCCGGGCGGGGGAATGGAGGGGAGGACGCAGGGGAGGGGAGGGGAACGGGGGGGGGGAGGGGAGGAGAGGGTGGGGAGGGGAGAAGAGGGGGGGAGGGGAGAAGATGGGGGGAGGGGAGAAGAGGAGGGAGGGGGAGGAGGAGAGGGGAGAAGAGGAGGGAGGAGGAGAGGGGAGGGGGGAGGGGGGGAGGTGAGGGGGAGTGGTGGGGGGAGGGGGAGGGGGAGGTGGAGAGGGTAGGTGAGGGGGAGGGGGGAGGGGAGAGGGAGGGGAGGGGGAGGGGGGAGGGGAGGTGAGGGGGGAGGGGAGGGGAGGGGGAGTGGAGGGGGAGGGGGAGGGGGGAACGGCGAGCTTGGCAAGCGATAGCAGGCTTTTTACTTTTATTTTTACCTCAATGAGGGCGATATATATAGTCCGTGCTTGGAGCCTTCAAGTTCAACATAAAGTTTTTTTTATGAAAAATAATGCAGATGTATAACAATCCACCAATGCAAGTTCAGAAATGAATGCAGATCCTTTACTTTGCGATACAAACGCAATTCCCACCATTTCCACTCACGATCGAGGCCTCCACAGTGACCGCGCCTCTTCTTCCTCCTACAACTTCGTCTCACTTCTTTCACTCAAAATGCACGAAATTCTGCCGCATGAAATTATGTAGTGGCCTCGTCGGGGGGATATAAGGTAGATAAGGAAGGCGTTGTAACAGAAGAATCAAAATAAAAGTGGAAGAACATAAGGAAATGGGAGCTATTCTGGACCCACAGCCAAACCCGACAAACCATTGCAATACACCCCGAACGTCTAGCGCCGCCACAAACTACACCATGGAATTGCAGCTGGCGCGGTTTTTTTAAACCATCGATATTAAAATAAAACGTAGCCTAAAACCACCGGGATTTTATGCTGATTCCGAATCTGTGTCTAAAACTTTTCTCCGATGTGTAGTTCTTGAGTTATAAGCAGACATCCAGACATCCAGACACCCAGACAGACACCCAGACAGACACCCAGACAGACACCCAGACAGACACCCAGACAGACAGACAGACAGACAGACAGACAGACAGACACACACACACACACACACACACACACACACACACACACACACACACACACACACACACACACACACACACACACACACACACACACACACACACACACACACACACACTCCTCCTTTATATATAGAGATTGAATAATGCTGTATTTGGAAATACGATGGAAAATGTTAGGAATAGACAAAACATAAGACTTGCTACATCTTGGAAACAAGCATCTAAATTAATTAATAAACCAAGCTTTCAAAGAGCAGAAGTGTTTTCGGAAAACTTTTTGTGCTATTCATATGAATAAAGAGAAAATTACAATGAGTAAACCCATTTATATTGGTACATCAGTTCTTGATTTACCAAAATTGTTAATGTATGATTACTTCCATGACAACCTGAGGAAGAAATACAAAAATGGAGTTAATCTACTTTATATGGACACAGACAGCTTTATTTTAGAAATCAAGACCCAAGATGCTTGTGAGGATATGACACAAGACATCAATATTTATGACAGAAGCAATTACAAACCGAGTAGTAGTCTGTTCTCCACAAAAAAATTAAAAGGTTATTGGGAAATTTAAAGTTGAGCTTGGTGGAAAAATTATGAAAGAATTTGTGGGGTTGAGAGCACAGGCTTATGCTTATAAGTATGCTGCCAAATGGGATTTAAATAAATTAAAGGGCATAAACAAAAATGTTATTAAGGAGAGCATAAAGTTCGAACATTATTAGAATTGTTTAACTCTTATGGAAGAAGGGTATAGAAAAATGAATATGATAAGAAGTTATAAACATCAATTATATACAGAACAAGTAAATAAAAAGGCATTTGAAGCGGTTGATAAAATATATATTTTAGAAAAATGGGACATTAGAAAATGGGAAAATGACCCTCTCTTATGGATATAAGAATTAATATATTTGAGAGTTAAGATAAACATAAGTGTGAAGATCAGCATAAGTGTTAAGATAAACATAAATGTTATTTAAGATAAACATAAGTGTTAAGATATTGTTGCAGTTTTTAGAACCTTCACTTTATCAAATTTAGTATCAAAATCCCTTATAAATAACCCGTGTACATTTCCCCTTAATTGGCTGTTAATTGAAATGATCGCATCTTCGCTAGTCCATGTACAAGCACGTAGCCAATCATAGGACCTCTCCATAGTTATATCGTTATTCTGTGTTTCAGTTAAGGCTATGTTCCCACGAGTCGATGTTACGTTGCACCAAATCAAATAAGATAGATCCCCCTTTCGATTGCCCCAAAGCCTACATTGCCAGCAGCATGCGCCTACATTTCCAACCGCATTCGCCTCCATTACCCACGTGGTCAGCTCGAAGAGGAAGGGCGTTGCCCGCCCATCGTCATCAGACGGTGGAGCCAGAAAGCCCTTGCCGACCAACCAAAACTCAGTGGGTTTGGCTTGAGAGGGGCGGAGAAAGAAAGATCGAGCAGGTTCGTGAAGGCTCCAGGGTGTGGCTATATAACCCGTTACGGGAAGCCCCCACAAGAGATGAGCGAGGGAGCACGAAGGCAGTTTTCTAAAAAAAAGGAAGGCGCTCGAGTCTGTGAAGAGAAACGCGCAACCTGCGGGAGTACGAGTAAGGGAGACGCTGTTTTCAACCAGCCCTGCCACGTCAAGCTCCGACGCGCTGCTGCGAGCATCCCGGCGGTGTGGACCTGAGGGTGGAGAGTCGGCGGCTGCTCGCTCCCGGCCCGGCTGTTCTGCTGTCCCACCTGACCCTTCTCATCCTTCCAGCCATTCCTGCCTGCCATTCCCTATTCGTGTGAGTCTGTTTGTTCTGTCCTGTGGGTATAAGTTAAGCTTGTTTTTAAGAATTGCACTGTTTCTTCTTTCCCTGTAAATTACATTTCTTTTCTTCTCTTTGATTTTGGTTTGTGTAAATAATTAATAAATACCTGTTCTCCCTTTACTTTGGTTTCTTTCTCATCCGATCGCTTTCGTCCCTTCTGTCAATTGAGTTCCTGTGGTGCGATTTCGGCCAACGCTTATGAATCGGGTTAGTCTTTGCTAACGGCTCGGATTTCGGATTGCTAAACCGCTCGGCAAATTACATCTTGTCCGGGATTCGAGCGGAGTTACCCACCTGCCTTGTGGAGGGATTGGCGGAGGTGTACGGGAATCCCTTGACCAATCACCTCGGCCAATCCCACCCAACAGGGGAGCGGGGTCGCTTCAGGATCGGAGACGGCCAGTGCAAAATAAAAGGGGAATTAGCCCCCCCCCCCCTTTGGTCAGGGGAGCGCCGTCCCCGATTCCGTAACAATTGGTGTCGGGGAGTGGGATTTAGACCCGAAGTGCGCTTAAAAAACAAACAAACCACCGTTTAGAGGCCATTTTTCCCCGCAAAGCGGGGGTTGGCCTTTTTTGCTCGAAGCGGGGGTTTGCCCGAAGTGCGCTTAACGCACTCAAAATTACGAGCGGCCGAAATTGTTATTAATATTCTAAATTAAATCGCGCCATGGATGATCAAGGCGACCGGATGCCAGTAGGGGAGCTGGAAGAGGGGGTAGAGTCAACCCAGGACCCTAGGGAGGCAGTGGGAATAATGGAGGAGCACAATACGCATTGGGTAGCGGAGGTTTCAGGCGCACAGGATGGCGGCCTCGCGCACGAGGTTTCAGGCGCACAAAATGGCGCCTCGCGCGTGGCTGCTGCAGCCGCGCCCGCGGCGCCGATGCACTGGGGCCTATTCATGGAGAAAATGAGGGCCTTTATGGTCGACACATGGGAGGGAATGGAAAGCAGAATGGTGGGAGAAATGAGGGATGAGGCGAGGGCTCAGAGAAAGCAATTGGGAAGCCAGATACAAAAATGTGGGGAGACCATGGATCGCATGTCGGGCGAGAGGGTCCCAAGGGTGCACGACGAGGTAACGCGAGTTGAGAAGCGCGGGTTGAGAAGCGCAGGTTGAGTGAGTGTGAGCAAAGCACAGCTGGGTGGACCGGGATAGAAATCGCAACACGGGGTGTGAAAACCCGACGGCCGTCGAATTGGACAGGGCAAATTCAGGTGCAGCGACGGAAAAATATTTAATTCAGAATGCAATGGTTGTAGTTGGAATCGAAATTGAAGAGACGGCAGAGATAGGAATGAAGCAGAAGGAAGAAATGGAAAATGTACAAAGTCTAAGTTTACATCCTGATGCCGTACTTGCTAATCCTTATAAAGATTTGCAGGTGCGCGTGGAGAGGAGGATCCCAAAGGTGAGTCGTGCTGTATATGGTGCTAAGAGGTTTTGCAGGAAGATGTTTGGTGCGAAAAGAATCGCGCGCTTGGGATCCCAGCGTACCGCGGGCGTTTGTGGGAGGTCCGTGGTGCGCTGTGTGAGAGGAAATGGCGCGCGTGTAAGAAAAGAGTGTGCGTCGAGGAGTGAGTGTGTTCCAAAGTGTGGGAGTGATACCGAGTGCGAGAGCGAATGCACGTCGGAGGGTCTGTGTGAAACAGAGTGAACGGAGTGTGACACGTAGAGTGAGTTGGTGGTGGAGCAGGTGCGAGAATGCACGCTTGGAATGGTTGAGAGTGTGCGAGAACGCACACCTGAGTTGGTTGTGGCGCGTGTGCGGGAGGGCACATCGGAGCGCGTGAGTGGGTGGATGTAAGAGTGCATCCCCATGAGTGGTACGGAGTACGTACCGAGGGAGAGTGCGCGAGACAGTGCGCGACGAGGTGTGTTAAGGAAGTGTGCGAACGACGAGTGTGCGCAAGAGGGTGCGCGAGAGGTGTGGTGTGTCACAGGGAGTGCGGTGGTGGAATGGACGGAGTGTGTGGAATGTACGGGCGGCGTTGGAACGCCGGGTTTGGAGAGTGTGAAAGGGGTCGCGTATGCGTGCGAGCATGTCCGAGGAGCATCGACGTTAAACGGGATAGCGGTTAGACCAACGGTTAGCCAACGCGAGCCCCCGGTCCGTGCCGGGCTGTGGGTATTGCGGGAGCCGGCGGGGATCGGTGCAGCGTCGCTCCTCTTCGGAGCGTCATGCACGATTCGGGCCTGGCCCCGCCCCGCACGGTCGAGTCCGGGCCTTGCCGGGCAAGGCAACCGGTCCGGTTCGAGGGAAGGTAGGAGGGACTGGAGCGGCGCCCCCTTGTGGTTGCAGCGTTCCGGCCGGGCGAGATTGAGCCATCGGGCCGGAGACCGAAAGCCTCCGCGCCGAGATGGTGCGTGGAATCTCGGGCCGAGCATGCCACCTCCCCTGAACCGAATGCCGGACGGACTCAACCTGCAGGCGACCAAACCACCCAAATTCATTGCTCGGCTTTGCGAAGCCGAGTTTTAATGATGTCATGAGTTATGGGGTTTTGGCAGTGCAAGCTCGCCGAGGGAGGGTTTGGATAATGTATAGGGATCTAGAGAAATGACCATAGGTAACTGTAGGGTTAAGTAGCGACATGATACCTGCAGTAGGGGACGTAGCAGATGAGTGGATTATAACGACGGGGGAGCGCAATAGTATCAGGGGCGACTGGGAAGCGCGAGTTTCAGAAGGGGGTAGTTACATCAGATGATGCTGTGTGTGTGTTTAGAAAAGTATTGAGCAGAGTATTGTGAGTGTGGGTGAGTGCATTGTATTGAATGAAGAAGCCTGGGAGGAAGGAGGGTGCAGGAAGCACCAGGTGTGTGAGCACAGGTGTGCAAGTGAAGAACAGGTGTATGGAGAATGGTTGAATGGAATAACTGGTCTGGGCTACATGGAGGATGGAATGGATGGTGTGGAGTGACTATGGTGGAAACTGTGGAGTGGAGTGGTTGGTGCGAAGGAAGTGAATGGGGAGGATGGACCCCCAACACGAATACCCGGGGAGATGGTGCGTAGTTTAAGTTTAAGATGGTAGTTTAAGAGTTAGGTCGAGGGTAGAGGTAAATTGTGGTTGGATATTGGCATCTGTGGTGCGTGTGGAAGAATGGTGTTTGGATGGGTGCATTAGTGACGTGGAAATGGCTGGGCGTGTGGCCTGTTAGTGTGTGTAGTTAAATGGGCGCTCCGCCACTGTAAGGATGTCGGCCAGGTGAGGCCGCAGGTAGGCTCTGGGAGCCAGTAGAGTTGTTGAGGATGGGGCCCGAGGATCCGGAGGACGGACCCGGGTAGCCCAGTGCCAGAGAGGGCACCGAGGGGGTAAGTGCCAGGGCGGGCCTTCCCCCAGTTAGATAGGTTAGGTAAAGGAGCAGGTAAGCTCGGAGGCAACTGCCGTGGCGGAGGTGTGCAGGTGGGTAGACCTGCTGGGAGAGCCACATGACTCAGCCCAGAAATTGTGCGAAGGCACAGGGAGTTGAATCGGGGGAGTGAGACCCCAAATTGATGAGCACCACAGTTTGGTCAATGGGAGTTTGGTTCTTAAAACCACATAGCGTAAGACAGCCAATGGTTTGGCAGGGAAAGACCCCGGGTAGTGTAAAGTGTGTTAAAGTCATTTAGAAGGAAGATAGGATTGAAATCTCCTCGCACCATCTGCATCCACTCACCTGAGGTGACGACAGAACTCCACACCGTGCCATGTGTTGTTGTTTTATTTTTGTGCAAATGTGAGACGCATCATGACGTGGGTGAGACATTGTGCTGGATGTTCCATCTCTTCCTCCTTAAGAGGGATTGATGATGAATTGGTGATGGCAAATTTAGACATTGGGATTGTAACGAATTTGGTATTAGGGGAGATATGGGGAAGACCTGACGGTAGTGACGAATTTGTAAATGTGTAGGTTTTGTAAATACG
This sequence comes from Myxine glutinosa, assembly GCF_964187855.1. Lineage (NCBI taxonomy): Eukaryota > Metazoa > Chordata > Myxini > Myxiniformes > Myxinidae > Myxine > Myxine glutinosa. The sequence goes on along the minus strand of NC_136272.1, from coordinate 42,103,487 downwards.
GGGTAAGGGGCGAGGGTAGAGTAGGTGACAGGGGGGGTGACGTACGTTAGGGACGAGCTTTCTCACTTCACTCTCCGTGCGCACCTCGCTCTGCATTACCTGTGTTGATGTGTACCCTTGCGCCCTTGCGCCCTTACCCTCGCCGATTCTGCTTTGTCTTCCTTCCCCACCCATGGACCGTGCTCTCTGGGCACTGAGGGGGAGCGTGCGGGAGCCCGCCATTGTGTGCCCGAATCCCTGCAACCAGCTGCCTGCATCCACGCACCACTTATGGACCACAGTACTGTGGCCGAGCACCACTTATGGACCACACGTTGTGTGGCACGGCCCCTCTGCTAGTACCGGCCAGGTTGGCCAGAGAAAGATCTTGCTTGCGGACCTCGGTGAGGTGGCACCAAGCCATACAGGTTGACCACCCATAGCTGGCCCCTGTGGGCCATAAATAAAAATGGACGCGTTTTGTGCCTTTTTATTATGTCCAAATAGGCCGCAAGCAAAGAAGATCAAGGGGAAGAACAACATCAAGAACGACGGGCAGCAGAGGGAGCAGAAGATCCAGACCACCAGTTGTGTGTTTTTTTTTTGTTATTGTGCAATGTCGCACTGGATGGTGCGTGACTGTGCATTTTGGTGCTTTGGTGTTTATTGGTGCTGGTGCGTCGATGCAGTGCATGCTGTCTCCTCCCTCCCACAGGATTCTTTTTGTTTCCTAAAAGAAAAATAACAGGTCCAGGGTTGCGTTTTGTAAGTAATGAAATAATGTCACTTGTAAATAATGCTCCCCACCGTCAATGTGTAGTTTGAAAATTAATTCCGCAATTCGGTTAGTTGTGGGTGTGAATCTGTTAGGTAGAGTGCAACGTAATAGGGGGACATATTTATTGTGTTTTTAAAACTGTCACACTCAGGGTCAGGATAATTGGAGAGGGAACTACACCTGAGTGTCACATTAAGTTAAAGTTTTCGGGCCGGGACGTCCCGTGAGGAATGAGGGTGCTGTGTTGCAGTTTTTAGAACCTTCACTTTATCAAATTTAGTATCAAAATCCCTTGTAAATAACCCCTGTGTACATTTCCCCTTAATTGGCTGTTAAATGAAATGATCGCACCTTAGCTAGTCCATGTACAAGCACGTAGCCAATCATAGGACCTCTCCATAGTTATATCGTTATTCTGTGTTTCAGTTAAGGCTATGTTCCCACTAGTCGATCTTACGTTGCACCAAATCAAATAAGATAGATCCCCCTTTCGATTGCCCCAAGCCTACATTGCCAGCAGCATGCGCCTACATTTCCAACAACATTCGCCTCCATTACCCACGCGGTCAGCTCGAAGAAGAAGGGCGTTGCCCGCCCATCGTCATGAGAAGGTGGAGCCAGAAAGCCCTTGCCGACCAACCAAAACTCAGTGGTTTGGCTTGAGAGGGGCGGAGAAAGAAAGATCGAGCAGGTTCGTGAAGGCTCCAGGGTGTGGCTATATAACCCGTTACGGGAAGCCCCCACGAGAGATGAGCGAGGGAGCATGGAGGCAGTTTTCTAAAAGGAAGGCGCTTGAGTGTGTGAAGAGAGACGCGCAACCTGCGGGAGTACAAGTAAAGGAGACGCTGTTTTCAACCAGCCCTGCCACGTCAAGCTCTGACGCGCTGCTGCGAGCATCCCGGCGGTGTGGACCTGAGGGTGGAGAGTCGGCGGCTGCTCGCTCCCGGCCCGGCCGTTCTGCTGTCCCACCTGACCCTTCCCATCCTTCAAGCCATTCCTGCCTGCCATTCCCTATTCGTGTGAGTCTGTTTGTTCTGTCCTGTGGGTATAAGTTAAGATTGTTTTTAAGAATTGCACTGTACCTTCTTTCCCTGTAAATTACATTTCTTTTCTTCTCTTTGATTTTGGTTTGTGTAAATAATTAATAAATACCTGTTCTCCCTTTGCTTTGGTTTCTTTCTCATCTGATCGCTTTCGTCCCTTCTGTCAATTGAGTTCCTGTGGTGCGATTTCGGCCAACGCTTATGAATCGGGTTAGTCTTTGCTAACGGCTCGGATTTCGGATTGCTAAACCGCTCGGCAAACTCCATCTTGTCCGGGATTCGAGCGGAGTTACCCACCTGCCTTGTGGAGGGATTGGCGGAGGTGTACGGGAATCCCTTGACCAATCACCTCGGCCAATCCCACCCCACAGGGGAGCGGGGTAGCTTCAGGATCGGAGACGGCCAGTGCAAAATACAATGGGGATTACCCCCCCCCCCCCCCCTTTGGTCAGGGGAGCGCCGTCCCCGATTCCGTAACAATATTTAAGAGTTAAAATAAACATAAGTGTTAAGATAAACATAAATGTTGAGATATACACAAGTATTAAGATAAACTAAGTGTTAAGACAAACATAAATGTTGAGATATACACAAGTGTTAAGATATACATAAGAGTTAAGCTATTTAAAAGATAAGATATAAGACAAAATATAAGGGTTGAGATATATACAAGTGTTAAAATACCAGATAAAGTCCAGGTGCAAGTATAAGTGATAAGATATTCATAAGAATTAATTATTTTTAAAATTGGGTTGGGGGAATTTTAATGGGCTACCAACACCTTTTTTAACTGGTAGATAAATTATAGAACCAAGCAATAACCAAACCAAAGAGTGGGCAAAATCACAGCCTTAGTATTTAAATGTAAAACATAATGAAAGTGGTAAATGTCAAAAAGGTCTCATCGACAAGTGTAACCAAGGCAAGTGTAAATAAAGCATACAGACTGAGGGATATAAAAAGATTTAATGGATGTCAAGTATTCAATGGAAAATAATTTACCATTATCTCAAAATAATATGTGAGTCGGGAGGTGCTCAGATCAGAACATCGAGGGAGGTTTTTTAAATTTCATCTCCACCCAACAAAGATATTTAAACCAAGAACCAAATTCCAACATACTATTTATCAACATTCTGGATGGTGACGAGTGTCATAAGAAAATTAAGCTGTTCCCTAAAATATAACATAAACAGATATTAATTGGTTCTCTTTATGAGTCTAATGTACGTGTAAATATACCAGGATGACAGATAATAAAGTTAGAGTATATTGGGTCTCACTCACACACAAGTAGTATATAAATGTTGGTTCTGAAATAAAACCTCAACAGGGAGCGAACGTTAGTGAGCGACGAGCGCCAGCAAGTGTCTGTTGAGTGGTTGGTCTCAGAACCAACATTTATATCTACGAGGCAACCATCCATTGTTTGGACAGTGAAAGCATTTATCATGACTAATGAAACATTCCAATTGGTTTGCGTTTGTGATAGATACCAATAGTAATTTTAAAAGCAACGAGAACGCCACTCAGAAGAACGCATACTCCCGCCGTGGGTCGAGTTGGAATAATACGTTTTGTTTAACATCCCCTCTTCCCAAAACAATAAATGAAAAAGAAAGTAGGCTGTAACTGTCAGATAATTATTTTGATATATCTCGGAATTAGAGGAGAAAAACATCATTTAAGAATAAGAATAAAAGCTTTAATGCAGTAAAACAGAAAAAAATTCCCCAAAAAAATTCCTGGATCCAGAATAATATCCTGAGCTTGACCAAAAACTAATCAATTCTTCCTTATCCCAAGGGTAATGCCCACCAACTTTCATCCAAATCCATTCAGAACTTTTCCAGATATCTTGTTCACAAACACACGAACATACGAACACACATACGCACACACACACACACACGGACGGACACGATCAAATGCATTACTCCCTGGCAGGAGTAAATATTATACTGTTGAACCAAACATGCAACATTATATGTAATTTTATTCTCTAAATAAATTGATAACGAGAATGCCACTCAGTGGAGCGCATACTCCTGCCGTGGGTCAAGTTGGAATAATACGTTTTGTTTAACATCCCCTCTTCGCAAAACAATAAATGAAAAAGAAAGTGGGCCCTAACTGTCAGAGAATTTATTTTGATATATCTCGGAATTAGAGGAAAAAAACATCATTTAATTTAGGAATAAGAATAAAACCTTTAATGCAGTAAAACAGAAAAAAAAATCCCAAAAGATTTCCCAAAAAAATTCCTGAATCCGGAATAATATCCTGAGCTTCACCAAAAACGAATCAATTCTTCCTTATCCCAAGGGCAATCATCCCATCAACTTTCATCCAAATCCGTTCAGAACTTTTCCAGATATCTTGTTCATAAACACACGAACACACACATGGACGGACACGATCGAATGCATTACTCCCTGGCGGGAGTAATAATAAATATGAGCAAGGCCCAAATACATAATTACTCTGTGCAGAATGTGCTGTGCCAAATGTGCCATCCACAACAACAATGCACCATCTGTAACACACAGTTCAAAACAAAAAACATTTGCGCAACTTCTTCACATTTGTGCAACAAAGTAAAACACCTACCTTGTTGTTTGCGCAACTTCTTCAGCTCTTGTTCCAGGCAAGCAAGACGCTTCTGACGCTCTTGCGTTTCACGCACAAGATTTTCCTTTTCTTCTGCCTTAATCTATTGGAGATAGTTTTAACAGTCACCTTCCCTCATTTTTGTGTGCTTTTCCACCACCCTGGAAATAAATAACGAATACTTACCGGGACAGCACCTGAGGGTTGTGGCGTGGTAGGTGTACTGAGGGGATGGTGAACCACGATCGGTACTAGTGTCCTCACATTTTCTGCGTCAAGGTCCACAGTTTCAATCACACGTAGGTTTGGACGTTGTGCCTGAGTAGTTTTCACAGAAGGAGAAGGAAACAATATGCTCATATTTTCAGTTTCTGTTGGAAAAGGTAGGAGATGAGTAGGTCTAAGGCAGCCTTGTGGATGTGGTAACTGAGGTGTAATTCCAACATTATAGTATTCCTGATGCCCGGGAGGCATTGGCATTCCCGATATCCAAGGAAAGCCAAGCGGATGCCTTTCAGACATAGGTGGAGCAGAATATGAAGCCATATTTGGAGCTGGAGCTGGAGTTGAAGGTGAAGCTGGAACCATAGATGAAGCAGGAACTGGTGCATTGCCAAAGAAGGCATTTGGTGGCTGGTAACCTGGATAAATTGGGCACGTCGTGTATTGTTGGGGTTCTTTGGGAGTTGCTGCCTGCATGGGGATGTTGGTAGGTGTTGGTTGGTGTTGATGATCTGTTGGTGCTGGCTGCTTGGGAATGTTGGTAGGTGTTGGTTGGTGTTTATGATCTATTGGTGCTGGTTGCTTGGGGATGTTGGTAGGTGTTCGTTGGTGTTGATGATCTGTTGGTGCTGGCTGCTGGGGGATATATTTTGATATTGGTTCATGGCTACTGGGAAAATCGTTTTGTTTTTTTGCCATGATAAGCTGAGTCAATTCACTGAGGCTTAAGTTAAGACCAAGGGTATGAAGAACAGTAGCCAGATCCTGCTCAAACCGCTGTTCATTTTTACCATCATTCCCAGCAAATGTGTTTGATGGTGGTGCAGATACCGTGCAATACTCTTTAACCTTATTCACCATAAGTTTTTCAGCCTCATACCTGTCACTTCGTGAAACTGTTTGTCTGTCGATAGCAACTTTCTTTTCCAGTTGCCTACCATACTTGCCATCATCCCCGTAAAGAAAGTGCTCCTCGTCGTCGATGTTTCTGATTTCTGTCGAAGGCTTATTCAGCGCTTCTTTGAAATCTGCAATACCCGGGATGCAGGAAGTATTCATGTCATAGTCACTTGCAGCAAGTTCAAAACCACTGCTCGTCTTCCTGGCACAATGTTCTCGCTGATAGCGACGCAAAATGTCTGCTTCGTCATCCGATTGCTGGGCACACAGGACAATTAATTTTACGACTGACCAAGACACTTGCCGACAAAGTAATGATCTTAGCTCATAACCACCACTGGTACATGTTAACTACAAAGCTGTCAACTCATAGCAAACCAAATGTGCGTGTCTGTGCAACAACTTTTTCTTGGCATGATTTCAAATCAAATAATTTGGAGTGCAACAATAGCTGATAGAGCAACAGACGTATGAGAATGTGAGACAATGGTTGATCTCTGCAAGAGCATAATAGAAAAATCAAATGCATTTCTCCCACACAGGATGCATAACAGTTGACAGATCTGTAGCTTAAACTAGATCTATTCACTCAAGAAAAGCTAAACCAAATGGGAATGCACAAAGTTTTCTGATTTGTTAATTACTTTAAGCAAGAATCGATTGGCACTTTACTGGAAAAAAAGTATTTAATGTTACAGTTTTTGATCTTAACATGACTAAAGTAGAGACAGTGCTGTTTGCAATGAACAAATGCTGTTAACACATGTACCCACTCTACATCAGGCATTTCAGTAGCAATAGCAATCAAACATTTCCTGCTTTGCAGTCGCACAGAAAATACTTTGAGTACCATAATCATTTGCAAAAACAAACAAGGAGAATTTATTATGTTAACTTAATGAACGTATCGATGCCATTATTTTCCTCAATCAACGATGCCTATCATAAATAGAAGCTACCGATTTCCCGGGGTGATATTTATAGAATTCCACCCAGCATGCATCGGAAACTAACTTCAACAAACGGTCACAGAGAAACAGTGCAAAAGATATCTCAAAATGTCTGCCTCATTTCTTGCCCAGCTCAGATACTTAGCGGGAAGAGTCATGTCCCCCCTTGTAAATAGATGGAGGTAGCCCCTCTAGAGCAGCTGTCAATCAGTGCATGAGAGGCTGGGATTTGTACAAAGTACCGTATGTATATCTAAGTGCTGTAAATCTACAATATGGAATTGGTGTGACAATCTGGGGTTGGCACAGGGTGAAACCCCAACATACCTCAAATCCACAATGACAAAATGTGTTTTTGAGATACTATTAAATAGAAAATGGCAAAAGGTACACTGTTTTTGAAGCCATATCCTCAAAGCTTGGGTCAAAAGGACACAGTTTTGCAAATTTAACCTTGAAATCTTTATCCAGTTGCAGGATATGAGCCTCCTAATGTGTATAAAGCAGAGACTGGATTTGCAAGTGCCAAAAATGGGCAAAGCACCAGATCCTTAGGAGGAAATAAATGGAAAAACACAGACAGGGGCTGAAATATTTTGTTGAGTAATTCTTACAATAAATTAATTTTTACAAACCTTGTTAGCAAAATCTGTGCCAGTCACCTGGAGACCACTAAGCATGGAATAACCCAGAAATTATTTAAGCAAAACAATAGCAAACAGGATGGTTAGCATTATGACCATTCAAACTTTAAAAGTTCAACTCTACATAATTACCGAACTGAAAAGACAGACCTCTGTAGTCAGGTCTCTCCCATCGATCTTTTTCAGAATATACTTCATGGGTTGAGCTAGAGGGATATGGGGTTTGTGCAAGACGTGGTCACTCACGGGAGATTGCTCTCGACGCAACTTGCATTTTTCAACTTGTAAACGCCTCTCCATATCTTCCAACATTATCTGTTTCATCCTCTCTCTTGTCATCTCCTCTTTCATCTCTTTTCTCAGTCTCGCCATTTGCAACTCCTCAAAACCGCTATCTTCATCATTGAGTAAAGATTGGGAGCATTCTTGAGAGACAGGAGGAGCATGGCAAGATTGCGCTCGACTGAAAAAGCAAGAACAAGATGATCGGGTTTTGTTAAACAGGATATGGTTTAAACATGGCTAATATTTTTGTGATTGACAAGGTAGAAATTGAGCTTGAGCAAGCAAATGGATTGGTACTAATGTGAAGAATTTAAGAATGTTAACTGAATAAGTGGAGTGCAAGCATTACAGGAGGGATGTAGTCCGAGGGTTATACCAAAGGTTGTTATACTATCTCCTCCACCTGTCATACAAAAAAAACATCAAAACCTGTTTTGTTTTGGGTAAAAGGAACAACATTTGGGAAAACCCTCAATGCAAAACAACGGTATGAGAAATGAGGGGGTTTGGTGGAGGAGGGGATGGGTGATGGGCTAGGTCAATGAACTTGGCTTGTTCTTTGTTGGCGGCATTACTTACCTATACAATCGTTCAACAGGTGGACCCAATCGAGCATGGGCAGAAGCCAGTTGATGGTCTGGCGATTCACTTCGAAACTGGTCATTTCCTACAGTAATGCGAATATTGCGATCTTCTGCACGATGGCTGGGTGAGTGTGACTGACGGAGCTGTAAAGGATGTGGAAGCAAGAAAATAAACATCCGGTAAAAACTCTCCAGAAAGGCATTGTGATAGCTCATGACCGGGAAAGGAGCAGTGTGCAACGGTCATATTAATTTATAAAACCTTCAAGAGTATATTTCACAAAAATAAAAATAAAAAAAATCTTTTGTGTGTTGATTTGTACCATTACTAATCACTTTTTCGATGGAGTGATGATCAAAATAGGCATATGCTCAGATAAGCTTACATGGTATTTCAACATTGCAAGCGTTATGAAAACGTGCTGAATGACGTTCTCAAAGAATGACGAAGAGCAAGTGGTTATTGCTTGGATATTAAATGCCCTGAAAGTGAGAAGTGAGCTTTTTTGCACACAACATTGAAGCTCGTGGAAGAGCTCAAACACAGAACAGATCAGAACGTAACAGAACAAAAGGAACAGTGGAAAGAGAGGGGTGAAAAAAAAACACACCACCAGCAGGGACAAGGGATAAAATAGAGGGAAGCCTTAAAGGGATAAGGGATGTGAGAAAGAATAAGGCCCAGGAGAAGACACACTGGGTGCACAAGATGAAGATGGATACAGAAGCAAACTCTTAAGAGGGAAAACTGGAAATTTGGAAAGTGATGGGCTTGGGGGTGTTAACGAGGGTAGAAAAGATAATGGTTCAAAGACTGGGGATCATCTGAGATAATGGTGAACAGCTATCTTGAAGACTTGGAGGAAAGAAAGATTGAAAAGCCTATGGAAGTTGGTTCCACAGGAGAGAGAAAATAGGAATGAACTTTTCAGGATCGTCACCGAGTGGAGGTGAGCAGCGATTCCATATTTTGGGAGTTTCACATTTCATCATTCCATATCTTGGGAGGCATTCTTTTTGCAAAAAAAAAAAAAAAAAAAAAAAAAAAACATCTTTCTACACTACGATATACAACAGCACATAACACCTCACGTACCGAATAACACAAAATGCGTTTCACATAGTCATACAGTAATTGTCTTTCCCTAATTTGAACTCATTCAGTGAAGTGTAGTTGGAAAGCACGATGACTTCCAGATGGAGAAGAAAAACAAGAATAACTCGAACTGCCAGTTTACAACTGCTGGCAGTGATGACCGGTTTCCTCGGCCTTCCCGCTTTCATACAACTTCGCTTTTGATACAACCCCACTTTCATTGGACATGCTTTGATACAACCCCGATACATAGACACGTATCCGCCCCCCCCCCCCCCCCACACACACACACACACACACATCCCGCCCACCCCACGTACACATACACCCACACAACACAACCCTCCCCACATACACACAACACAACCCTCCCCACATACACACAACCTTCCTCCCCCCCTTCCCTCCCCCCCCCCCCCCCTTCACACACACACACACACACACACACACACACACACACACACACACACACACACACACACACACACACACACACACACACACACACACACACACACACACACACACACACACACACACTTTCACATTATTATTGTTCTCCATCAATTTATCCCCAGATGATGCTCAAGACATTTCATCATGATTGGATGAAGTTGTGTACTTGTCGAATTATGACATCATAATGGAGGCACCTATGACATCATTATTTTTTTTCTCCACTAATTTATCCCTTGATGATGGTCAATGCATGTCATCCTGATCGGATGAAGTTTTGTACTTGTCCAATTATGACGTCATAATGGGGGCACTTATGACCATCATTCAATTGGGTTATTCTCCATGGAGTTATTTGCAATGAGACATGTCTCAATCTTCTCTATGCAGCACTTTTTGAGAAAAAGAGATGCAATTTTTTTCGGATTTTCCAAGATGGCGGCCATACCACGTCACCTGTGACATCATAGTTATCCTAAAAAGATTCAACATGCCCAGGAGCACCTATGGTGAAAATTTCCTGTCAATCCATGCTATGACTGCAGAAAAAGTGATTTTTAAAGAAAATAAACCTGAAAATCGCAGAGCCAGAATCTGATATGGTTGAGTTTCTTATTCTTCACCCAATGACAACTTGCAGCTTCTAAATATAAAATGCGAGCGATCGTGTCATATGTTCGTCAAAAAAAGTCGGAATTTCGCCAAATCTGTTTTGGTCGTGTGTTGATATACCTCAGCGATTGACAAATCTAAAATCTGAATTTTATTTGAGGTCAAAATGAGTATGGTCGCTCCATACTTTGCCTGCTCGTCAAGCACAGTGTGATAATTAATCCATTGCCCACTCTCGAAGACTCTTCTTCTTCACGCAATAACAACTTCTAGCTTCCAGACCGTACATCCAATCATCTTGAAACCAGACAGAAGCCTCTCCTCAGTGAAAGACACGTGAAAGCCCGCTTGGAGTTTGCAAAAACGCACCTAAAGGAATCTCAGACTGTGAGAAACAAGATTCTGTGGTCTGATGAAACCAAGATTGAACTGTTTGGCTTCCGTCTGGCCACTCTGCCATAAAGCCCAGATCGGTGGAGTGTTGCAGTAATGGTTGTCCTTCTGGAAGTTTCTCCCATCTCCACACAGGATCTCTGGAGCTCAGCCAGTGACCATCAGGTTATTGGTCTCCTCTCTTACCAAGGCCCTTCTCCCCTGATTGCTCAGTTTGGCCGGGCGCCAGCTCTTGGAAGAGTCCTGGTTGATCTAAAGTTCTTCCATTTATTAATTATGGAGGCCACTGTGCTCTTGGGAACCTTCAATGCAGCAGACATTTTTTTGTAGCTTCCCCAGATCTGTGCCTCGACACAATCCTGTCTCTGAGCTCTGCAGACAGTTCCTTCGACCTAGTCGCTTGGTTTTTGCTCTGATATGCATTGTCAGCTGTGAGACCTTATATAGACAGGTGTGTGCCTTTCCAAATCATGTCCAATCAATTGAATTTACCACAGGTGGACTCCAATCAAGGTGTAGAAACATCTCAAAGATGATCAAGAGAAATGGGAGCGACCTGAGCTAAATTTCAAGTGTCATAGCAAAGGGTATGAATACTTATGTAAATGTGATATTTCAGTTTTTTCTTTTTAATAAATTTGCAAAACTTTCTAAAATCCTGTTTTCTCTTTGTCATTATGGGGTATTGAGTCTAGATTGATGAGGGAAAAAATGAATTTAAACGATTTCAGCATAAGGCTGAAACAAAACAAAATGTGAAAAAAGTGAAGGGGTCTGAATACTTTCTGAATGCACTGTATGTGTACGTGTACGTGTGCGTGTGTGTCGTTGGTTAATATCTCTATTTGTGGATTTCTGAGGTGGAACAGAGTCCTCCCAGGACCCAAAGTATCCATCTCCGCGTCAATAAGGGATCACGGTTCATGGACCTCGCTGTTCAACTTTTTCAGAGTTTTGTTCCACGGGCACTTTTCAGGATCGTCACCGAACCACGGATTGCCTCCAGTTGTAGTTCATTTGTGGTAATATTCCCGGAGATGGTTTTCAAAATCTCAGTGAGGTTCTTCTTTATCTCTCCTGTTGTTCCATTTATCACTGGCGTGTGTATGTGTATGTGTATGTGTATGTGTATGTGTGTATTGGCTGTTTAATATCTCGGTGATGAAATTCATACATGGACACAATCAACATACCCCATTAATGTAAATAGACGCAGGGATGGACAGGCAGCATCCATTTAATCAATGATGTGGGGATGGTTTCACGTGATAATTGATTGAGACCATCCCAACTTTGTTTAAATACTTTATGGCACACATTCTTTATTAAATGATTTTATTATTTGTATTGGGGTATTTAAACAAATTGCAGTTGGAAGCTGTTCAGGGCTCAGTGACGATCTTGAAAAGAGCCCTCAGAACGAAACTTTGAGAACAAGCGTTACGCCGAGGTCCCCCGTCGGTGAAGTGATGCGAGTTGACAAAGTGGAAGACGCAAGGAGGCCATCTTGGATTTGGACGTGGCGACCCAATTTTCAACAGCCTTCTTCCTTGTGCCTAGATACACCCACACACTAGATTAGAAGTTGGCACTTCGCTTATTTTTCAAGATATTCCGCTCACAAGGTTCAGACATACATGGCGGCGGCCATCTTGGATTTTGACGTGGCGACCCAATTTTCAATACCTTTATTCCTTATGCCGAGATACACCCACACACCAAATTAGAAGTTGGTACTACGCTTGTTTTTCCAAGATATTCATCTCACAAGGTTCAGAGATACATGGCGGCGGCCATCTTGGATTTTGACGTGGCGACCCATTTTTCAATAGCGTTCTTCCTTATGCTGAGATACACCCACACACCAGATTAGAAGTTGGCACTTCGCTTATTTTTCAAGATATTTCGCTCACAAGGTTCAGACATATATATGGTGGCGGCCATCTTGGATTTTGACGTGGCGACCCAATTTTCAATAGCCTTCTTCCTTACGCCGAGATACACGCACACACCAAATTAGAAGTTGGTACTTCGCTTGTTTTTCAAGATATTCATCTCACAAGGTTCAGAGATACATGGCGGCGGCCATCTTGGATTTTGACGTGGCGACCCAATTTTCAACAGCCTTCGTCCTTGTGCCTAGATACACACGCACACACCAAATTAGAAGTTGGTACTTCGCTTGTTTTTCAAGATATTCATCTCAAGGTTCAGACATACATGGCGGCGGCCATCTTGGATTTTGACGTGGGTTGCACCCACAAACCAAATTCGAAGGCGGTCCTTCGCTTACGCACGCACGCATGCCCGGATGGACAGACGGACACACGGACGGAGGGGAAAACCATAGTCCCCCTTTCGCTCCGCGGTGCGACGGGGCACAATAACAAAACTTCAGTTTGGTCGATGAATCGTGATCCCTCATCAAAACAGAAGGGGATACTTGAGCCCTGAGTGGACGCAGTTCCACCTTCTGAAAATCGCATATGGAGATAACACATGAAATTTTAATGGAGAGGAGGACATTCGGCATACCTATGATAAAACCAAAAGTGTCGCAATCCTTACTCTGTGAGGAGGGGATTGAGGCCGCAGTCTCTGTGGTGATGGATCGTCATACTCTCTGTGGTGTCTCCAGGTGTCCTTTGGTTCTCGTTCCAAGTCCTTATAGACGTGTAGCTTGCTGGCTTTTCCCCGGGAATGGTGATGCATATCCAGGTGGTGTGGTATCTTCTTATATCGATCCTCGGGCGTCAACTTATAGTGAGATCGAGAAAGTCGCTCCGGAGGACTGCGACTTCTCAAACTGTGATCTTGGTGTGGGTAGGGGTCTTTATAATGTCGTCGATACATATCTAATGGACTCGATCACTCTTGATCAGTCTGCGGAACACATAAAATGTCATGATAATCATAGAATTAGAAAGACATGTAAAGTTATACTGTACAGGGTGGGCTATATGTGACGTTACTCCCATGCATATTTTTATTTCAGCGACTAAAATTTATTCCACACGTGTTCACATGTCATAAACACAAAGTGACATGAAGCGTGAAACAAGAATTTTTTTAAATGTTTCAAAACACCCACTTGACATGTACAGCAATCTAGTGCAGCAATAGAAGGCCCAAAAGTCTGTATTTTTAGAGTTACCCAAACCAAAGGTAAAAATTTGTCCTGATGGACAACATCAAAGCCTACGGTCGGTCTCAGCACATATAATCTGCATGATGACGTTGCTCTGGAACCTGAGCGAGCGGATAATTTCACGTTTCCATAGCAACCTACTTAGTGACAGCCATGCCAGTGTTAATGAACCCAGCACCCCCATCTTGAAACTTGGCATAATGCTACACAATACATTGTTGCATGACTTTCTGAAGTTGTGATGTGTCACACCTAAAACCCATCATATATGTTATATTTCCTCTCATCTTGATAAATTCCTCAAATAATATTATATCCGACTGTCCCAAAACAAGGATACAAACAGTGTGTACATGGCATTACATAGATTTACACCAGTTACATTGGAACCCTCACAATCCAGCAAACAGCATTTTCGAAAATTGGTTTCCAAGTATGTTCACATGGAAATCCGAAGATGAAAATCCACCTATTAGATGTTTTTCTGTACATGAGTAGTTAATTAATCCTTCTTAATGACTAATTACAGGACGGCATCGAGGTACGCACACTCGCCTCTCAGATGTCAAGCCTGGGTTTGAATCCCAACCCAACTATAAACTGCCAGTTCGGTGTTTCACAGGCAGACCGATTCATCAATGTGTGTGTCGTCCCTCAGATAGACGTTAAAGTGGGAGTCCTGTCTGCGAGCATGGACTGGTGGACAGCAAAGATCCCATGGTGTCCTTCACAAAGACTCGGTGAGCTATCGCCGGCACCATGGCCTGGCCAGCCAGTCCATGACAACTCGGATAATAGTGGCCATTAAAGAAGAAGAATGACTAATTAGCGCGTGCATGTCTGCCCAGCCAGCGTGTTTCTGTGTCAACGTCTTCTCGATCTTCATACGTTTTGCCATCCAACATCCAACCAATAGCTTTATCCACTGTAGGCAAAATACTTGCTTGGACTCTATTTTGGGTCTGAACTCGTATTATTTATGAGGTGCTGAAAAGCCATTGCATGGACATTACCTTCTCTACTCATTCTTCTTCTGGCTCCTATGTTTCGTGTGATAATGTGCAAGGTACAGCAGTTTCTCTTCCTATGATAGAAGGCCTCCATAAAGCAGTTTCTCTTCCTATGATAGAAGGCCTCAACTACACCACAGGTCACCATTAGCAACCCCTTGCAACAGAGTTATCATTTCGCTCTTCGGTAGTCAGCAGGCTTTAGTGTCCATATATTTTTACTTGATTCTTTGCTAACTCCACCACGGACCAGGCTGCACGTCTTTTACAATGGCAGATTTCACCACAAATGAAGTTTTTCCAGTCGAATATTTTTCGCTTGTCACTGATCTAGCAAGGCATTTACTTGAACTACCTTCACATGCATGCTCACTACACCACCACCATTACTTGATTTACCATCACCTTTGGTTAGAGAGGCCTTACGTTTCTCCATAGCCCTTTGTACATGCGTTTTACTTCAGTAAGTTGATCCACAGTTTCTATGATAGCGAAAGGTGACTACCATTTAGGATTTGCTGCTCATGCTCTAAAATTTGTCTTGCTTTTTGGAGAGCCTAACATCAAATTCAGAAGCCTTCCTTAGAATGTCTATACGTCACAGCCCACGTGACCACTTAAAGCACCTTATACCTGAAAACAAATAAATCAACATTGTTAGGTGGCACGTTAGTTAACATTTATTTCTTCAGCAACGATTTAATGGGTAACAGCATAATATATGCAAAATGAGTTGCCTCGAGTGACACATTTTCAGCACTACACATGCCAGATAATATTTCACCCATGCTCACAATATTGTATGCACAGACGATGAAATCTGTGCATCAAGAAAAGGTAATTTTATAGTGTAAGACTCAGCATGAGATGCAATGTTGATGTAGAACAGCTAAACCTTGTCCAATGTTAACGCAGTCATATTAAGGGCAAATAACCCTGTACCAGTTCTGTGCAGCAAAAAATTCCAAGAAAAACGCATAAATATTGTCGTGTTCCTAGCGATTAAAATCTTGACCAGGAAACAAATTAGCTGAGCAAGGTTTAACTCCGAGGCGACAATCAAATGCGGACTTTATACACGTAGGGGAAGAAAGGGAGAAGGGGTAACTTAAGAGCTTACCTGTGGTCCGCTGGCAGTTCCCAAACCTGTAGAAAATAACTTAAACAAAAACAGATTTAGAAATGTACAAAAATAACAAAAGGGTTTATTAAAAGAAATGCCGAAAACAAGAAGGTATACTAAATTCCGAAACGGGACGTCCCCCCACACCAGACTTAAGACACAGGCGAAGGATTAAAATAAACTGAAAAATAAAATTGTGTGGTTTATCGTGCATTTAGCTCTGATCAGCTCGGAGGGGGGGGGAGAGGTCTCGCCAGGAGTCGCCAAGGCCCCGGAGGTCCGTGCGCGGGAGCACACCCAGAAGGCCTCGAAACACCCTTGTTCACTAGGCTTCGTCACGCCGCAGCGGCAAGCCGCGCTCTTCCACACGGAGAACCGCAGTTCCCGGGCCGCGGCTCTTCCTGCGGCCTCTGCACGTCTCCCGATGGCGTCTCTGAACACGGTCGATCCGATCGCTTCCTGGAGCCCGTCGTCCACGCACAATCGTTCGCGTGGTCCAGAACATGAGCAGGCACAAGAGCGAGAAGGAGAAGAAAGCAAGATAGGCAAGAGAGCAAGGGCGCAAGAGGGAAAATGCCGGTTAGAGTTCTTTTAATGTCCTGCTCTGACGTCATCGGCCCTTTTCTTCCAATCTTCGCAGGCCAACACCACAGGACCAGCTCCCCACCAATCAGCGCGCAGTCCGCCTTCTGACGTCGTCGGTCGTGCCTTGCCAATCAGCGTGAGGCTTCCTACTCGCCCTTCTCTCTACCAATCAGCAAGTTGCTTCTTACTCTGCCCTGGTCAATCACGGCTCCTCGGGGCGTGTCTTCGGCCTGGTCGACCTTGGTGGTGATGTAGCGGGTTGCCGCCCATTGGCAGTGCTCAGAACTGGCTTCCGGTTGGTTATTATTATTATTTAGTGGACTTTAATGGGCAATTCTAACTAGTGTTTATGGTGCGGTGCCAAAAGAGACAAAGGATAAATCACCAAGGGTAAGACGTACAAGGGATAATTTATCCTTATTCCCTACGCACTAATTAACATTCCCCGCCCCCTCGTGATGAGGACAAAAATACAACTTAGTCCGACATCCAGGCTAAACAAATTCCCTGCTTATTACATGGTGGTTCTTCTTCTTCACGACATCGGAGCACGCTACCTATACACATTTACCTGGTCCAAAGTCATCACTACCCCACCGACATAATATTTTTCTTTTATACAAAAGAGAGTTTTAAGCTAGTAGAGCATCCACTTAAAATTTGGTTTGAGTTACTCAAAAAATGCGACCTTTGATGTGCTGCAGCCCGAATACTTCATCAGCAATGCCTAACAAGTACAAGCTCCAAACAAATAGCTAGTGCAAGGTGGCTGAAGGTTGTTTGTGAACATCGCAAAGGTAATAACTCTATATAGAGAGCTGTACTCATGGACATCTCAGAAGGTAAAACGCTTATAATGCAACTACACCAAGTCTTGAACTCATGTATATTGCCCATACAAGTTTGTTGCCAAGGTGGTTTTCCTTCGGTTTTATAAAAAATCTCTATACATTTTTCAAATATGGGTCAAAACTAACCTTCTCTAGACATTCCATCATAAAGGGTCACTCCATGTTTTCAAAGTTCATATATACAATATATACAATCCTAGTTTTGTCTGGATTAGAATAAAGTCAGTCAGTGACTCACTGTAATAACTACCACAGGGAAGTCATGTGTAGTACTGTGGTGCAGTGTTTTCCAATGTAACTCGTCATATACAGTGCATTCAGAAAGTATTCAGACCCCTTCACCTTTTTCACATTTTGTTATGTTGCAGCCTTACACCACCGGTCAAAAGTTTTAGAACACCTCAATTTTTCCAGTTTTTATTGAAATTTACGCAGCTTAATGTCTCAATGTACTCTGAAATTAAGCATAGAACAAATAAACAATTGGAGATAAAAAAATAAATCATAGAATCATTTTGTTTAACAAATTCTAAATTTAAATTTTTGACTCAGCAAAGTAATAATAATAATAATAATGCATTTATTTTATATAGCGCTTTTCAGGAAGCCCAAAGACGCTTTGACAGAGTGCAAAACATAATGCATAGCAAAACATAAAAACAATTGCAAAAAAAGAAGAATCAATAGGGAAATATTCAAAGCACAAAGGAGGGAGAAGGAGAGGAGATCGTCAGGGGTTAGATGCTGTGGGTTAAATGTTGAATGCAGTGTTGAACAGGTGGGTCTTGAGTGATGTTTTGAATGTGGTGAGTGAGGAGGAGTCTCTGATGGTGTGAGGTAGCGAGTTCCAGAGGGTGGGAGCAGTGATGGAGAAGGCCCTGTCCCCCCAGGATCTAAATTTGGTCCGGATGGGGGGGGGTCAGGAGGTTGGTACCAGCAGAGCGGAGGTTGTGGGTGGGAGTGTGTCTGGAGAGGAGGTCAGCCAGGTAGGATGGGGCCAGGTTATGGAGGGCTTTGTAGGTCAAGAGGAGGATTTTGTACTGGATTCTCTGGGAGATGGGGAGCCAGTGAAGCTTGTAAAGGACGGGGGTGATGTGGTCACGGGTCCGGGAATGGGTGAGTAGACGGGCAGCGGAGTTCTGAATGTATTGGAGTTTATTGGTGATTGTTGAGGGTGAACCATAAAGGAGGCTATTGCAGTAGTCCAGACGGGAAGTGATGAAGGCGTGGATGAGGGTTTCTGCAGCCACGGAGGAGAGGGATGGACGGAGACGGGCGATGTTTTTCAGGTGAAAGAAGGCTGTCTTTGTGATCTGTTTAGTGTATTTGTCGAAGGAGAGGGTTTGGTCAAAGATGATGCCAAGATTCCGGATGTGAGGGGAGGTGGATACTGGGAAACCGTCGATGTTGAGGGCAAAGTTATGAGTGGACTTGGTGAGCGTTTCTGGGCCAATGATGATTATTTCAGATTTATCACAGTTAAGTTTGAGGAAGTTGATTTGAAGCCAGGATTTTATTTCAGTGATGCAGTTTGTCAGGATAGAGTGGGTGGCGGTGGAGATGGACTTGGTGGAGATGAAAAGCTGGATGTCATCGGCAAAGCAGTGGAATTGGAGACCATGACGGCGGATTAAGTGACCGAGGGGGGACAGGTAAAGGATGAAGAGGAGGGGGCCAAGAACTGAACCTTGGGGGACACCTTGGGGGAGGGGAGCAGTAGGGGATTTGCAGTTATTGATGGAGATGAACTGACGTCTGTCAGAGAGGTATGATTTAATCCAAGAGAGGGCAGTGCCGGTAATGTTAAAGGTGGTTTCAAGTCGGGTGAGGAGGATGGTGTGATCGATGGTGTCAAAGGCGGCGCTGAGGTCGAGGAGGATGAGAATGTTGAGGTTGCCAGCGTCAGAGGAGAGGAGAAGGTCGTTGGTGATTTTGAGGAGAGCAGTTTCAGTACTGTGGTTGGAGCGGAATCTGGATTGGAATGTTTCATACAGGTTATTGGCAGAGAGGTGATGTTTGAGTTGAGTGGCTACAGCGCGTTCCAAAACCTTTGACAGAAAGGGTAGGTTGGAGATGGGTCTGAAGTTATTTAGGGTGTCAGGGTTTAGTCCAGGTTTTTTCAGAATGGGGGTAACAGCAGCAATTTTGAGGGATGGTGGGACGATGCCTGTAGACAGGGAGGAGTTTATTGTTGCAATGATAAGTGGAGAGAGAGAGCAGGAAGGGAGGCCTTGACAAAGCTGGAAGGGATGGGGTCAAGAGTGCAGGTGGCAGTTTTCATTCCGATGAGGAGTTCAGAGAGGTCAGTAGGGGAGACTGGGGAGAATTGAGACAGGGGATGGCAGGATAAGGGGGGGCAGGTGGTTTGAGGGGGAGCGGGTGCGGCGGTGGTCAAGCTGTTGTAGATGTTTTCAATTTTGCGTTGGAAGAATGAAAGGAAGGAGATGCAGTTGTCTATTGTGAATGACTGGGTGGTGGTGTTCAGGGGGCTGAGGAGTTTGTTTATTGTAGAGAAGAGTGCTTTTGGGTTTCCGGAGCCAGAGTGGATAATTTGAGAGTAGTAGGCGGAGCGGGCGCGGGAGAGGGCATCTTTATAGTGTTGTATGTGGTCCTTGTCGGCCTGGGAGTGAACTGTGAGACCTGTTTTATTGCGGAGTCTTTCAAGTTGGCGAGCACGAGTTTTCATCAGGCGGAGTTCAGGGGTAAACCAGGGAGCAGAATGGGTGAAAGAAACTGTTTTGGTTTTTATAGGCGCAAGTTGGTCAAGGCAGGAGGAGAGAGTGTGGTTGTAGTAGTCAGTGAGGTCAGAAGGGGTGTGGAGGTCAACAAAGGGAGAAGTGGACATTTTTTCAGAGAGGGTCGATGAGAATGAGGTAGGTGAAAGAGCGTTTAGCTTACGGAAGTTGATAGTGCGATAATGCCTTGGTGCTGGGGTGGGGATGTTGATGGTCAGAGTGATGGCTAGGTGGTCAGAGAGAGTGAGGTCGGAGCCAGAGAGATGGTGCAAAATTAGACCAGTAGAGCAGACAAGGTCCAAAATGTGACCACGGTTATGGGTAGGAAAGTTGACATGTTGAGTGAGGTTAAAGCAGGTGAGTAAATCAGTGAAGTCAGTGGTTAGCGTGGAGTCAGTGGAGTCCATGTGGATATTGAAATCACCAAGGAGGAGGATTGAGGGGGAGAGGGAACATAGCTGGGTCAGAAAGTAGGAGAAGTCAGACAGGAATGATGGGTGTGGTTTGGGAGGGCGGTAGACAACAGCCATGACTGACTGTGTGTGACCAGAGTTTAAAAGCCAGGTGTTCAAATGATGGAGTAGATGAGATGGAGATGAGGTTGGTCTTGATGTCTTGTCGGTGAATAACGGCAATTCCACCACCTCGGCCCTCCGAGCGTGGTTTATTGATGTAAGAATATCCATTGGGTGTGGTGAGGTTGAGCGTGTATTTGTCCAGTGGTTGTTGCCAGGTCTCAGTGAGACAGAGAAAGTCCAGTTTATTTTCCAGGATGTAGTCGTTCAGGATGAGGCATTTGTTGTTGAGGGACCGGGTATTGAACAGGGTGAGCTTGATGTTGTTTTGTACGGCGGGTATGAATCCAGGTGATTTGGCCAGGGTTCGCAGACAGGAGGTGCGATTTTGTGCGTTGTTGTGACCAGGTGTGTTGGGACGATGAGTGGGAATGCGCTGAGCCGACCAGAGGATGGGGATGGAGTGACCTGATTGTAAATAAACAAACTTACGACCGGAGCCACGGTGAATGTACCTGGGTCGACGCAGGAGTCCATTCGATTTGATTGCAGAGATGCATGATGGGGTGGAGCGGGTTTTAAGCAGGAGAAGCCTTGCGGCGGAGTACCGCAGAGCCATGCCAGCAGGAGCGAAGGGACGAGCACGAGGCCAAGGGTGAGGAGGCGAAACAATCGTCACAACCCACGGGAGTGGGCCCGAGGAAACAGCGAAGGAGCCGAGCAGGTGAAGCCAGGAGCAGAGCCGGGACCATGCAGAGGGCAGACAGGAGCGAAGAGACGAGCACGAGGCCAAGGTTGAGGAGGCAAAGCGGCAAATGCAGCGGCAAACGACCGCCGCCGCTAATCAAGATCACGGCGGCAAACCGCCACCACCGCCGCTGCAAACAATGGGCACAACCCACGAGAGTGAGCCCGAGGAAACAGCAAAGGAGCCGAGCAGGTGAAGCCAGGAGCAGCAGAGCAGAGCCGGAACCGTGCAGAGGGCAGACTCAATGGCCAAAAATCCGCCACGACCACCAGGAAAGCAAGATACGGCCAATGGTCCAGTCAGATAAGTGGCGAGCAAGTGACGCCAGCGTCCTCTCACGACCGGACCGGAAACGAGTAGCCACCTTTTGCAGATATAACCGCCGAACACACTCGTGGCATTCTTTCAACAATGGAAATCAAATATTGTTCGGGAAGTTCTTCCCAACACTGTTGCACAAGTTCCCACAAATGTGTTGCACTTGTAGGTTGCTTTGCTTTCACCCTTCTGTCCAGTTCATCCCAAACCAGCTTGATGGGGTAAAAGTATGGAGACTGTGCTGGCCATTCCATTATTTGAAGCCTACCGTCTTGTTCTTTTCCTCGAAGGTAGTTTTGACATAGCCTGGAGGTGTGTTTTGGGTCATTATCTTGCTGTCGGATGAACCCCTGACCAACTAGGTGTATACCAGAGGGTATTGCATGGCGCTACAAAATGCTGTGGCAGCCATTTTGGTTCAAGGTGCCAGTCACTCTGTGCAAGTCGCCGACTCTGGATCCAGCAAAAGAGCCACAGCCCATCACGCTTCCTCCTCCATGTTTGACAGTTGGTGTCACACACTGAGGAACCAACCTTTCGCCTACTCGACGGCGTACAAAAACCCTGCATGATGAACCAAATATTTCAAATTTTGATTCATCGGTCCATAAGACCTTCTTCCAGTCTTCAGTAGTCCACTGGTGGTGCTTCATGGCCCAGGCAAGCCTCTTTTTCTTATTTTGCCATCTTAGCAATGGCTTTCTTACTGCCACTCGACCTGTCAAACCTGCAGCTCGAAGTCTTCTCTTCACAGTTGAAACTGAGACTTGCTTACTTCGCCCAGTGTTGGACACATGATAGACACATGAAAGCCCGCTTGGTGTTTGCAAAAAAGCACCTAAAGGACTCTCAGACTGTGAGAAACAAGATTCTGTGGGCTTTCATGTGTCTTTCACTGAGGAGAGGCTTCCGTCTTGCACTCTGCCATAAAGCCCAGATCGGTTCAGTGTTGCAGTGATGGTTGTCCTTCTGGAAGTTTCTCCCATCTCCACACAGGATCTCCGGAGCTCAGCCAGAGTGACCATGAGGTTCTTGGTCACCTATATTACCAAGGCCCTCCTCCCCCGATTGCTCAGTTTGGCCGGGCGGCCAGCTCCAGGAAGAGTCCAGGTTGTTCCAAACTTCTTCCATTTAAGAATTATGGCAGCCACTGTGCTCTTGGGAACCTTCAATGCAGCAGAATTTTTTTTTGTAGGCTTCCCCAAATCTGTGGGGAAGATTTTCTCTTTGTCATTATGGGGTATTGAGTGCAGATTGATGAGGGGAAAAAAATGAATTTAAACGATTTCAGCATAAGGCTGCAACATAACAAAATGTGAAAAAAGTGAAGGGGTCTGAATACTTTCTGAATGTACTGTATAGTTAACTAGGAAGAGTACCTGTCCCAAGTGACAGGAAAGGTGAGCCAAAGTATCCGACCCAATGATAGGATACGTTTAAGTTCATCTATCAATTTAAATAACATTCAATGGACTTTATAAAGGTTAAATCTATAAATTGATATTAAATCTATCTGCCATGATCTTTCCTGGGAAAACCACATTTCCAAGCTGGCCTCCAAAGCCAGTCGCCGACTGGGCATCCTCCGTCGTGCGAAGTCCTTCCTTGGCACACCTGAGCTCCTCACCACATACAAGGCTTTCATCCGCAGCTCAATGGAGTACTGCTCTCCCCTCTGGGCTGGTGCTCCTGCCTCACACCTAGCTCGTCTTCACGCTGTTGAAATCAAAGCATTCAGAATCATTGGAATCTCCTGCGATGAAGCTGATTCTGAGGGCCTTTCTCTCACTCACCGCAGGCAGGTTGGTGATCTTTCCGTCTTCTACAGACTCCTCTCCGGCCTTGCTCCCCCAGCTCTCTCTGGGCTCTGTCCCCCAAATATTCCTACAGGTCGCACAAGATCTGCCAGCAGCCCTCTTATGGTTAAACTGCCAAAATCAAGACTCTCTACTTACCTTCACTCCTTCATTCCTCTTTTCTCCCACCTCTGGAACAATCTCTCTCACTCTCTTCAATCCCACTCCTCCCTCCAGGTCTTTAAAACAGCTGTTCACCACCATCTCTTATCTTCCCCCATCCAAAACCTTGATCTTTTCTACCCCCGCTAATTTCACCCGAAATCCACTTTTTTGAAATACCAACTTCTTTCCTGGAAGTCCTTGGTGTCCTTGTGTTTTATACTTCTCCCAACCCCCTCCCCCTTCCAACGCCTCCTCCCCCCACACATCTCCCGATGTCCCTGCTCTCAAATGTTGTGTTTGTGTGCTTCCCCTTCTCTCCCCATCTTGTCTACCGCTCCCCTTTTTATATACTTTGTTTGTTTGTCTGTTTGATTTTTTGTGTGATAAATGTTAGCTCTTTCACGAGCCTCGATTCTGTATACAAAAACAAACAAAAAAAAAAGTGTCACACTCTTGGTTTCACTCAGAACCAAAACTCAGCTACTTATACCGCCCACTGCGAAATGGTGGTGCCACATCAGATTGTGGAAGTTCGATTTGTCTAAAAAGATGGCAAAATATCCTGGTTGCAAAACAAAATTTGGCATCAACGTCTTTTCAAAAGTGAATGTTGAACTTTTCAAATGCAGCGCGGGAAGTGACCGCGATAAACGGAAGACAGACGAATGCACAGCCAGACACCACAGTTCGCAATAGATGACCACAATGTATAACTGTTACGGGGTCCCCCCCCTTACCTCTGGTCTCGGTCGACCTCCGAACCCCGAGAGGGTCCCCGGCAGAAAGATGTGTTATCCTTGGTTGAAATCAAGCAAATAATGAAACCCTCAATGGAACCAGCAAAGGAAACAGTCAAATCAATTATGCAACCACACCAGGTTATGAACGAACAATAATATTGTTGCGGATATGAGGCCTGTATTTTTTTTGATTGTGTTGTATTGTGGTAAATTGGTGATGATTATTGTTTATTCTGCGCCCCCCTGCCTCCGGAGCTGTGTAAAGGTGAAAGGGCATCCCATAATTAGTCCACAAGCATACACGTCAGCCAATAATAGAATACCCCTGTTTGATAGTTATATCTTATTCTGTGTTTTAGAGTAAGGCTGTGTCTCCCATTAATTGAAGTACTCCATTGCACCAGTGAAAGAGAATAGATCCCCTTTCATTTCACATCCCCTTTCGTCATTGCCGAGCCTCGATTGCCAATTACCTCCCCTCCAAAACCACCATTGAACAAGTGCCCGCCCGTCGTCATCAAGGGGGGAGCCAGAGGGTCGCATGACCAACCAGGGCCGAGGTGAGCACACCGATGGGCGTGTCCTGAAGGCCGGCGGCTTGATCGCTAGAGGCGCTATAAAGGCGCGCGCGCAAGTGGCGTGAGAGAGTCAGAGTCAGTCAGTGGAGTCGGTGGTCAGTTGGTTGCGTTGGTTGCGGTGAGGAGTCGGTGGTGGTGGTCAGTGGTTGCGTTGGTTGCGGTGAGGAGTCGGTGGTAAAGAGTGAGTGGACCAAGAAAGAGTTGAGGGTTTGGACCAGACGAGTCGGACAAGTCCTGGGAAAGCACGCGACGTCCACAGCAGCCACAACAGCAGCTTGGGGCCTGAACGGCGGTTTTGAGCAGGGCCGCAAAGGAACGGCGGCTGCTAAACGCGCCGAGCGTGCTGCAGGACCCCCTTGGACCTTCCTCTCCCTCCAGCCATCCACCTCCTGCCTTTCCACCCTTCTTGTGTACGTGAGTTTGTTTTGTTTGTTCTGTCCCTGGGTTAATTAAGTCTGTATAAGCTAGTATTTGCACTGTGTCACGTAAATAAACGTGACTGCTTTCCTTTTGCTTGTGTAAATAATAAATCCAATCACTCTTCTGTCCGTCTTCTCGTTTTATTCCCTTTCCTCTTTGCATTTCGTCGTTTTAGTCTTTTCCCAGATTGGGCAGCTGCAGTGCGATACGGCCAAAGTTCTGGGTGAATCGGGTGAGTCGGGGAACAACTGTTCGGTCGCGGAGCCTTCGTTCGGCAAAGTAACATCTAAACCGCGATCAGTAACAATATATTAATAAATTACACAACAAGAGCCATACAACAATGGGGGCAATCACCCCTACTACCAAATCTTACGGTGGTAACCTTATCCAGCCCCGTAACGCCAAACTCACGGCACCTCCCCAATGTCTCTGCACCCCTCCAAGGCGAAGTCCCAATGTCTCTGTGCGCTCCCGCGATCGGGGAGTCAACGCCCGATCAAAGTCAATTGAGGCGTAGGCGATCGAGGCCACGTTGTTCAGCACCCCGCAATGCAGCGGTGGAAAGGAACCTCACAAAGACGCGCTCCGACGTACACGTTGCGGTTCAATCCGCGAGCGTCCGTATAATTCTCAAGTGCCCTTTCTGGCACAGCCGTCCCCGGCAAACCACCGGGGAATAATGCCCAGCCGACACGACCAAAACCGGTTCACTGCAGGTTGCTCGCGTGGCGAAGATGGGGGATGGCTTTCCCTCGAACCCGGGCTTTGAGGCCAGGATCCTCCGGAACCTCAATGAGGATACCCGACGACACAGGCTCCACGCACTCCGGCGATAACTCTTATCGCCCGAACTTCCCTTCAAGGACGCAAAGTTCACTCGCACTGCACGTCGAACGCTCGGTCCAGAGCTTCAACAACAACGTCTGCTCACGATCTCCTACCGCCTCCTCTTTCTCGCTCCACCTCTTCCGGTCACGATCCGGATCTCCGGCCACATTTTACCAGGATCGCTTTTAAATCTTTTAACTATAATAACCCTTTCCCTTCAACCACAATCACCAGAATACTTAGAATCAACAACAATAATCATAACAACAACCCTCAGTGCCGAATCCGTAACAATAACAGATGACCTCCCTTCCAAAGAACTTCAACACAGAAAGAGACCATTCGGCAGATCAAGCCAATGCAATGGTTGCCAACCCATGGCAGTTTTTGTATACGAAGTCAAAGCTTTGGAAAGAGCGAGTACACTAAATGGATCAAAATGCCTGCAACAGCACAAACGAAACAGTACAGAGAGGGTAGGGGGGCACCAACAGAGGAGTTGAAGGACAAAATATAGGGAGAATTCGACAAACAATAGGGTAGGGAGGAACAGGGTGGGCAGGATGGATACCTCTTCCCCCTCCCTCAAAATCCTTCCCCCCCAAACCCTCCTCCCCCCTCCCCCCCCTAAATCTTTCTGTCCCCACTAACCTCTCTCCTCCACTCCCCTCTCCCTCTCTGTCCTCCCTCTCCCTCTCTGTCCTCCACCTCCCTCTCTGTCCTGCACCTCCCTCTCTGTCCTGCACCTCCCTCTCTGTCCTGCACCTCCCTCTCTGTCCTGCACCTCCCTCTCTGTCCTGCACCTCCCTCTCTGTCCTGCACCTCCCTCTCTGTCCTCCACCTCCCTCTCTGTCCTGCACCTCCCTCTCTGTCCTGCACCTCCCTCTCTGTCCTGCACCTCCCTCTCTGTCCTGCACCTCCCTCTCTGTCCTGCACCTCCCTCTCTGTCCTGCACCTCCCTCTCTGTCCTCCACCTCCCTCTCTGTCCTCCACCTCCCTCTCTGTCCTCCACCTCCCTCTCTGTCCTCCACCTCCCTCTCTGTCCTCCACCTCCCTCTCTGTCCTCCACCTCCCTCTCTGTCCTCCACCTCCCTCTCTGTCCTCCACCTCCCTCTCTGTCCTCCACCTCCCTCTCTGTCCTCCAACTCCCTCTCTGTCCTCCAACTCCCTCTCTGTCCTCCAACTCCCTCTCTGTCCTCCAACTCCCTCTCTGTCCTCCAACTCCCTCTCTGTCCTCCACCTCCCTCTCTGTCCTCCACCTCCCTCTCTGTCCTCCACCTCCCTCTCTGTCCTGCACCTCCCTCTCTGTCCTGCACCTCCCTCTCTGTCCTGCACCTCCCTCTCTGTCCTGCACCTCCCTCTCTGTCCTGCACCTCCCTCTCTGTCCTGCACCTCCCTCTCTGTCCTGCACCTCCCTCTCTGTCCTGCACCTCACTCTCTGTCCTGCACCTCCCTCTCTGTCCTGCACCTCCCTCTCTGTCCTGCACCTCCCTCTCTGTCCTCCACCTCCCTCTCTGTCCTCCACCTCCCTCTCTGTCCTCCACCTCCCTCTCTGTCCTCCACCTCCCTCTCTGTCCTCCACCTCCCTCTCTGTCCTCCACCTCCCTCTCTGTCCTCCACCTCCCTCTCTGTCCTCCACCTCCCTCTCTGTCCTCCACCTCCCTCTCTGTCCTCCACCTCCCTCTCTGTCCTCCAACTCCCTCTCTGTCCTCCAACTCCCTCTCTGTCCTCCACCTCCCTCTCTGTCCTCCACCTCCCTCTCTGTCCTCCACCTCCCTCTCTGTCGTCCACCTCCCTCTCTGTCGTCCACCTCCCTCTCTGTCGTCCACCTCCCTCTCTGTCGTCCACCTCCCTCTCTGTCCTCCACCTCCCTCTCTGTCCTCCACCTCCCTCTCTGTCCTCCACCTCCCTCTCTGTCCTCCACCTCCCTCTCTGTCCTCCACCTCCCTCTCTGTCCTCCACCTCCCTCTCTGTCCTCCACCTCCCTCTCTGTCCTCCACCTCCCTCTCTGTCCTCCACCTCCCTCTCTGTCCTCCACCTCCCTCTCTGTCCTCCACCTCCCTCTCTGTCCTCCACCTCTCTCTCTGTCCTCCACCTCCCTCTCTGTCCTCCACCTCCCTCTCTGTCCTCCACCTCCCTCCCCCTCTTCCTCCTCCTCTCCACTCTTCCTCTACTCTACTCCAATCTTGCTCTACTCGACTCCAATCTTCCTCCACTCCACTCTTCCTCCCCTCCACTCCACTCTTCCTCCACTCCACTCCACTCTTCCTCCACTCCACTCTTCCTCCACTGCACTCTTCCTCCACTGCACTCTTCCTCCACTGCACTCTTCCTCCACTGCACTCTTCCTCCACTGCACTCTTCCTCCACTGCACTCTTCCTCCACTGCACTCTTCCTCCACTGCACTCTTCCTCCACTGCACTCCTTCCACCACTGCACTCCTTCCCCCACTGCACTCCTTCCCCCACTGCACTCCTTCCGCCACTGCACTCCTTCCCCCACTGCACTCCTTCCCCCACTCACCACTCGCTCCCCAATCACCACTCCCTCCCCCGCCCACTCACCACTCCCTTCCCCCACCCCCCACTCACTCACTCACCACTCCCTCCACCCCCACTCACACTCCCTCCCCCCCCCCCACTCACCACTCCCTCCCACCCCCCCACTCACCACTCCCTCCCCTCACCACTCCAGTCCACTCCACTCACCACCCCTTCCCCCACTCACCACTCCATCCCCCACTCACCTCTACCCCACTGCCGACCTCTCCCTCCCCCACTGCGCTCTGTCTCCCTCACTGCCCTCTCCCTCCCCAACTGCCCTATCCCTTCCCCCACTGCCCTCTCCCTTCCCCCACTGCCCTCTCCCTTCCCCCACTGCCCTCTCCCTTCCCCCACTGCCCTCTCCCTTCCCCCACTGCCCTCTCCCTTCCCCCACTGCCCTCTCCCTTCCCCCACTGCCCTCTCCCTTCCCCCACTGCCCTCTCCCTTCCCCCACTGCCCTCTACCTTCCCCCACTACCCTCTCCCTTCCCCCACTACCCTCTCCCTTCCCCCACTGCCCTCTCCCTTCCCCCACTGCCCTCTTCCCTACCCCCACTGCCCTCTCCCTACCCCCACTGCCCTCTCCCTACTGCTTTCTCCCTACCCCCACTGCCCTCTCCATACCCCCACTGACCTCTCCCTCCCCTAGAGGAGAGGAATTTGTAATTTGTGCAGGGTGCCGGCAATAGCTCGCCCACTCTTCGTGAAGACACTGTGGGGATCTTTGATGTTCATCAACTAAGGTCAGAAGACGAAACGCCCAGTTTACCAGCCTTCGGAGGGACGGCACACATGGACGATTCAACCTGATGTGAAACATCAGGATAGTTGATAACTGGATTCAAACCCAGGCTAACCTGTTTAAAGGAGTGTGTGTGTACCTCGAGGTCATCCTGTCAGCTGAAGTCGTATCTTAACGATAGGTATATTCATGACTCTTCACGACTCTTCACGACTCTTCACGACGTATCATGACAGGTGCATACAACTCAACACAACACAGAGGATTATACACACAAAGTTATGGATTATGTCTGATGAATTATTCGCAATAAGGGAATGGGAAACGGGAATGGGTTTGAAATGGGAAACTAAACATGAACGAGTCAAAACGTTTGGTGGGATTTATTTCATGTGCTTCAGTTGTAAATGTGAAATGCACAAACCGACTGTGTATAAACACAGCCTCGATTGCTTCAGAAATAGTAATAAAATAAATAATGTGGGGGATATAACAACCAATTGTCATGGGGCCCGCAAGGCTAACCCCTGCTCTAGCGGGGAAAAATGGCCTTATAATGATCATTCATATTCATTCATATTCATTCATTCATGTATAAGCACAGCCTCATTCGCTTCCAAATTTTTTTTTTTTTAATGCAGGCAGTGCATAGATACAGAAAGCTGGCTTGATTGCTTGATGCTACAAAA
Source organism: Myxine glutinosa (assembly GCF_964187855.1). Taxonomy (NCBI): domain Eukaryota; kingdom Metazoa; phylum Chordata; class Myxini; order Myxiniformes; family Myxinidae; genus Myxine; species Myxine glutinosa. The sequence goes on along the minus strand of NC_136272.1, from coordinate 42,073,398 downwards.
AATAACAACTGGGATTATGTAACAAAGCCAAACCATTGCTGTTGCTTGTGATACAGATAGCAAGCCAGTGTGGATATAATACAGCCAATAGCTTGGATTAATTCCAATTCCACTGTGACAAAGGAATTATCCTATAGACCACAAGGCTTTAAGTCGACACAAACTGTGACTCAGAACGCTTGAGGCGGATGGGCTGCAACCTTTCGACATTTGAAGATGCTTTTAATAGTCACCGTTGGTCTTTTTCACACTGATGAGAAAAGCTATTGGGAACTCATGGCGATTGTGAATACAACACTTCTGTTTGGAGCTGTTTTACCTCACGTCCGTCCCGTGGAGCATATCATTTATTTTTACATCAAGCAAAAAAAAAAAATCCCCAATTATTTTTTGATTCCATTATATTCCGACATAATTATTTAGGCCATGACTTCCAATCGTAAAAATATCAAATCAGATTTCGAATATCAGCTTTTAATAATCAGTTTGTGTGGTCGTACAGATTCTATCCCCCTTCATCGGGATAGGTTTTAAAGGCCAATCTTTTAACAGTTCACTACGATCTATTTTGAGGATAAAATAAAGTTGCAAAATATTTTCCTTTCAAGAGTAATGATGTCTTTTCTTTTGAAATTACTCCAAACCCTGGTGGCATCTGGTCAAATCCATTTCTGGTGTTTGTCCCCCTTCCATCCCCTCCCTTACCTCAAATGGCTACACAGCCGACTCCGCACGTGAAAAAGCCAAATGCCTAAACTCTGTGTTTACCTCAAAATATTGTGTCCCTAACCCATCCCTCCCTGTACCCACCGTACCCAGTCAAACCCAGCTGCTCCTGGACTCTGCGTCTTTCTCTCCTGACAAAGTGGAGAAGTTTGTCAAACCTCGACTCTGATTCTGCAACTGGACCAGACGGCATCAGCCCACGGGTCCTAAAATCCTGTTCTTCCGCTCTTTCAAATCTTCTCTCCATTCTCTTCACCCTCTCTCTTGCTCAAGGTCATCTGTCAGCATCTTGAAAATCAGCCAACATCACCGCTTTACACAAAAAAGGTGCAAAAACAGATCCTTGCAACTACAGACCAATCAGCCTTCTCCCAATTATCAGCAAAGTCATGGAATCCATCATTGCTTCTGACATCAAATCCTTCCTCTTCTCCAATGAAGAGATTTTTGGTTCATAGTAGAGGACCTGGCTTAGACATGTGTGCGCATAATTTAGGAGAGGATAACTCAACTGTTATCGGCTAATATGACCCCAAGGAACAACTTGGGATGTGTGCCAAAATCTCCATCCGGGACGAAAAGCCCGAAAATGACCACGCCCTTTTAAAAATGACCACGCCCTTTTTCATCCGAAGTGCAACTTCCGACATAGCTGTATCTTCGAAACCGTTGGAGCTACAGATTTTCTAAGGTGCTCAAAATGTTCAGAATGGCCATGTTTAGGGGGATCATAGAAGAGTGTAAAATTTCTAATTTGATATTTTACGAGAAAATGGCTAAAAACCATGAGGTCAACTTATTACCATACAACTACCTACATACTGGAATTGCCATATACTAGGGCATGCCCGTACTATATCTATATCTAAAATTATATCCCCCCCTCTATTTACATGAAATGGTTTGGTCCATGAAATGTTTTGGTCCATTCGCAACGCCAAAGCGAACGGCGAACGCTTTACATGAAATGGTTTGGTGCATGAAATGTTTTGGTCCATTCGCAACGCCAAAGCGAACGGCGAACGGCTTGCGAGTACAGTGACAATCCCCCCGGGGTTTTTATTAGTTTTAAAACATAGTTTAACGCCAACATAGCGCCAACATAGTTTGCAAACGTGAAATAAATGAATACGCTCTCAAATGTGCCATCCGAGGCAGAGTGTGTCCGCCACGTTCGGCACACGCGATAGCTCGCTGCTCTCTGATTGGTTGAATCGTTTTTTGGACATAGCTCGGTAAGTAATTGTCCGATTAATATGAAACCTTGAAAAGGCACATCCTCGGGTCCCCAGCAATATACCTGGCAAGTTTAAAGTATATCGGACCCGTGGTTGTCGAGAAACAGCGGTCACAGACAAACAAACGTACAAACGTACAAACAAACACACAGAGATTACTGGAATTATAGATAGATTTATAACAGTTGAGTTATCCTCTCCTAATTATGTGCACACATGTCTAAGCCAGGTCCTCTACTAATTAATATAATCATTCAATTATAAACTAACAAGACTGCTTCATAGCACCAGTGCTACAAGATCCGGAGAGAGTGAAACAGTGAGAGAACGACTTATCCATCCAGTGTCACAGAGATAATATCTCACTGAAGTACAGCGAAATGGTAAGACAAGCTTTAATTTATTTACCTAGTCTTATATCTGTGGCTTCTGTGGGTTAGAAAAGTGGAAAGGCACCACGCCACGGTAAAGGGAGGATGCAGTTAAAGGAGACGCATTTTGCAGTTTGCGCATGTTACAGTACACCCAGTACAGTACAGTACAGTACAGTACAGTTGTGGTTCCACCTCTACCGCGGATTAGAGGCCAAGAGGGGTCTTTTGTTTGAGGTGGAAAATATTTGATGGTAGAGCAAACTTTAGTCTTAGCTTTGCCTAGCAATCTAATAGTAGTATAATTGTATTGGTGATAGTGATATCCCATGCCAATCGAGAATTTGAAACATGTTTATTTTATATTCAGGATAAGGTACCTCTCGCTGCTCCTTGTGCTACACCGAAGCCGATCAAGCCGATTAATCTCGAGGAGTGCATCCTGTGCCACAAGAAGAAGCAATCTGAGTACCTCTCTAGTGGTGAAATCGGCAGGGGGTATATTGTTTCATTTGCCAAACAAACAGAGAGTAATGACATTCGAGCTGCTAGGGTTCTTCGACTGACAGTGCAAGAGCAGGGTATCATAAAATACCACACCTCATCTTGCTACAGAAGTTTTCAAAGGGATATGGCTAAGACTGGCAGCATAACCCAACCATTAGAACAATCACAACCATCTCAGCAGGGGCTTATTAATGATACATCTGAGCGACGCAGCAAGAGATTTAAGTCCAGTGTAACTACAAATGTCTGTATCATTTGTGGTGCAGGTTGCAAGACAGTTAAACAGAATAAAATACACACATTGTTCAGAATCTGTGAAAAGCCGATGGCCCAAAAACTACTAAATGCGGCCATGTTGTTCAAGGACCAAGTGTACACTGAAACAGCGGCAATGTGTGAGCTCGATGATGTTTTTGCGGCTGATATCCGATATCACGACCATTGTTGTAAAGGCTATTTCAATAAATATCACGCTAAAATTGAGGAAATACTGAAAAACCTCGAAATGGAGGATTCGGTAACAGCCGGAGACGACTCCTTCAAGGCTAGATTTTTAGCCCTTGGGCTTGATTTTAGTAGGTCAGCACACAGTCTGACTTCCATCAGAGACAGGCTAAATGAAGATTCAGCTGGAATAGTGTCAAACAGAGCTGTAAAGAAGCTAATCATCGAGCTGTATGGAGACGCCGTCTGCTTTACATACCCAAATAACAAACAAATATCCCAGATGGTACTTTGTACCAAGAGTTCTCCAGAGGCCTTGGTTGAGTCCCTGAGAGTTTCACCTGTCAAACGGGTTGCAACTGAGCTGGCGCAGGAGCTGAAAGAATACAGGTTTGGACTGCAGATGAGCTTCTGTGAGCCCCAAGACCTCCAACTGTCCATGGACAGATTCATTAAGAACCCACCACCAAGATGGGAGGAGTTTTGCTCCTATATTTTCAAGGGGAAAACAACCTCTCAGCTGAAGACTGATGTAGTCTTTCAAATTCTGCACTACATCCTGACTGATGGCAAAGGACCAACACCTTTCCATGTCATGGTGGCTCATGGAGTGCACAGTCTGACACGATCAAAAGAGCTAGTGACCGCTCTTAACCATCACGGAATGTGTGTCAGCTACAACACAGTCAAGAGGATTGACGTGGACCTCGCTGAACGGATCATCACTACAGCAGGTGACAATAGAGTACCTCTTCCCACTGTCCTTGAAGCAACAAGCCCACTAAATGGGGCATTTGACAACTTTGACCGCAATGTCATTTAGCGGTCCCTGGAGCAAGGAAACGTCTTGGAGCTCTCTGCACGGCAGCAAAAGTTATAGTATTTTTTCCATTCGTGTTCGTCAATTCCTACTCGTTTTTTTATTGTGCATGTGTTGCAGGGTGTTTTTCCAGTTGGTGTTGATTTGCAATTCTTGCAAACTTTTGTATAATTTAATCCTTTTCTGTCCCACCGCGTGCGCGGCCTAGTTTATCTCGGCTTCCCTACCCCCATAGGTGTTCTGTGAATTTAAGTTCTTTCCTGCGCTGTATTGCTTATTTCTTAGATTTTCTCTTCTCCCCCTAACTTCCCCGAACATCGACCACTTGTCCAACGTTTTAAATCTCTTCAAAGTCTCTTCACGTCTCGGGAACTCACGTGATGTCACGTGTCTTCAAAGCTGTGCATGCGCGCACGCTTTCGAAGTTAATAAGTAACTGTTCACAATTGTGTTTTTGTCGTAATACCGGCTTTACCACAGGTCGAAACTTTATCTTTCTTTCGGTGTGTATGTAACTATTGGTGTGTCTCTAATAGTATTCTTGGTGTTGGTTTTTCATACCTGTGTACAGAATCGTCGGTTTCCTTTCGGCGCTCGCAATTCCTTTCGGTCTCTATTTTTCACGTTCCACGTTCAGTCTCTGTCTTTGTCTTTGTTTTCATCCCAACTCAAAAAAATAATATATATATTATATTATATTATATATATACATGATGTTATATATATATATATCTCATTTCTCATTTCCAAAGTCTCATTGAAATCTCATTTCCTTTCACAAAGCCCGAAACAAGTGTGTGTCCACCCTCAGGAGAGCCAGGAAACAATATCTCTCCGTTCTCAGGACAGAACTCTCTTAACTGTCTCCCTCTTCCAAATCCTGGTGGCGTCTGGTCAAATCTGTTTCTGGTGTTTGTTCCCCCTCCATCCCCTCCCTCACCTCAAACGGCCACGCGGCTGACTCCGCGCATGAAAAAGCTGATTGCCTCAACTCTGTGTTTGCCTCTAAATCTTGTGTCCCAAACCCATCCCTCTCTGTACCCACCGTACCCAGTCGTACCCAGCTGCTCCTGGACTCTGTGTCCTTTCCTCCTGACAAGGTGGAAAAGTTTCTGTCAACCCTCGACTCTGATTCTGCAACTGGACCTGACGGCATCAGCCCACAGGTCCTAAAATCTTGTTCTTCCGCTCTTTCACTCCCTCTCTCTGTTCTCTTCACACTCTCTTTTGCTCAAGGTCATCTGCCATCTGCTTGGAAATCTGCCAACATCACCGCTTTGCACAAAAAAGGTGCAAAAACAGATCCCAGCAACTACAGACCAATCAGCCTTCTCTCAATTATCAGTAAAGTCATGGAATCCATCATTGCTTCAGATATGAAATCTTTCCTCTTCTCCAATGGCTTGATCTCTGATAATCAATTTGGTTTCAGACCTGGTCACTCTACTCTGGTCACATGCTGCTTCTGCTTTCTCAGCAATGGATGGAGGTCCTCAATGCCAAACAGGAAATTCGAGCTGTCTCCCTTGACATATCACGTGTCTTCGATACGGTCTGGCACCCCGCCCTGCTCACCAAACTCTCCTCTGTTGGTATCCATGGAAATCTCCACGCGTGGCTGGCGGACTTCCTCTCTAGTCGTAGTCAACGTGTGACGCTGAATGGGTTTCTCTCATCTCCTCTTCCTGTTCAGGCTGGAGTTCCCCAAGGCAGTGTTCTGGGCCGTGTGCTTTTTCTGGTCTTCATCAATGATCTCCCTGACTCTCTTGAAAATCCTCTCTATCTCTTTGCTGATGACTCTACTCTCTGTCGCTCCATTCTTCATCCCTCAGATCGACAGTCTGCAGCCTCCTCACTCTCTGCAGACCTGGACAAAATCACAGACTGGGCAAACAAGTGGAACATGTCTTTCAATCCTGACAAATCTCACACTCTTACAATGTCTCTCCGAAAAGACCGACTGGACAACCCTCCCATCTACTTTCTGAATAATCCTCTCCAAGAAGTTCTGTCACTCAAACTTTTGGGTCTCACTATCTGCCATGATCTTTCCTGGGAAAACCACATTTCAAATCTGGCCTCCAAAGCCAGTCGCCGACTGGGCATCCTCCGTCGTGCGAAGTCCTTCCTTGGCACACCTGAGCTCCTCACCACGTACAAGGCTTTCATCCGCAGCTCAATGGAATACTGCTCTCCCCTCTGGGCTGGTGCTCCTGCCTCACACCTAGCTCGTCTTCACGCTGTTGAAAGCAAAGCATTCAGAATCATTGGAATCTCCCGCGATGAAGCTAACTCCAAGGGCCTTTCACTCACTCACCGCAGGCAGGTTGGTGGTCTTTCCGTCTTCTACCGACTCCTCTCTGGCCTTGCCCCCCCAGCTCTCTCTGGGCTCTGTCCCGCAAATATTCCTACAGGTCGAACAAGATCTGCCTGCAACCCTCTTATGGTTAAACTGCCAAAATCAAGACTGTCTGCTCACCTTCACTCCTTCATTCCTCTTTTCTCCCGCCTCTGGAACAAACTCCCTCACTCTCTTCAATCCCACTCCACCCTCCAGGTCTTTAAAACAGCTGTTCACCACCATCTCTTATCTTCCCCCATCCAAAACCTTGATCTTTTCTATCCCCGATAATTTCACCCCAATTCCACTTTTTGAAATACCAACTTCTGACCTGGAAGTCCTTGGTGTCCTTGTGTTTTATACTTCTCCCACCCCCCACCCCCCCCCCCCCCCCACCCCTTCCCACGCCTCCTCCCCCCGAGCCCTCTCCCTCCCACACATCTCCCTGCTCTCAAATGTTGTGTGCTCTCAAGTGTTTGTGTGCTTCCCATTCTCTTGTCTTCCGCTCCCTCTTTTTATATATTTTGTTTGTCTGGTTGATTTGTTTGTGAAGTAAATGTCATGGGGGGTTCTGGAATGTCAGCTCTTTCACGAGCCTCGATTCAGTATACAAAAAAAAATAAAAAATGAAAGCACCCTGGCAGGAACAGGCTCCACACACGATACCATCCTTGTTCTCTTCCAAAATGTTCCAATGAATCGGGAGAAACCATCAGAGGAGAGCGAGATCTCTGCAAGGCCCCTTGCCACTCAGAGCCGGACCACAGTAAAGCTTAGGTCGAAAGTCAGTTGCCAACAGCTCATCAGGATGGGGCAGTGAAGGAGCGTGGGGAGATACCCACCAACTACAAGGTATCAGAGACCCTCTCCAATTCTACTACACTGTGCCTGATAGCCCCAGCAACAGTGGTTGATACAACAACAGTCTCTACTACAGCAGCAGAACCCTCTACCTCAGCAACAGAGACCACCACTGTAATATCTGATGTGATACACACTTCCACGGCACACTGACAAACACACTAACGGTTTTTAGCCATTTTCTCAGAAAATATCAAATTAGAAATTTTACACTTTTCTATGATCCCCCTAAACATGGCCATTCTGAACATTTTGAGCACCTCAGAAAATCTGTAGCTCCAACGGTTTCGAAGATACAGCTATGTCGGAAGTAGCACTTCTGATGAAAAAGGGCGTGGTCATTTTTAAAAGGGCGTGGTCATTTTAGGGCTTTTCGTCCCGGATAGAGATTTTGGCACACATCCCAAGTTGTTCCTTGGGGTCATATTAGCCTATAACAGTTGAGTTACCCTCTCCTAAATTATGTGCATACATATCTAAGTCAGGTCCTAGACTATCAAGAGTTATCAAATAGAGTGACCACTATATTCGTCATGGGTGTGTGTCTGTCTGTGCGTCTGTCTGTCTGTCTGTCCGCAGCATAACTACCCGATGATATCATCCGATCTTGATGAAACTTGGGTGGGAGGTTGATATCATGATCTAGTTGTGTCCTGCCTAGAGTGGGCGTATTGCGCCCATTGTGGGCGGAGCGACACCCCAAAAAGATGTCTTGTTAGGGGGTAATCGAGTTCAAGCTACATCTTCTCCAAGGGAGTTGGTGGAATCTGACAGGGGTTTCGGTATTTGGTTTGGCAAATGTCATGTGTCTCGCCCCACAAAGCTCGATTTTTCATTTTCGCCCCAAGGTCAAGGTCACAAGGTCACAAGGTCATGAAATTTAGAAAAGTCGATTTGTTACGGTTTTATTACATTGTTCGCTTCCTGATGGGGTGAAATGTCATACATGATGTTATATTATCACATACATCATGAAATACAAGTTTTCCAAGAAATTTCAGAATCTTCGACCTTTGACCTTTGAAGGTCACAAAGGTCAAATTTTCAAAGTTGCCAGAATCTAACCGAATTTTCGGTATTGTGTAGCTAACTAACCTCATAACTGATTATACTTTTGCGGTTTTGAGAACCCACACAAGTAACATCATTAAAGGTTAAAGGTTGCACCCCATAGATAGGCCACAAGCAACACGTAGGTCACCTTAGGACGGTAGTTATTTCTTAGTATGTGTTTAGGATAAGGCCATTCCCAATAGTTGCATCTGCGTTGTGTAAAACAAATAAGAGTAGGCCCCGTTCGTTCATTTTTGGCAGCCTCCCTTCCATCGATGCCATTAAGCGCTAGCCAGTCTTTACATCGCCCTCGCCCTTTAGGATGCCAGCAGCCGTCGCGACCTCGTTGGGCTTCCGCTCAAACTAGCCCAAAGGCCATGAGGTAAGGCCCGAAAAGGGGGCGGAGCGCAAGGGTGGAGGTGCGGCCACGTCAAGCAGCCATCAAGGCGGAACCGGTAAGCCGTCACCAGCCAATCAGGGCTGAGGTGACATCGCCTGACAGCGTGTGGCTGGACATTCAAGAGGGTTCGCTGGGCGTGGCAATATAACCCCTTGCGCGAGGCCCCCACCTCAGTTATGAGGGGAGGACTGAACAGAGTTGGTTCGTGTAACAAGTTATGAACTCGAGTTATGAGGGGAGAGAGGGCTTGAACATTGTACCTGAGTTGTGAGGACGGACGCAACTGTGATCATTGTGAACAAGTTATGAGCGGGGAGAGAGAGGCGCTTGACCTGATCGGAGTTGAGGCTTGGTTCGCTTGAGTAGTAACGAGAGGGAGAGACGCGCTGTGGCAAGCATTTTACAAAGGGCTGGGCGCGCGAAACGCATTGCGGAGGACTGCAGCGTGCAGCAGGACATTGGGGAAGGGGCGCTTGGATCGATTGTAGTAATACCGGGAGCGCGTGTAAAGGCGCCGGTACACATATTACGTACGCCGCCTGATCGCCAGCTTACCTATCCCCCGCTATATAATTGTCCGTATCGCGCCTACGCCACGGGAAGAGCTGCCTGCCGAACCACACCATCTGCACGGTACGAGTCGGGGACCGGACGAGCTGTGGACCTTTGCACCCTCAACCCGACCATCTTCAAACCCCGTGTGAGTGACCCCGGGAGTGAGTCTGAGAGTGAACGGGACCGTGTCCAGGGAATAAGTTAAGACTGTTATTAAGGCTGCCCTGTGTATCTGTTTCTTCCTCTTCCCTGTACATTCTTTCTTTTCCTTCCTCTTCTTATTCGTGTACAAATTGTTAATAAATTACCTTGTTCTTCCTGGTTTCTTCCTAATTCGATCGTCCTAGTCTTTTCTCCATTGGGTAAGCGTGGCACGATTACAACCGCTTAGAATCGGGTCTAGTACCTGTTAACGGCCCCAATCGCGGCTCGCTACGCTCGGCGTGTCCACTAACGCCGTGGTTCGGGCAGAGTTATCTCCTTGCTTCACGGTCAGTGTTAGTACTTAGGTAATAGGACTAAATTCGACCAACAACTCTATTTAACACCGACCGGAAGCAACGTGATAGCTTCGGGATCGCGTCGGCTCGTAAAAGGACAAGGGGATTAATCCCCCCCCTTGATAAGAGGAAAGCCGACGTTTTTGAGATCCGCAACAATACATTATTTTCTATCTCATTTCAAGGTCAGTAACCTTCGTTTTGACATTTCCGGGCCTGGCCTGTCCTGTTTCGGTTATAGTCCGTCCTTCGTCATTGAATACCGCTCGCTCATGAACCATCGTCGTCTCCCGACTTGTCTTTTTTCAAATTTCCTTCCTCTTCCCATACACCCCAGCATCATTACCACTCCCACACACCCCTGCATCATTTACCACTCCCACACACCCCTGCATCATTACCACTCCTACACACCCCTGCATCATTACCACTCCACACACCCCTGCATCATTACCACTCCCACACACCCAGCATCATGACCACTCCCCCACACCCCTGCAGCATTACCACTCCCAAGCACCCCAGCATCATTACCAATCCCACGCACCCCTGCATCATTACCACTCCCACACACCCCTGCATCATTACCACTCCCACACACCCCTGCATCATTACCACTCCCACACCCCTGCATTACCACTCCCACACACCCCCTGCATCATTGCCACTCCCACACACCTGCATCATTGCCACTCCCACACACCCCTGCATCATTACCACTCCCACACACCCCTGCATCATTGCCACTCCCAGGATGTTATCCTGCGGGACACACGCCAAGATTGTCCGTTGCATCGATCATGTAATATATATTTTCATTATTTCTATCCATCCCCATCCATCATCAATGAATATGAAAGTATTGCGTCGCTGTTCTTTCTCTTTTTATACGCCAGGTTTTGTGCCATTTGCACCATTGGAAAGGAGACTCAACCGCACAATCGAAATATGTGTTGTAAAATAATATCATAATAATAGTATTAGTAATCTCGCATCAATGCTCGTGTTTTGCCGAAAAGGTTGTCGGCTTTACCTTCTTCCACCTAACATTGCGTGTGCACATTTATGAAAACCAAAAGCAAATTAATTGAGTTTAATAACCTTAAACCTTTACCACGGACACTTGAGTCTTGTCTCTTGACGCGTTCCCTTTCTGTTCTCCAAATCCAAGATCCACGAACTCAGATGTTTCCTTCTTCTCCCACAAACTACCGCTCAAAGATCCCACACCTGATCCCATTGTTACTTCACATTTGCAAATCACATCATTAAACTGTTTTTCTTTCTATTTCTTTTCTTTAACTCACCCCAAAAAAACAATACCAAAGGCCTCAGGCTTTCGATGCGCATGCGCATTGATGACGTCCTTTCACCGCGGAAGTAAAAAAAAATAAAAAAAATAAACATTTATTCAATTCGTTTATTATCGTTAAATTTAATTTCCGTGACTTTGCAGTACAATACGAGGCATACGGATTAACGAAGTTACCTTTTTGACAAAAAAGAAAATATAATTTACATATCACAGGCGAAATAGAAAAAAATAAAAAGGAGGAACAACAAACAAGCTTAGGGTGTATTCGTCCTTCGTCGAGAGATACATTATAAATTGGAGGACTGACTGCACAGGAAAACATTGTGGCTTGAGAAAATATTCAGAAATTCATATATATCTATAAAAGGCAAAAATCTCTTGAAGTTGGGGGACGTACGGGTACGACCACCACAAAGAGACGTCCTCAGTTGGTTCAGAGCCAGTGTTGCGATGACTCGTGGAGTGCCCGCCCGACGGGCGGTCTTGCTCCAAGCGATCAACATTTTTCTGCCATCGGATATTTTCTGCTGACATAACTGTTTTGACTTGGATTTCTTGCTGATTTCCTTTGGTAATATTGCTCTCGCTGATTTCTGTTAAGCGTAGGTGTCTTTTGTTTTTGAGGCATCTCAAAAAAAAAAAACCACCACCCAAGCTAACAAAACGCATGACCCCAAACCACCCCCCCCCCCCACCCTTCACCATCCCCTGTCAACCGGCACCCTAGCTAACAATACCCATCAACCCCCCCCCCCCCCCCCCAGTACCCCTCACCATCCCCTATCAACCGGCACCCTCGCTAACAATACCCATCACACCACGCCCCCAAACCCCCCCCCCCCCCCTTCACCATCCCCTCACAATATCCTATCAATCGGCACCCGAGCTAACAATACCCATCACCCCAAACCCCCCCCCCCCCACCCTTCACAATCCCCTATCAACCGGCACCCTAGCTAACAATACCCATCACCCCCCCCCCCCCCCCTTCACCATCCCCTCAAAATCCCCTATCAACCGGCACACAAGCTAACAATACCCATCACCCCCCCCCCCCCCACCCTTCACCATCCCCTCACAATCCCCTATCAACCGGCACCCCAAATAACAATACCCATCACCCCACCCTTCACCATCCCCTCACAATATCCTATCAATCGGCACCCGAGCTAACAATACCCATCACCCCAAACCCCCCCCGCCCCCCACCCTTCACCATCCCCTCACAATCCCCTGTCAACCGGCACCCGAGGTAGCAATACTCATCACCCCCCCCCCCCCCACCCTTCACCATCCCCTCACAATCCCCGATCAACCGGCACCCTAGCTAACAATACCCATCACCCCCCCGCCCCCCCACCCTTCACCATCCCCGATCAACCAGCATACCCATCACCCCCCCCCCACCCCTCACCATCCCCTATCAACCGGCACCCTAGCTAACAATACCCATCACCCCCCCCCCCCACCCCCCACCCTTCACCATACCCTATCAACCGGCACCCAAGCTAACAATACCCATCACCCTCCCCCCCCCCCCCCCCCACCCTTCACCATCCCCTCACAATCCCCTATCAACCGGCACCCCAACTAACAATACCCATCACCCCCCCCCCCCCCGCCCCCCACCCTTCACCATCCCCTCACAATCCCCTATCAACGGGCACCCTAGCTAACAATACCCATCACCCCCCCCCTGCCCCCACCCCTCACCATCCCCTCACAATCCCCGATCAACCGGCACCCAAGCTAACAATACCCATCACCCCCCCCCCCCACACCCGTCACCATCCCCTCACAATCCCCGATCAACGGGCACCCTAGCTAACAATACCCATCACCCCACCCCCACCCCCCACCCTTCACCATCCCCTCACAATCCCCTATCAACCGGCACCCCAAATAGCAATACCCATCACTCCCCCCGCACCCCACCCTTCACCATCCCCTTTCAACCGGCACCCTCGCTAACAATACCCATCACACCAACCCCCCCAAACCCCCCCCCCCCCCCCCCACCCTTCACCATCCCCTCACAATATCCTATCAATCGGCACCTGAGCTAACAATACCCATCACCCCAAACCCCCCCCCCCCCCCCACTCCTCACCATCCCCTATCAACCGGCACCCTAGCTAGCAATACCCATCACCCCCCCCCCCCCCACCCTTCACCATCCCCTCAAAATCCCCTATCAACCGGCACCCAAGCTAACAATACCCATCACCCCCCCCCCCCCCACCCTTCACCATCCCCTCACAATCCCCTATCAACCGGCACCCCAAATAACAACACCCAACACCCCCACCCTTCACCATCCCCTCACAATATCCTATCAATCGGCACCCGAGCTAACAATACCCATCACCCCAAACCCCCCCCCCCGCCCCCCACCCTTCACCATCCCCTCACAATCCCCTGTCAATCGGCACCCGAGGTAGCAATACCCATCACCCCCCCCCCCCCACCCTTCACCATCCCCTCACAATCCCCGATCAACCGGCACCCGAGCTAACAATACCCATCACCCCCCCCCGCCCCCCCCCCCCCACCCTTCACCATCCCTGATCAACCGGCACCCGAGCTAACAATACCCATCACCCCACCCCCCCCCCCCACCCCTCACCATCCCCTATCAACCGGCAGCCTAGCTAACAATACCCATCACCCCCCCACCCCCCCCCCCCCCCCCCACCCTTCACCATCCCCTCACAATCCCCGATCAACCGGCACCCTAGCTAACAATACCCATCACCCCCCCCCCCGACCCCACCCTTCACCATCCCCTCACAATCCCCGATCAACCGGCACCCAAGCTAACAATACCCATCACCCCCCCCCCCCCCCCACACCCTTCACCATCCCCTCACAATCCCCGATCAACGGGCACCCTAACTAACAATACCCATCACCCCCCCACCGCCCCCCACCCTTCACCATCCCCTCTCAATCCCCTATCAACCGGCACCCCAAATAACAATACCCATCACCCCCCCCCCCACCCCCACCCTTCACCATCCCCTATCAACCGGCACCCGAGCTAACAATACCCATCACCCCCCCCCCCCCACCCTTCACCATCCCCTCACAATCCCCTATCAACCGGCACCCTAGCCAACAATACCCATCACCCCCCCCCCGCCCCCCACCCTTCACCATCCCCTCACAATCCCCGATCAACCGGCACCCTGGCTAACAATACCCATCACCCCCCCCCCCGCCCCCCACCCTTCAACATCCCCTCACAATCCCCTATCAACCGGCACCCCAAATAACAATACCCATCACCCCCCCCCCCGCCCCCCACCCTTCACCATCCCCTATCAACCGGCACCCGAGCTAACAATACCCATCACCCCCCCCCCCACCCTTCACCATCCCCTATCAACCGGCACCCAAGCTAACAATACCCATCACCCCCCACCCCCCCCCACCCTTGACAATCCCCTATCAACCGGCACCCTCGCTAACAATACCCATCACCCCCCCCCCACCCCTCACAATCCCCTATCAACCGGCACCCGAGCTAACAATACCCATCACCCCCCCCCCCCCCCACCCTTCACCATCCCCTCACAATCCCCGATCAACCGGCACCCAAGCTAACAATACCCATCACCCCCCCCCCACCCACCCTTCACCATCCCCTCACAATCACCTATCAACCGGCACCCTAGTTAACAATACCCATCACCCCCCCCCCGCCCCCCACCTTTCACCATCCCCTCACAATCCCCGATCAACCGGCACCCAAGCTAACAATACCCATCACCCCAACCCCCCCGCCCCCCACCCTTCACCATCCCCTCACAATCTCCGATCAACCGGCACCCCGAGCTAACTATACCCATCACCCCCCCCCCCCGCCCCCCACCCTTCACCATCCCCTCACAATCCCCGATCAACCGGCACCCAAGCTAACAATACCCATCACCCCAACCCCCCCCACCCCCAACCCTTCACCATCCCCTCACAATCTCCGATCAACCGGCACCCGAGCTAACAATACCCATCACCCCCCCCCCGCCCCCCACCCTTCACCATCCCCTCACAATTCCCGATCAACCGGCACCCTAGCTCACAATAGCCATCACCCCCCCCACCCCCCCGCCCCCCACCCTTCACCATCCCCTCACAATGTCCGATCAACCGGCACCCGAGCTAACAATACCCATCACCCCCCCCCCGACCCCCACCCTTCACCATCCCCTCACAATCCCTGATCAACCGGCACCCTAGCTAACAATACCCATCACCCCCCCCCGCCCCCCACCCTTCACCATCCCCTCACAATCTCCGATCAACCGGCACCCTAGCTAACAATACCCATCACCCTCCCCGCCCCCCACCCCCCACCATCCCGTTTTGGAATCCGAGCTCGCAATGCGCCGTTTCTCCATGTGCCGTCGTCGGGGGGATAACGTTGAGTTCACAATGTGACGTCACTGGCAAGCTCGAAAATCGAGTCTCGGGTTTTTTCAGCACTTTGTGATTGGGGAATAAATAAAAAAATTCCCTTAAAATTAGACCGTGATTAATGACTGCCAATGGTTTTTCAGACAAATAAATTGCGTATGGGTTCCCCTTTAAGGGTCTTTCGGGTGTTTTCTGTCTTTGTGGTCTTTCCATCTTCTACAGACTCCTCTCCGGCCTTGCTCCCCCAGCTCTTTCTGTGCTCTGTCCCCCAAATATTCCTACAGGTCGCACAAGATCTGCCAGCAACCCTCTTCTGGTGAAACTGCCAAAATCAACACTCTCTGCTCACCTTCACGCCTCTTTTCTCCCGCCTCTGGAACAAACTCCCTCACTCTCTTCAATCCCACTCCTCCCTCCAGGTCTTTAAAACAGCTGTTCACCACCATCTCTTATCTTCCCCCATCCAAAACCTTGATCTTTCTACCCCCACTAATTCACCCCAAATACACTTTTTTTTGGAAATACCGACTTCTTTCCTGGAAGTTCCAGGAGTGTCCATGTTTTATACTTCCCCACTCACCGCCTTCCCATGCCTCCTCCCCCCCAAGCCCTCTCCCTCCCACAGATCTCCCGATGTCCCTGTTCTCTGCTGTTGTACTTGTGTGCTTCCCTCTCTCCCCATCTTATCTCCCGCCCCCTCTTTTGTATGTTTTGTGTGTCCGTTTGTTGTTGTTTTTTTGTGATTGATGTTAGCTCTTACACGAGCCTCGATCTTGTATCCAAAAAAAACAAAAAAAAAACCTTTAGTCCCTGCAGCATACTGCTTTATTCTACCAGGTGAGCGCCCAGCGGTATTACGACAATTTTTTTTTAAAGTCGTGGACAAACTTTGGTACATCACGGTTGATGAAGGTTGTGCTCAAGTTTCATCAGCATCGTGTGTGTAGTTTCTGAAAATAAAGCAAATACCTATTTTGAGAGTCAAACCTGGACCCACTCTGACCCTCAGTAGACCCCGATTTTTTTTAATGCCGTAAACAAACTTGAGTTGTAACATACCAAATATCATTTTAACCAAGTCTGGTCACAATCCGATTAGCAGTTTCGGATAAGTTGTTGCAAGTAAGCTGCCTCATCCCATAAACTCCCCCAAACGAAGTCTCAGGTGAACTAAAACGATTATGTAATGTCCATATTACTAGTAAGGGCATTTTATGAGATATTTCACAAATCTGTTAACTAAATTGTTACCAAAAAATTTCTTCACCAATATGTTTGTAAAGGTGTGTAATAACATGTGTTAAAATGTTGAAGTTCAACTCCCGTGGGAAACCCAGAAAAAAAGCTGTTGAATTCGGGTACCGAAAAATTATTTTCGAGAATTTTTATTTTTTTTAATCGGCCCTTAAGTAACTTATGAGGGGTCAAATAAGGGTTTTTCATGATTCTGAGTTGATTGTTAACATTTATATTTTCACTTTTACATTTACACACAAAGTCGCTTTTATTTCACATACATATATAATACTCAAGAGTTATTTCTCATTCACAATGTCAGAAGTTTCAACAGTCATTGTCTATGTCTTCTTCAGACTCAACAACATCATGACTGCAGTTTCTGCATGTAATGCCATTACAGACTCCACAGGCCGAGATGCACGTGACCCCATTCTTCTCGCAGCTGCATCGCCGGTTGCTGCAATCTCCATGACAATTACAGCTCGTGAACTGCAATAGCTCCTCAGGAGCCGTGGGGTCCAGTGTTGGAACTGGCTCATACCCATGCACACCTATTGTCCATCCATAGTCACTGGGGTTCAGAGACATGCTCTGTAGAAGGATCCAGTGCCGGGTCTGCAGGTAGGTACAGGTTCTGCCCCCAAACGGCAACTCTTTCGTCTGTCTTGACAATCGGTCTCAAGAACATCTGAAGGCTTGCAGGAACAAGTGTCAGCTGACTATCGATGTCAGTCATACTGTGTGTGGTGGGGTATGACTTTGGACCTAAATCAATCAAGGCAATATCATTGGATATGAACTTGAGTGCCGTCTTTATGATCTGAGTCTTCTCATCTCCATGGTCAAGATTAGCATGATGCGCTCGCAGAATATTGTCGGTGCCATCTTTGAGACAGAGTACATCTGCCCTTCTTTCCTGTGTTGTGAAATACAAGGTGTCTTCGTATTTCTCTAGAAGTTTTATCTTTAGCCAATGCTTTGAATAAGAAAGGCTCTTCTCTGGTGACTGATCAAACTCCTGCAGCTTTTCATGGACTTGGTCCATGTTCATTACCCCATGCTCTAATTCTGAGTCTAACCATTCGCAGAATTCAATAAAAACTGCCTCTCGCTCCTCATCAATACTCCTCTGTCCTCTCTTCCTTTTTCCTTCCTCATCAGTCTTGGACAAACTGTCACCTCTCGCAAACATAAGTTTGCATCGCAAATGGTACAGTGTTTCTTCTGCTACCAAGTCGTTGATCCCTTCCAGGCGTCCAGTGACTTCAGTGCCCCAGTCATCCCCGCGACTCCGTGCTGTCTTCAGCAAGCTTGCCTTCAGTGTATCTGCAGTCAAATTATCTGGCACTCTGTATTTCTTTCTAGCTTGTGCTGGATTATTTTTGTGGAGCTGGGCTGGTTGGTTGCAAAGAATGCATACATCCTTATACATGAGGTCAACTGACTGTGATCTTCTAGAACTGCAGCCAGTTGATGAACTGAACTCACAAGTAGTGCGTCTTCTCTTCAACTTTGATGACTCTTTCTCTGCCTTTGATGCTTGAGCTGACTTCTTGGTGGTTGCAACAAAGTTGTTGTACAGATCATTTTTACACTTCTGGTGGTACCTCAGTTTTCCTTCCTTTTGAGCCTCCTTCATACGTTCCACAACAGTAACATTTTCGACAGTTTCTGCTTGTTTCAATAAAGTTGAGTATCCTTTGGAGTTGCCTGTATGAGCCTTTCAGCTGGTGTATCCGAGCGTGCACAGATGAAGCAATTGAGCACAGGTGGAGTAACGTCTTCATCCATATTGCTAGACTCCATGTCCTGCAAAGTAGAAAATGAGATTTATTTAGAAATTATTTTTCCACAAAGGAGTGTCTGTGGTGAAATATAAATGTTAACAATCAACTCAGAATCATGAAAAACCCTTATTTGACCCCTCATAAGTTACTTAAGGGCCGATTTAAAAAAATAAAAATTCTCGAAAATAATTTTTCGGTACCCGAATTCAACAGCTTTTTTTCTGGGTTTCCCACGGGAGTTGACCTTCAACATTTTAACACATGTTATTACACACCTTTACAAACATATTGGTGAAGAAATTTTTTGGTAACAATTTAGTTAACAGATTTTCATATGTTTCCCTTACTATACATTGAATTGCCAATTTAAAAACCGATGGCGAATCATAAATCTGATTTTGAATGTAGCACAAGGCTGTGGGGTAAAATCATTGGCTGAAATTTGTAATTTGTTCAGGGTGCCGGCGATAGCTCGCCTCCTCTTTGCGAAGGACATGGGATCTTTAACATCCACCAGCCACTCCCAGACAAGATGCCAATTTAACATCAATGGATGGCACACCCGACTGTGAAACACCAAGATGAACGTTTATAGCTGGGTTGGGGCGATTTCTACTGGCATCATGGCACCTGGTTGGGTGTGGGTACCTCTCTCACCAGCCATGGAACCTCAGCAAAGGACTTCTGCGACTTACTGGGACTGACACAATCTGTCAATTTCCCCACCCGGATCTCAGTCAACGGAGCATCTTCTCTTCGAGACTTGGTTATGACTAACTTCCCTGCAAATGTCTGCTGCTCTTCTTCTGCTCCAATCGGTTCTTCTGATCATTTCGTTGTTAAAGTGGATATCTCTCTGGCCATTCTCAGAGAGCCTCCTCAGCGCCGACGAGTCTGGCATTTCACTCAGGCCGACTGGCACGGTCTTCAAGCAGCCATCAATCATCTGGACTGGTCTCCCATCTCTACCGCCTCTGACATCAACTCATCCTGGGAATTCTTCCAAAGCAAACTGCTCTCTCTCAAGCACAGATTTATCCCATCTCGTCTTCGGTTGTCATACCCTTCCTCCTGCCCACTGATACACTGAAGCTTGTGGTGAGGGGGTTGCCCTGAAACAACTTGCCTTCACTTCCTGGAAGGCAAATCCACCTGAAGGCAACCTCAAATTTCATCAGAATTGCATGTGTAGTTTCTGAGCAGAAAGTAAATAGCTATTTTGGGGGGCAACACCCCCCCCCCCCCCCCCATAGATGACATTAGGGTTCGATTTTGTTTTAATGGCGTGAACAAACTTTGGTACATCGTGGGTGTTGAAAGTTGTGGTCAAGTTTGACCGAAATTGTGTGTGTAGTTTCTGAGAAGAGAGCAAATACATATTTTGGAGGGCAACCCCCTCCCCCATATACCCCAATTTGTTAAATGCCGGGACCAAACGTTGCTGCATCACCAATGATGAATGGACCATTGTGGTCACGTTTCATCGGAATATTGTGTAGTTTCTGAGAAGAAAGCAAATATATATTTTTGGGGGGGTAGGGGGTGGGGGGTGGCAACCCCCTCCCCCCCAGTAGACGTCCTCAAGGCCTGGGTTTTTTTTTAAATGCCGTGAACAAACTTTGGTACATCACGGGTGATAAAGGTTTTCGTCAAGTTCATCAAAATAGTGTGTGTAGTTTCAGAGGAAAAAGCAAATTCCAATTTTGGGGGGTCAAACTGGATCCACTTTGACCCTGGCAGACCCCCTTATATCCCGATTTTTTTTCAATGCCGTGAACAAACTTGTGTTGCAACATATCAAGTATCATTTGTGCCAAGTTTGGTCACAATCCCATCAGTGGTTTCAGAGAATAAGTTGCAAGTGTTTATGGCCTTCGCATAAGCTTCCTGGAACAACATTCCAGGTGAGCTAAAAAATAAAATAAAATACACCCAGGCTCGACAGCTTGGAGCCCAGTATGACCATCTCTCGGCCATCAGAAATCAAATTAAAAGTGAATAAACATGTGCAGGTATCTCAATGCAGTTCAACACGTGCTCACTTTATCTGCAACATTGACTTTCTCCACAAAGGGATTGTTGGGGGGTTGTTGCAATTCGCACTCAGATGATTTTTGAAATTTCAGAATTTGGAATCGTAGTGTGCATTTATTAAAGAAGTAGAATTGAGAAGGAAGGCCATTGTTAAAAAATATATTGGTTGTGTATTAATTCGTTTCCAGGATGTTTATTCATACACAAGGCTATTTATTCTTTCCCAAATAGATTCACTTTATACAAAATGTGACAATTTGCTTCTTTGACTTTTGATTGTTTCATAATTATCAGATGTTCAGCAGATAAAAACAAAGCTTTTATTTGAGGACAAGAAGGAAAAATGAAATTCAAAACAAGCGTTACGCCTCGGTCCCCCGTCGGTGAAGTGATGTGAGTTGACAAAGTGGAAGACGCAGAAAACATGCCATGATATGATATTTCGCTGACAAGGTTCAGACATACATGGAGGCGGCCATCTTGGATTTTAACGTGGCGACCCAATTTTCAATAGCGTTCTTCCTTATGCCTAGATACACACACACACACCTGATTAGACGTTAGTAGTTCGTTTATTTTTCAAGATATTCCGCTCACAAGGTTCAGACATACATGGCGGCGGCCATCTTGGACTTTGACGTGGCGACCCAATTTCCAATAGCGTTCTTCCTTTTGCCTAGATACACCCACACACCAGATTAGAAGTTGGTACTTCGCTTATTTTTCAAGATATTCGCTCACAAGGTTCAGACATACATGGCATCAGACATACATGGTGGCGGCCATGTTGGATTTTGACGTGGGTTGCACCCACACACCAAATTCGAATGCGGTCCTTCGCTTACGCACGTACGCCCGCACGGACGGATGGACGGACACACGGACGGAGGGGAAAGCCATAGTGCCCCTTTCGCTCCACGGTGCGACGGGGGACAAAAATATACCCCAACAGATCTTCTTCTTCTTTTTTTTAACCACAAAGAACTTCTGCTTTGCATCTGTTGCCCTATATAGGACATGCATTTATTGTACAAAGTCGAATGTGAAGGAAGATCGTCTTTATATGCAACTTCACGGAATGTACAATACAAACGCTTGGATTTGAAAATGAACACAGACAGAAAAAAAAATGGTTCAAATCATCACGAACTTGCAAATATCCATGTATGCAAAGGATATTTAGACTTTAAGTGAGATTTAGACAAAGTTTCGACTCTCATGTATCACATGGTCTATTTGTGTCCACCGCAAAAGAGTGCGTCGCCTACGAATGTTTCATCGACAGGTATCTGCTCCACATACAACCTCTGTGTCCTGTGCTGGAAAAGTAAAGTATCCAGATGTATATTTTTCAAAAAGCTTGTCCCATCACCAGTTCTTTTACCTCGTTATGGAAATGGTAATTCTTATCTATCTATAATTCCACTAATCTCTGTGTGTATGTTTGTTTGTACGTTTGTTTGTTTGTTTGTATGTCTGTGACCGCTGTTTCTCGACAACTACCGGTCCGATATACTTGAAACTTGCCAGGTATATTGCTGGGGACCCGAGGATGTGCCTTTTCAAGGTTTCATATTAATCGGACAATTACTTACCGAGCTATGTCCAAAAAACGATTCAACCAATCAGAGAGCAGCGAGCTATCGCGTGTGCCGAACGTGGCGGACACACTCTGCCTCGGATGGCACATTTGAGAGCGTATTCATTTATTTCACGTTTGCAAACTATGTTGCCGTTAAACTATGTTTTAAAACTAATAAAAACTAATTTGCGATTCATCGTAACTGCGATATACGACCTTCCGGACAGTGAGGACTGCACTTCCGGCATCCAATCACAGAACGCGTTATTGCGTAGGCGTGGCCGATGTGAGAGCGAGCTGATGCTGAGCCCAGCGCGTGCGCCATTACGGTACGTAATTCGATTTCTTCCGGAGAAAATAATAATTTCTCGATTTCTTATGCGCATTATTTCTCCCAATTCAGTCAGAGCGAAGGGCGGAAGCGAAGAGCGTTGTTTTTTTTGTTTACGGGCGTACGGGCGGGGTAGAGCGTACGGGTAGCGTTTTTTTTTTTTTTTGGCACATTTGAGAGCGTATTCATTTATTTCACGTTGGCAAACTATGTTGCCGCTATGTTGGCGTTAAACTATGTTTTAAAACTAATTAAAACTAATTTGCGATTCTTTCGCTTTCCTGCGCATTTGTGCACGCTATGGCGATTTCTTTACCAAACTCCGCTAGCCGTTAGCTTTGGACCAAACCATTTCATGTAAATAGAGGGGGGGGATTGTCACCGTACTCGCAAGCCGTTAGCTTTGGACCAAACCATTGCATGTAAATAGAGGGGGGGGGGGATATACTTTTAGATATATATATAGTACGGGCATGCCCTCGTTTTATCAATTACAATATTCATTAAACCCTTTGGAACGACAGCCAAACTTTTACCCGTCAAAAATTGTCGACATATTTTATTTAACAATTCGTTGGTAACCAGCAACTTGCACAGCACCTGCAGGTTCACGGCCAAAAACAACTTTCTTAGTTAGAAAATGTTTCTTAAATTAAGAAAACTTCTTGTTTCAGGAAAACCATGAGAGGTTTTTCTGACACAATGGTTTTCTAGTCTCAAGAAAACTTTTCTGATAAGGAAATATCGTAGTGTACGAGTTGCTTTCCTCCAACTGCCTTTTTTGTCTTAAATTAAAAGCAGATGTGGAAGGAAGTTTTTTTTTGCATTTATTTCACTTGGAAATAACCAGTACCCCATCTCAAGGTAACATGTCGTCAACTTCCGTTATTCTAAGTGTATGAAGAAGTATGTACAAAAAAGCACAAAGAACCCCACCATGCGCACACACAATCTCTCCACAGTCCTCTCTGACGAATGCGAACAAATTTTTGATGCGATACAAAATGGACAAAAAATTTTTTGGCAGAGAGACCTCATCTTTGTCTGCCGAGTCTTTGCATTGTGCTACAAAATTACCATTTAAATCAAGTCATAGGAGTAACTTGAACCAAGTTATTCCAAAACTGCAATTGCATGCAATGAAAGACATTGAAGATTCCTTAAAGATCATGACGATGTACAGGGAATCTCATCAATCCGAATGGAACACATTCTGGCGACTTGATATTGTGAGTACCATTAGAGAGAAGCAGAGTTAGGTGTTGCAAAAGTTTTTGTATTGTGATAACGTTGGCTGTATCAGGTCATGATAATGTGATGTTTAACCAGATTTGGTGGGCTGACAGGATGGCCTAGGCCCGATAGGAATGCACACTCGCCACTAAGCTGTCCAGCCTGGGTTTGAATCCCGAGCCAGCTATAAACTGGCAACCCGGTGCTTCACAAGCACGACGGTGAATCATCCGTGCGTGAGACACGTCCATGGGACGTTAAACTGGGCAAACTAAAGATCCCATAGTGTCCTTCGCGAAGAGTCAGCGAGCTGCAACATGAAGCGAGAAGCGACTGCAACATGGCCAAATTCCTGTTCTAACCAGAAGAGGGCATCGCATCAGGTGCACAGCCAAGTCCCCAGCCAATGATGCTACTCCACAGGCCACAGCCTTGTGCTGCATACGAATTACAATGACGACCAGACTCGGTGGAGCAATGGTTAGAGCAGTCTGGAAGGTCGGTGGATCGAATCCCAGCTGGGTTATACCAAAACACCTAAAAATGAGATGTGCTGCTTCCTTGCTTGACGCTCAGCCTTTAAATTTAAACGGATAAAGCATAGACAATCATAGGTTGGCAACACCAGCCCAGGCATTGATGGGCCTAATGGCCTCATCCTGAACCACCTATAGAACCACCTTTAGAAGCACCTTTAGAAGCACCTTTAGAAGCCATTTTTCCCCGCAGAGCAAGGGTTGGCCTTTTTCGGGCACCATGGTCCCCTTTTGAGGTATTTTGAATTATGTGGTGGTGAGGCGTTTTTAAATGACGTGGTGAATGAATAATTGAATGATCGTTTTAAGGCCATTTTCCCCGCTAGAGCGGGGGTTAGCCTTGCGGGCCCCATGACAATCATGGTTCCTTGTTTGAGGCAATGTTTTATGGCCGGATGCCCTTCCTGCCGCCAACTCTGTTGGTCACCTCTTGCGACACACAGGGAATTACCAGTGAGCTGGTACTCAATTTGCCGACCTCGGAAGGATGACAGGCTGAGTCAACCCCCCTGGTGTTAATTCAGCGACCGACTGGGATTCAAACCCAGGATCATAGGATCCCAAGCCAGCACCCTAACCGCTAAGCCAACACCAGGCTTTAATGGCCTCATCCTGCATTGAAGTTATTTGTGAGGCTAAGAATACTATCTGTATTATTCAAGATGTTATATCCTGAAATTAGTTTGTGGACAAAGGCTTGGCTCATGCAAGACCTTTCCGTTTCCTGGTTGTGGTTGCTTATTTTGGTCCTCCGAGAGATCAGTCTCCAAAAAGCTAAGCAATCGTTCCAGATTGGTCTGTGTTGCCGTAGATTTTACGTTCTGTTTGTGTTGATTTATTGTTCTTCATATTTATTGCTCAACTCTTGTGTATTATTTCGTGCTCATTCTATTCATTTTGATCGTGCATCTCAAGCTCTGATAGTTTTGGACCTACCCATTTTTTCATCCCCATACTTTTGGAAAATAAGCAGGGGTACATTGTAATCGGCTCCATGTTTCAGTCCGTCACGCTATCTCCTCCTAAAGCAGCGTTTCTCAACCTTTGATGGCCCATGGCCCCCCTACCGAGTCGCTTAACATTCGTGGCCCCCTGCCCTTCAATAAAAGATGCAGATTTCGTTTTATGAAATTTATTTACTCAGTCTTAAAAGATAAATCAAAGTAAACATTTTTCTAAGCAATACAATCAATGAGACACTTGCTGTTGGGCTTGTCTGACGAGGCCTCTTATGTCCGGCTCCGTCTTGGACACAGCAAGGCGAATATCGTTCCCAACGTCAAGACGGTTTCTGGACTTCGTTTTAATGGTCGCAAGGTCAGAAAATCCAGATTCGCAAAGATATGTTGTGGCGAATTGAATGAGCATTCCGGATGCCTTCTTGCTGAGTAGTGGATACGCATCCTGAACAGACAACCAGAAGGTGGAGAGGTCTTCTTTGTTACTGAAGACCAGCTTCATTGCTTTTGAAACCTTCAACTCTGCCAGCTCCTCTGCTTCGTCTTCAGTAGGTTCAATTTTGGCGTTGAACGGGTCTTTGTGCCACGGAAATCCAACGGTGCATCGTCGAAATACGATTTGAACTCAGCGGAGAGATTGTCGAGATGTCTAGTGATGCAATCTTTGATGCCGACGGGAAGCTCAATCCTCTGCGTCTGCAGGTGCTCGTCCAAGAAAGGAAACGAGGCAGTGGACCCGGCCTTGATTCGTGCCTGCCAGACTTCCATTCTAGCAGACAGTCCGGCAAGCTTGTCTTGAACGTCACTGACTGTCACATCACGGCCTTGCAAGGACTGGTTCATTTCGTTGAGTTGGCCGAATATATCGGCCAGGTAGGCGAGCATCATGACGAACTCTTCATTGTCGAAGTGGACATGGAGGTTGTTTTCGTTGTCTCGCAGGAAGATTTCCACCTCAACCCGGAGTTCATACAGCCGAGAGAGGCATTTCCCCCTCGATAGCCAACGGACTTTGGTGTGGAACAGAAGTCCAACATGTTCCGCTCCCATTTCGTTGGCCAGTAGTTGGAAGAGCCGATGATTTTTGGCCTTCGCACGAATGAAGTTGATCACTTTGACCGCGACGTCCATGACTTCCAGCAAACGAGGCGGAAGAGTCTTTGACGCAAGAGCGTATCGGTGTAGCGAACAGTGGGAGGACGTCACATGGGGCCATTCGTTCTTCACAAGCGTGACGAACCCTCCTCTGACGCCGACCATCGCTGGGGCACCATCAGTACAAATGTGCTCGAAATTCTGCCAACC
The DNA here is from genome assembly GCF_964187855.1 of Myxine glutinosa. Taxonomy (NCBI): domain Eukaryota; kingdom Metazoa; phylum Chordata; class Myxini; order Myxiniformes; family Myxinidae; genus Myxine; species Myxine glutinosa. The sequence continues at coordinate 42,046,845 of NC_136272.1, read as the reverse complement.
GAGTCCGTTAGCTTCAAAAAAAGAGTCCACAATAGCTTTGATATCTGCCGCTGTCGTTGTGGTTGGTAGGGTATTGCAGAACAAGAACTCTTCCTTCATCTTTCCCTTTCTCTCGTAGCGAGCGAAGGCGATCAACTGGCTCTCCAGGGCGGTGGTGGTAGACTCGTCTAATTGAAGGCTAGCCTGGAGCGTGCTTTGTTTGATTTCGGAGCAAACTTGACGGCACACATCAGCAGCCATGTCGTCAATCCGTCGTCGGATCGTGTCATTAGAGAGCGAAACTTGCTGGATCTTCTTTTTCGCCTCTGGTCCGATCATCAATTCCACCATTTTCTCTGTACATGGCTTGATAAGGTCCTCAGCAATAGTGTGCGGCTTCTTGCACTTCGCAATTCGGTATGCCACTTCGTAGCTGGATTGAAGAGCAGGTTTTTCTTCTGGCCGGAATCCAAATTTGGGAAGTGTCGCTTCACGGTCATATCGTGATCGTTTCGCAGACAGAGCGTCGATATTATCTTCCTTCCTTCCGGGATGCATCTTGTCGCGATGGTTTGAAAGTTTGGAAGGACGTAGTGACGCATTTGACATCACGACCGAGCAGTGCAGACATTGCGCGCAGTCCACGCCATCTCGACTGACATTCGTGAATCCAAACTTGACATAGCTGTCATTCCATTTTCGAGCCTTCGACATCTGAGAAAAAAATTGCAAATACGAATTAATTACTTTTGTAACGGTAATACAGTAAGGTTGAAAATTAGGGGGCCACGGGCCCCCGGTTGAGAAACGCTGTCCTAAAGGGTTGTGCAGAAATTCACCAAACTTAGTAATTATGATCACCACATGGCAATAATGTGCGAGAGCAGAATCATTTCCTCCTCCTCTTCCCCTCACTCCAAAGGTGAGGTCAAAAGGTCGAATACCAACATTTTAAATGAAACTCTGAAAATGCAATCAACATTGGGGAAATCATGAAATATGCAACAAGTTTTTGGATTTTGACCCTCAGTTCATGCCACAGCGGGTGGGAACTTGGAGTCATAGGGGGCAAAACAGAAATTGTTTTTTACTCAAAATTTGATATCAGGTCATTCCTGGAACTTTTTGCCTTCTTTCAACTTTGCTTTAGGTGGGAAGCGTGGGCGCGCCATTGACCGCTCTAATTTGTTTTGTTTCAAATCTAATTTGTTTCTAATCTAATTTGTTTCTAATCCAAATTGTAGAGAGACAGAGAGAGAAGGTCTGTGAAAGAATTTCCAGACCAAGTTAATATCAGGGGAAGCAGCTCTCTGAGAATAGCCAGATGGATGTTGACTATCACCAGCATATAATCATATGACCAACTGAAGCAGAGAAAGAGCAGGAGACATTTGCAGAGAAATTTGTCATCACCAAGTACAGATTGGAGGATTTGCCATTGGGAGAAATCCAGGTCGGAAAGAACACAGATTGATTCAGTCCCATGGAGTCACAGAAGTCCTTTGCTGAAGCGGGATGGCTGGAGAGAGAGGTACCAACCTGAAGCCTATTTGCATGGTGATGAAGATGTAGATAGAGTCGTCATCATTTAGAGGACAATACAAAACAAACAAACAAAAGGTGGGAGCAGAGGTGAAGTCGCAGCCAAAAGTACTTGCTGGGGGTTGGGAAGTGTGTGATAAGTACAAGAGCAGCGACATATTGAGTTCTTGGATGTAAATACAACTCCGCTGCCGGGACGGGGATCAGGCCTATCAAACCGGAGGAGACAATAGCCAGAGAGAGACATTAAGGACTCGGGGACATCCTGTGGGAGGAAGGATTTTGTTAAACAGATTATGTCCAGTTTATCAGCAGCAGTACGGATTGAGATCTGTCAAGTTGGAACGGTGACCTCAGATGTTTGAGATCCACACAGCTATGGATTGGGGTGGAGGCTTTGCGGGGACAGGGTGAGGGGAAGCATTGAGAGAGTGGATTGAGGAGGTAGGGTGAGAGAAAAGCTTTGAGGCAGTGGGGCGAGGTGGAGCATTTAGAGGGTGGGGTGATGAGGGATGCAGAAGGTGAGGGATGCAGAAAGTGGGGGGACCGAGGGGGTGGTGGGAGGAGAGACATGAAGATTTGAGGAAATGGGGTGAGGAGGGATGATGTGGAAGGAGGAGAGAGACAAAGTGGGGGAATGCCGATTCCAAATTGGACAAACAAAGATAAAGATCATGGGAAGGAGGTATTGTTATCTGTTGTTTTGCATATACGTACGTCCATAAGTTACTTTGGAGCATTTTCATTGTACGTCCAAAACGACCAACAATTCCCTGCACTAACGTCTGTTGGATAAATGTCCATCCGTCCAAATGCACTAACGTCCATCCAAACACACATCAAACCAGTTACCAGGCGGCCCACCCCATATGATTTACGTACCAGCTTCACCGCATTCCAACTCACAATGCAACCTCTCCTTCTCAGACTGTGCAATGTCGGGCTTAACGCTGCTACATACTTTATCTTTGTGTACTATACCACAGTAACCGTTGAACAATGAGTGGAAAACAAAAGGGTGAACCTGCACATAAGTAGCAATGGAGTAGTGTGACTGGATGTGAAATTAGACATGAAACAAAATAAGAATGGTGAAGCACCAGCCTATAATCGCTTGCCATCCTGGTTTGTCGCTGACAGCTGTTCAACCTATCTTAAAGTATGCTGACGAGATCTTGAAGGCCAGGAAATACCTCAGCACTCTTGTATAAAGATAACTTGTCAACAAAGCGAGGGAAGAGAAAAAAGTGGTGAGGAGATCTCGGTGAGGAGATCTTGGAGACGGTGGCAGGGGTTTTCGACGGTCCACACGGTCTCCACGTTTTTCAAAGTTAAGTCTGTTCACAATTGTATTTTGTCGAAACTGTATTTATCGTTCGGTGTGTGAACTTATAGTGTGCACCTTGGAAGTTTCTCGGTGTTTATCTTTCATAAATTTATCGTTTGTTTGCCGCGTCGCGAGCAAGGCATTGCAGCCTCAGGCTTCCCCCGTCGAAGGTTGTTCCTTCCTTCGCTGTTTTGCTAGCTTTTTTGATTTCCCCTTCTCCACCAAGCTCCACCAAACATCTACTATTTGTCTAACGTTGTAACCCCCACACCCCCCCCCCCAAAAAAAAACAAACAAAAAAACAAACCAAAAAAACTTTTATTTCCCTTTCTCCTCGTGTGCTTTTGCCTCTGCCCACGTGCGCTGTCTCGCCCCGCCCCCATTTTCCCCTTGCCTTCCACCTTTTGCCCTGTTCAAGTGACTCGTGGTTGTCGCTCTTGGCTTCCTCTCCCCATTGGTATTTTTGTGAATATAAGATTGTTCTTCACAGTTCTGTTTAAATATGTTTCAACTATCCCCTTCAGTGTTTTATTCAGTGGTTTATTACAACACGCTGTTTTTCTTCTTATTTAAAAGGCTCCTTTCAATTTCCTCTTCAACTCATTCCATTTCAAAAAAATATTAAATCTCTTATGATTCCAAATCACTCCATGCTCTAAATTCTCATTCATTCCATCCCTCCTCCATCGTTCTTAAACGAATCGCTAACTTGAAAATCACAACAAACCCAATTTGTTATACATGTTCATCTTTCATGAATCATCCAGTTTCTAAACTCCCCCCTTGCCCCTCCCCTTCAAATCTCCCCCCCAACCATCCCTCCCAAATTCTCCCTCCTCCCACCTCCTTCTCAAAGCTGCCTCCTCCCCACTTCGTCTCCCTTCTATGTCATACCTCCACCTCCACCTCCCCCAACCTTCTACTTTCCTCTGCCCCCCCCCCCCCCTCAAACAAACTCTCACTGTGCCTCATTCCATCACCATCAAACTTTTCGTCCTCCTCATCCTTCCCTTTCTTGTAACTCTTCTGTAATCTCTGACCCACTATCAACTGCTCTTCCTACATCCCCCTCTCACCCTGCATCTGACCCTACCCCTCCCCTCCCCTGGCCTGCACCCGGTGCTCCACCTCTCTCCTCACTAACGGTATGGACCTCAAACATCCGGGGCCTTCGCTCAAACCTGATTGATCTCTCCATTCAGGTTGCTTCTGAAAATCCAGACTTGATCTGCTTAACAGAAACTTTCCTCCTTCAAGATGTCTCTGATTCCTTAATATATCTTCCTGGTTACTCCCTCCTCCGGTACGATAGACCTGAGCCTCGTCCTGGTGGTGGGGTGGCTATCTTTATCAAAAACTCTCTTCCTCACTCTCCCTGCACTGCCCTCTCTCCACCCCACCCACAGGAGTACCTCTGGCTACGGCTTCCTCTCCGCTCCCACCTTTTGTTCATATGTGTTCTGTACCGTCCTCCAAACAGTGATGACTCCATTTACATTTCTCTGTCGGACAACATGGACCAACTTCTATCAACTCATCCAAACTCTCTCTTCCTCATATGTGGCGACTTCAACTGTCATCATGCCAGCTGGCTGGGTGTGGGTTCATCTCTCACCAGCCATGGCACCTCAACAAAGGACTTCTGCGACTCATTGGGACTGACACAATCTGTCAATTTCCCGACCCGGATCTCAGTCAATGAAGTATCTTCTCTTCTGGACTTGGTTATGACTAACTTCTCTGCAAATGTCTGCTGCTCTTCTTCTGCTCCAATCGGTTCTTCTGATCATGTGCTTGTTAAAGTGGACATCTCACTGGCCATTCTCAGAGAGCCTCCTCAGCGCCGACGAGTCTGGCATTTCACTCAGGCCGACTGGCAGGGTCTGCAAGCAGCCATCAATCAACTGGACTGGTCTCCCATCTCTAATGCCTCTGACATCAATTCTTCCTGGGAATTCTTCCAAAGCAAACTGCTCTCTCTCATGCACAGATTTATCCCATCTCGTCTTCAGTTGTCTTACCCTTCCTCCCGTCCATGGTACACTGAATCTTGTGGTGAGGCAGTTGCCCTGCAACAACTTGCCTTTGCCTCTTGGAAGGCAAATCTAACTGAAGGCAATCTCAGTTCCTTCCACCAAGCTCGAAACAAGTGTGTTTCTACCCTCAGGAGTGCCAGGAAGCACTATCTCTCCACACTCAAGATTGAACTCTCAAACCTGTCTCCTTCCTCCAAATCCTGGTGGCGTCTGGTCAAATCCGTTTCTGGTGTTTGTTCCCCCTCCATCCCCTCCCTTACCTCAAATGGCTACACAGTTGACACCGCACGTGACAAAGCCGAATGCCTCAACTCTGTGTGTTGCCTCAAAATCTTGTGTCCCAAACCCATCTCTCTCTGTTCCCACCTTTCCCAGTCGAACCCAACTGCTCCTGGACTCTGTGTCCTTCTCTCCTGACAAGGTGGAGAAGTTTTTATCAAACCTCGACTCTGCAACTGCAACTGGACCAGATGGCATCAGCCCTCGGGTCCTAAAATCCTGCTCTGCCGCTCTATCTCACCCTCCCTCTGTTCTTTTCACCCTCTCTTTTGCTCAAGGTCATCTGCCAGCATCTTGGAAATCAGCAAACATTACTGCTTTACACAAAAAAGGTGCAAAAACAGATCCTTGCAACTACAGACCAATCAGCCTGCTCCCAATTATCAGCAAAGTCATGGAATCCATCATTGCTTCGGATATCAAATCCTTCCTCTTCTCCAATGGCTTGATCTCTGATCATCAATTTGGATTCAAACCAGGTCATTCTACTCTGGACATGTTGCTTCTGCTGTCTCAACAATGGATGGAGCTCCTCAATGCCAAACAGGAAATCAGAGCTGTCTCACTTGACATATCACGTGCCTTCGATACGGTCTGGCACCCAGCTCTGCTCACCAAACTCACCTCCTATGGTATTCAGGGAAATCTCCACTCATGGCTTGCGGATTTCCTCTCTGGTCATAGGCAACGTGTGGCCCTGAATGGATTTCTCTCATCTTCCCTCCCTGTTCTGGCTGGAGTTCCCCAAGGTAGTGTTCTGGGCCCTGTGCTATTTCTGGTCTTCATCAATGATCTCTCTGACTCTCTGGAAAATCCTCTCTATCTCTTTGCTGATGACTCCACTATCTGCCGCTCCATTCCTCATCCCTCAGATCGGCAGTCTGCAGCCTCCTCACTCTCTGCAGACCTGGACAAAATCACAGACTGGTCAAACAAGTGGAACATGTCTTTCAATCCTGACAAATCTCACACTCTTACAATGTCTCTCCGAAAGGACCGACTGGAAAACCCTCCCATCTACTTTCTCAACAATCCTCTCCAAGAAGTTCTGTCGCTCAAGCTTTTGGGTCTCACTATCTGCCATGATCTTTCTTGGGAAAACCACATTTCCAAGCTGGCCTCCAAAGCCAGTCGCCGACTGGGCATCCTCCGTCGTGGGAAGTCCTTCCTTGGCACACCTGAGCTCCTCACCACATACAAGGCTTTCATCCGCAGCTCAATGGAATACTGTTCCCCCCTCTGGGCTGGTGCTCCTGCCTCACACCTTGCTCGGCTTCACGCTGTTGAGGCCAAAGCTTTCAGAATCATTGGAATCTCCTGCGATGAAGTCAACTCCGAGGGCCTTTCACTCACTCACGGCAGGCAGGTTGGTGGTCTTTCTGTCTTCTACCGACTCCTCTCCGGCCTTGCTCCCCCAGCTCTCTCTGTGCTCTGTCCCCCCAATATTCCTTCAGGTCGCACAAGATCTGCCTGCAACCCTCTTATGGTTAAACTGCCAAAGTCTAGGCTCTCTGCTCACCTTCACTCTTTCATTCCCCTTTTCTCCCGCCTCTGGAACAAACTCCCCCACTCCCTTCAATCCCACTCCTCCCTCCAGGTCTTTAAAACAGCTGTTCACCACTATCTCTTATCTTCCCCCATCGAAAACCTTGATCTTTTCTACCCCCGGTAATTCACCCCAGAGTCCTTGCAGTGTTCATATGTTTTATTCCTCTCCCACCTCCCCCCAAGTCCTCCCGATGTCCCTGCTCTCAAATGTTGTGTTTGTGTCCTTCCCCCTCTCTCCCCATCTTGTCTGCCGCTCCCCTTGTTTTTTGTGTTTTGTGTGTCGGTTTGTCTTTTTGTGTGATTAATGTTAGCTCTTTCACGAGCCTCGATCTTGTATACAAAAAAGAAAAAAAAAAAGAAAAAAAAGTGGAGAGGAGGCTCTCCACCTGGCTGGAGGACCGCAACAAAAATAAGACCCCAATCAGCCTTGGTCTCATACAGGAGAAGGCCGTTAGCTTATTCAAAGACATCTATCTGGTGTTGGAACGCATCCCCCTAATTTCATCAATTCTTATGGGGAAAAATTCCCTGCTATCTGTTGTTTTTCTGCAAGTTTTCTGTAACGTATCTTGGACGTATAGCGAGGACCCCCTGTAGTCTAAAAATAAACTACATATCAGTCTGCAATCACAAAGCTATCGCCTAAGTAGATGATAAATGTTGTTCCTGGGACACCCCCAAATCTCCATTCACTTACATGTAAATTTCCCTCTCACCCTCACTTTCCCTCATCTCCCCTTAACACCTCTATTTCTACCACCCTGATCTTTATGAACCTTTTGGCCTTTTGACATACTAGCTATAGCAAAAGATAACCTACTCTTATCCTCAATGTTGTTCATTGGACCACTCAAACAATGATCCTATGAATATTTGCTCCCTCACTTTCCCTCATTTCCCCTTAACACCCCTGCTACTCCCTTATGAACCTCCTAACATTTACCCTTATGGACCTATGATCCTTCTACCCTTATGAACCTATGATCCTTCTCGCCTTATTAACCTATGATCCTTCTACCCTTATGAACCTATGATCCTTCTTCTACTATTGACACTGAGCACAGGTCCTTATACACTTCTTCCATATCATCTGACAGATCATCTTTGGCCCACTCAAACAATGATCCTACAAATATTTGTTTGTGCGTAGGAAAAAATTTAAAATTTTCATTAACTTTTTTTTTTTACTTTTTACTTTCTTTAACATTAACATTAACTTTTTAGATATTTTTCACATTCGTTATGTTTTCAATTTTAAACGAAGGCTACCATACTCGAACCTTTTAAAATTAATAGCTCACTTTTGAGAAATGACATGTTGTTTCACTTGGATAACTTCCCAGAAGTTCTCTTCGTCTTGTTTCCTGTTTTTCACACACACACGCCCTCAGTTTCCCAAATGCTGACAGGCGGTTAACTTCCCCGAAATACATTTTGTTCATTATTTAAGCCGTGTTGCCGTGCCGTTTTAAACATTGTGAACGAAGATGAGCTTGTCTTATTCCAGTCTTTCCTCTGATGAAGAATACTCGCCAGGACATTGGTAAGTTCATTTGGTATTAAACACTGTTAATGAGAGCTTTGTATGTGATTAATTATATGACTCATGATATATTTTCCTCTTCATTACAGCAATGCGAATGACTTTCATGGGGCCCTGGCAGAATTTCAAGTTGTTTCTCAAGAGTTTCACAACGAACTGAATACGGGTTTGAATAACTTACCTCCAAGATGGAGGGCTCAGAATATTCACCCGACGAATGAATTCAATGTTTCACCGTTCTTAGAAGATTCATGTGAAAGGTATGATACAAAATAAAAAACGAGATGTGTGTGCGTGTGTGTGTGTGTGTATGTGTGTGTATGTGTGTGTGTGTCTGTGAATAAAAGAGAGAGATCGAATTGTGAGGAACAGAAATGAAAAAACGAGATTGTGTCCGTGTGTGTGTGCATGTGTGTGTGTGTGTGTGTGTGTGTGTGTGTGTGTGTGTGTGTGTGTTTGTTTGTTTGTGTATGTGTGTGTCTGTGAATAAAAGAGAGAGATCGAATTGTGAGGAACAGAAATGAAAAAACGAGATTGTGTGTGTGTGTGTGTGTGTGTGTGTGTGTGTGTGTGTGTGTGTGTGTGTGTGTGTGTGTGTGTGTGTATGTATATGTGTGTGTCTGTGAATAAAAGAGAGATCGAATTGTGAGGAACAGAAATGAAAAAACGAGATGTGTGTGTGTGTGTATGTGTGTGTATGTGTGTGTGTGTGTGTATGTATATGTGTGTATGTCTGTGTGTGTGTGTGTGTGTGTGTGTGTGTGTGTATGTGTGTGTGTGTGTGTGTGTGTGTGTGTGTGTCTGTGAATAAAAGAGAGAGATCGAATTGTGAGGAACAGAACTGAAAAAACGAGATGTGTGTGTGTGTGTGTGATGTTTTGTCTGGCTTACTTCAGCGAGCGCAGTAATTTCTCTTTATTTTGTTTGCAGTATTAACCTCGAAGACCACAACTTTGATTGGGATTATTTCGAGATCCCAAAGAGTGGTTTTTTACTCCCAACATGTGATACCCTAAATTTTCAACTCAACGATCTTGACAAAAAGCTTGATCTTTTAGAGGTATGTGTGTGTGTGCGATTCATAATGCTCATAATGCTCATTATTTAAAATCGTTGATGTAATCGCAATGCTCATATCTCAATTCACAATGCTCATATCAATTCATAATCACAATTTTTTTTTTTTTTTTTTTTTTTTTTTTTTGTATACAAGATCGAGGCTCGTGAAAGAGCGAACATTAATCACACAGAAAGACAAACCGACACATAAAACATATAACATCGGGAGCGGTAGACAAGATGGGGAGAGAGGGGGAAGGACACAAACACAACATTTGAGAGCAGGGACCGAGAGACATGGAGACATCGAGAGATCTGAGAGAGGGCGAGGGCTTTGGGGGGGGGGGGCATGGGAAGGGGGGGGTGGGAGAGGTATAAAACATATGGACACTGCCAGGACTTCCAGGAAAGAAGTTGGAATTTCAAACAAGGTGGATCTGGGGTGAATTAGCGGGGGTAGAAAAGATCAAGGTTTTGGATGGGGGAAGATAAGAGATGGTGGTGAACAGCTGTTTTAAAGACCTGGAGGGAGGAGTGGGATTGAAGGGAGTGAGGGAGTTTGTTCCAGAGGCGGGAGAAAAGAGGAATGAAAGAGTGAAGGTGAGCAGAGAGCCGAGATTTCGGCAGTTTAACCATCAGAGGGTTGCTGGCAGATCTTGTGCGACCTGTAGGAATATTTGGGGGACAGAGCACAGAGAGAGCTGGGGGTGCAAGGCCGGAGAGGAGTCGGTAGAAGACAGAAAGACCACCTACCTGCCTGCGGTGAGTGAGTGAAAGGCCCTCAGAGATAGCTTCATCGCGGGAGATTCCAATAATTCTGAAAGCTTTGGTTTCAACAGCGTGAAGCCGAGCTAGGTGTGAGGCAGGAGCACCGGCCCATAGGGGAGAACAGTATTCCATTGAGCTGCGGATGAAAGCCTTGTATGTGGTGAGGAGCTCAGGTGTGCCGAGGAAGGACTTCGCACGACGGAGGATGCCCAGTCGGCGACTGGCTTTGGAGGCCAGCTTGGAAATGTGGTTTTCCCAAGAAAGATCATGGCAGATAGTGAGACCCAAAATCTTGAGTGACAGAACTTCTTGGAGAGGATTGTTGAGAAAGTAGATGGGAGGGTTGTCCAGTCGATCTTTTCGGAGAGACATAGTAAGAGTGTGAGATTTGTCAGGATTGAAAGACATGTTCCACTTGTTTGACCAGTCTGTGATTTTGTCCAGGTCTTCAGAGAGTGAGGAGGCAGCAGACTGCCGATCTGAGGGAAGAGGAATGGAGCGGCAGAGAGTGGAGTCATCAGCAAAGAGATAGAGAGGATTTTCGAGAGAGTCAGAGAGATCATTGATGAAGACCAGAAAAAGCACAGGGCCCAGAACACTACCTTGGGGAACTCCAGCCTGAACAGGAAGAGGAGATGAGAGAAACCCATTCAGGGCCACACGTTGACGACGACTAGAGAGGAAGTCCGCCAGCCATGCGTGGAGATTTCCATGGATACCAAAGGAGGAGAGTTTGGTGAGCAGAGCGGGGTGCCAGACCATGTCGAAGGCACGTGATATGTCGAGGGAGACAGCTCTAATTTCCTGTTTGGCATTGAGGACCTCCATCCATTGTTGAGACAGCAGAAGCAGCATGTCCAGAGTAGAGTGACCTGGTCTGAAACCAAATTGATGATCAGAGATCAAGCCATTGGAGAAGAGGAAAGATTTCATATCCGAAGCAATGATGGATTCCATGACTTTGCTGATAATTGGGAGAAGGCTGATTGGTCTGTAGTTGCTAGGATATGTTTTTGCACCTTTTTTGTGCAAAGCGGTGATGTTGGCTGATTTCCAAGCAGATGGCAGTTGACCTTGAGCAAAAGAGAGGGTGAAGAGAACAGAGAGAGGGTGAGATAGAGCAGCAGAGCAGGATTTTAGGACCCGTGGGCTGATGCCGTCGGGTCCAGTTGCAGAATCAGAGTCGAGGGTTGACAGAAACTTTTCCACCTTGTCAGGAGGAAAGGACACGGAGTCCAGGAGCAGCAGGGTACGACTGGGTATGGTGGGTACAGAGAGGGATGGGTTTGGGACACAAGATTTAGAGGCAAACACAGAGTTGAGGCATTCAGCTTTTTCACATGCGGAGTCAGCTGTGTAGCCGTTTGAGGTAAGGGAGGGGATGGAGGGGGAACAAACACCAGAAACGGATTTGACCAGACGCCACCAGGATTTGGAAGAGGGAGACAGATAAGAGAGTTCGGTCTTGAGAATGGAGAGATATTGTTTCCTGGCTCTCCTGAGGGTGGACACACACTTGTTTCGGGCTTTGTGAAAGGAAATGAGATTTCCTTCCGTTGGATTTGCTTTCCAGGAGACGAAGGCAAGTTGTTTCTGGGCAACAGCCTCACCACAAGATTCCATGTACCATGGACGGGAGGAAGGGTATGACAACTGAAGACGAGATGGGATAAATCTGTGCATGAGAGAGAGCAATTTACTTTGGAAGAATTCCCAGGATGAGTTGATGTCAGAGGTGGTAGAGATGGGAGACCAGTCCAGATGATTGATGGCTGCTTGAAGACCGTGCCAGTTGGCCTGAGTGAAATGCCAGACTCGTCGACGCTGAGCAGGCTCCCTGAGGATGGTCAGAGAGATGTCCACTTTAACAAGGACATGATCAGATGATCCGATCGGAGCAGAAGAAGAGCAGCAGACATTTTCAGGGAAGTTAGTCATAACCAAGTCCAGAAGAGAAGATGTTCCGTTGACTGAGATCCGGGTCGGGAAATTGACAGATTGTGTCAGTCCCAGTGAGTCGCAGAAGTCCTTTGCTGAAGAGCCATGGCTGGTGAGAGAGGTACCCACACCCAGCCAACTGGCATGGTGACAATTGAAATCACCACATATGAGGAAGAGAGAGTTGGGATGAGTAGATAGAAGTTGGTCCATATCATCAGACAGCGAGATGTAGATGGAGTCATCACTGTTTGGTGGACGGTACAACACACATATGAACAAGAGGTGGGAGCGAAGGGGAAGCCGTAGCCAGAGGTACAATGATCATATCCTTCATATCCTCATATATAACATATCCTTTCCTTGCTTCACCCGATATTAATATTTTCTCTCTCCTCTTGTCTTAAACAGAAAGAGATTCAAAACCTGGAGACATCTGCTGTATTTGACTTGTGCTGGGAAGAAGCTGATGGCTTGTGCTGGGAAGAAGCTGAATATATACCTCAAGAAAAATGTTTTAATAATATTACGATTTTTATGTTTTCACTATTATTTAATTATATTTGTTTTGACTACAATTATTTAATTCTTAATTACAAAAAGAGAATACAGGAAAAAAAGAAAGGGAAGTGCACCCTTGCCAAAGACCCTCCACCCCACTCATCCCACCCCTCCCCTCCCCTTGTGTGTGTGGGGAAGGTGGGGGTGGGATGAGGGAGGTGAAGGGTCAAGGGTGGGGGTGCACAAGGGGGTGGGGGATGATGGGTGTGGTCTGTGTGGGCGGGGTCTGTGTGGGTAGGGTCTGTGTGGGCGTGGTCTGTGTGGGCGTGGCTTATGATTTTTATTTATTTATTTATTACGAGTAATTAAATTAACTAATTTGGGTGGGGTGGATAAAAGTATGGATGGTTGTTGTTTAATGGCTTATCATCTTTGTTTTTTGTAATTCTTGTCAGTAAAATGAACCCAAGTTTTCTTCCCCATTCATATCATATAATTTGTTGGTCCAAGGGACTGTATCCATTACACCAACGATTTAAAATAATTCATTAGTCCATTTTTTTGTATAACCTTTCTCAAAATGACTTTTCCATCTGTATATTCTTACAATATCACCAACTTTGAACTTCGGTTTTCTCAAATTAATCTCCTTTTCATATTCTAATTTTGTCAATGATTCTGACGGTTTTGATTTTGTTGATGAATGAACGGTATTATTGTAATTATCTACAATATCCTGAATTAAATGTACCCATTGTTGAGAACCATTGTTGAGAATTTTTTATATAGTCTCTCTTTCAAAGTACGATTAAAACGCTCAATAACAACTGCCTTTCCTTCATTAAAGGTGCTGTATAATTTAATACCCTCCCCCTTAAGAAATTTCATAAATATTTTGTTATAGAACTCTGTTCCCTCATCAGTCCATAACTTCTTTGGTTTCCTTCTTTGGGCAGGCAAATCTACTCCTCAAATCAATAACGGTTAAAGCATACCTGTATCCCCTGTCATTATTCAATTCAATTAAATCAGCGGACCATATGTGGTCAGTGTCTTTGGAATAAACCTTCCTTCTTTTAAACTTGGTGATTATAGGTTTGTGTAATTCATTAGCCAAAAGCTCCTCAGTCTTGATAACATCATTGGAGCCTAATAGTTTTTTGAGGGTGAATAACCAAGACCAAGTTTCAATTTGGCACTTATCATTTTTTTCACAATAAACCTATCAACTTTCTCTCTCAACGTAGGATTTCGTATCAAAGACAAATTATACAACATTTCTTTATCTGCTTCATGTTTTTCATCCAATGTAGTGGTATTCCCATAAGCAATATCATGCTTCATACAAACTTCATCAACCCTATTTATAGGCTTAGACCAAGGTTTATGATTGTCAGCCTCATCTAATCTTTTATCCAAGTTTGTTCCTGGACCACAGAAAGAATACCCAGGTAGATGTAGTTCCCCTGGAATTCCAGTTGTAAATTTACTTCCTGACAGAAACTTTTGTATGTCTCCTCCACTTTTAGGAGAGATTAATTGGCACTTTTTAGAGCCACACACTTGACATATTCCTTTATGATAAACTCTATTATTTTTAGCTTTAACATAAGAGATATTTTTAGATTTAGTTTTCTTTTTACATTTGAGACAATAACTCATTTATTTATGAGAAAAAGTCCTACATAGTGCCAAAACCTTTTTGGTTTTCAACATATACATTTATATCTTGATTTTTAAAACATAAAGAATCCTTAGGAATGCCTTCACTCTCTCCTCCATTTATTTACAAATAAAACTAACTAAAGTCAATAACACCAACATCATCAACGATATGACCTTTCTCTTCTTCATGTATATCTTCTCCCTGAACTCATCTCAGTCATTTTTGAAAATAATATTTCCATGAGACTTTTCATTTCTTTATTTTCCTCTTCGGTGCGTTGAGATTGACTTATTTGTCGTAATATACATTCAATCTTTTATGAATCTCAATGATTTCCATCTTTTTCTCTCTTCCCTCCCTCTCCTCCTCCTTTTTCTCTCTTTCCTCCCTCTCCTCCTTCTCCTTTTTCTCCCTCTCCTCCTTCTCCTTTTTCTCCCTCTCCTCCTTCTCCCTTTCCTCCTTCTCCTTTTTCCCTCTTTCCTCCTTCTCTTCTTCAACTCCTTCCTCCTTCTCCTCAACTCCTTTCTCATCCCTTGCTACCCTTGAGTTTGAGCCCCAAAGAATATTATACATATACTCATCTGGATTTTGAGATATTCTTGTATCTATAATTATTTTTCTCATAATAGGATACCAATAAGATTTGTTGATGATTTCTAAAAGAGTTTTATATTTCATAACTTTGAGAAGTTCATTTTTATTTAATATTTTAATTATTTGTGGGTTTAACAATATCAGTATAAGGCCAGTTTTTAATGACAAAATTTCCATGTATATTGTATATGCTCCAAATCATGAGGTATGTAATACCGAGCACCCTTTTCTTGTAGGTATCCCTGAATACAAAAATTATAATTCTCTTGTAGTCTTCTTCCTGCCATTTATGTATCAGAAATATATGTGAGATTAATATTATGACAGGTAATACCACCCCATCTTCCCACTACCAAATCGGTTTGTATTCCCCAGCTTTCTATCCTTATCTCATTAGCTTCCTTCTTTGTCATGCTAACCATCGCTATACTATCATATATTTTTTTATTCTTAAAATCATGTATTTATTGTTTACTAATTGTACTTCCACATAACTCCTTATCCTCACCAAGCGGATAATAATCTTCTTTACGAGACTGATTAAAATCATGTAGGTCTTCTAAGTTTATTGAAAAAAACCAATTATACCCTAAATCAGGCATATCATACCCCCATTTATTAATTCGCATATTAAGGAAATGTCCTTCTTTATTAAATTCAATTGTAAGCAGAGAGTTAAATTGAATGAGGAAAGGTGTATGGTCAGTATAACCAGGTGTTGTGCTTGTAAATTTTACTTGTTTAACAAAACGTGCTGTTTTATTTAAAGCTATATATTGTGATAAATCACTGAATCTAATTAAGTCATTCACATCTGTAGGGTTTGGATAATTGATTAATTTATAAGTATTTTTCATATTAATATTTTTTGTTATATTGTATTTTTGTCGTTCAGCCTGTGCCTTTGTATAATAATTTGATAAATCAATATCCTGAGAGGATTCTCCAAAGATAGAACCATCTTTTCCAACAAAAGTCATTTATATTAGATTTAAAATGACATCATAAAAATGTTCATTATTGTTGAGTTGAAATAATACATATAAACATAATTGACCACAACATTTAGAATTAATTTCTTGAACTTGAAATGTTTGATAAACACCATTCTGTAAGAATTGTATTGTACTTCAACAGGTGGTGGCATACCATAACTATCAAAATAATATTTATCCTGACTATTATGAATACAAACCCAATGAGAACCATTCTGTGTGTCTAAATTCATAATAATATTCTTTGTATTCTTGGACAACTTTGTTAATTCATCTCTCATACAGATTACCACATTATCAATTTTTAGTTTTTTACAATACTTAGCTAGTTCTATATTTGACGTTGTATTCTTTCCAGATTGTTGAAACCATTTATCCATTTATTTATGAGAAAGATACAATCCATTACCCCGTTTAGTTAGTTTAACACCCGCTTGAGCGATAGAGGAAAGCATATCTCCAACTAACAATCTCGCTTTATCAGGTAGGCTTTCGAGCTTTTCAGCAAAATCTACAATTACACCACTTCCACTAATTTGTTTCTCCAACTCCTTGTTATGTCTTTCCAATTATTTTTGAGCTTTTAGTTGTGCCTTCCTTTCGTTAGCAGTTTTTACCGCTGCTGAAATACCACCAGTCAATGCTCCCGCCACACTTAAACCAGCAAATAAAGGAATTAGAAACGGGAGAAATCCTCCACTCGTTTCCCTTGTTGAATATTTCTTTCACATAGGTTTTGTCATTTTAATTTTAAGTGATCCAAGATCATTTAGTGTTTTCACCTGCTCTTTTGTGAGTAAAACATCAATTGTTACTGCGCCTTTTCTTTGAATTGTATTAACATTAATAATACAAGGCTTTTGATTTTGAATACAAGATGTTAATTTATTAAGATTGATTTGATTAACATATACCAGTTCTTTCCTAATCATTTATTTATGAGAAAAAATCGATGTGATATTAATCATAACACCATTATCTGTATTAATCTGTAATTCTGTTTCTTCCAAAAGCAAACAATATGTATTAACCTCTTCACTCTCCCCTCTTTCAATGTATAGAGAAGTATCCACTCTATTAGACTTTATAGTTTCTTTTTGAGAACTCAGGTCAATTGCGTAGATCGTATAAAGTTTTTGAAACGCAATCATATCCAAAATAGGCTCATTATTACCGTTGCTTTCACACACCTTTTGGTAAGACTTGTCGGCTTCCGCATAATCATTTTTTTCCCAATCAATTTCCAATCTATCTCGCGGATAAAATGTGCCATCAAGAGAAACCCGAAGTTGTTTCACCTTAGCATTATCACTCAGCGCATTATTCTTATCAGTACCGTCCTCTCCATCTGGTTTAAAAAAAAATGAGCCATAGGTATCGTGGCTTTCCTTGAAGAACACCCAAATTCCAAGTGTAGGTAGTGTGTTCCAGTTTAACGTGTTGACATCTTCTTTTAAGGTATGATACATTTAGCGGGGTCTTTGAGTTAAGTCTTCTATTCAATATCTCTTCCGTTTTAAGATTAGGAGTATATTCACTGATATACCAACACAAATCATTAATAACAAATTTATTATTGTCGCCAAAAGCATTTTCAACCCCAAAAAGCAACCTATTTACATTATCATTTCTTTGGAGTTGAAATCTAATTTTAAGCCCATACAAAACTTTGTCATAATCACAAAATCCAAATATACCTTTCAGAGGTACTGCTACGGTAAAACTATTCTCTGCTTTTGTTTCATCATTATACATTGCCTTCCTTTGACTATAACCAGGGTCAGCATTTGTTCCCGTTGACATATCAGGAATAAAACCTTCAACAGCTCCCTTACCCATTCTATCACGAAACAAATATAGTGTAAATTTCATCATTTCAGATGTAGCAGAGACATAATCAACCGCTTCAACCTCTTGTGTTCCAATATATCGGCAGACACTATCAAACATTTTCCAGAAGAAATCATTTACGAGTGTAGCATTAGTATTATTCGCAGCCTTAATGAATTTAAATTTACACAGCAAGAAACTATCAGCTAGATTCAAGTAAGTTTGTTGATTATTTATTTCAAAACTTTTTGTTCCGTTTGAATTCCAGTCTGTTCCTGTTATAGCATTTACCTTAAAATAGTCTTCCTTTGTAGTGGAGTTTGAAATGATAATCGTATCATCCAAATCATAGATACTATCAATCGCTTCCATACTTGTATTTATATCGCATTAAAATCGTTGAAACCCTGACCCAAGTATTTTAATGATTTTTTGCCGTTCTTGTGAAGATAGTTGAGTTTTACCTTTTTTAATTTCTTTGATTGATTGCAATTTATGAGACTCCTTTTGAGCATCTTTTATACTCTTTATAACACCCGCAACTGAGCCCATGGCAGAAGCAGTTGAACCAATTAGGTCTTTATGTTAAAGAATGGTTGAACCAATACCCATTAGAGTATCAATTATCCCATCTCCTTTATTTCTAAATTGATGCCCCACACCCCGTTGGTTTATAGTATCCTCTACCAAGAAACATACCTTCACCCTTATAGTATGGTGAAAGGAACATCCCATC
Organism: Myxine glutinosa; assembly: GCF_964187855.1. Taxonomy (NCBI): domain Eukaryota; kingdom Metazoa; phylum Chordata; class Myxini; order Myxiniformes; family Myxinidae; genus Myxine; species Myxine glutinosa. The sequence continues at coordinate 42,028,504 of NC_136272.1, read as the reverse complement.
CCCTGTAATTATTTTATATTTTCCCAACTCGTGTTTTCTCACAATAACCATTATTTATTTATTGAAAAACTTCACATAGGTGAATTCTGATGGATATAATTACATCATTAAAGGATATCATACGATTATCTTGATCGGTTATCCTCAAATTTACTCTGTATATGGTTTTTCCTGACACAGGTAAATAGACAAGATTTTTTGGTTCCATATTAAATTTATAACCAATCGGGGTTGAGTATGCGCTGAATGAAAATATTGTATTTGTTCTTATTCCATCGTTATAAGCACCATCAATCAAATCACAATGAATTAATACCGAATTTATACCAGAGGATATTTGAATAACATTATCTCTGTAAAACGTCCCGTTAGTTTCAATCTTTTTTGAAGAGAAACCCAATAGCTCTCTAAACGATTTTTCAATCGTGAAATCAACTTTATAATTATTTTTAAGTTTAATAGTTGATTTTGAAGTGTGTTTTTGAATATCTACTGCAATATTTTTTGGTTCATCACCTTGTTCTTTCATAAGGCGAGAGACTTCAGAAGATATTTGAGAAATCAAATCAAGCTCCGGGTGAAACGGTTATAGTTTTATATCCACTTCCTGGATTATAACTAAACTTGTTGTTTTTCTCTGTGGTATTAAACAAGGTATTATAAGTTTCCATCGACAATAAAGATGCCTCATATTCTTTTGTGGGGTCAAGTTGTAGTGGGTAAGGGAATGAAGCTGTGTAATCACTCGTTGTGAAATTAAAACTAAGAATTGTGCTTCTCATCTTATTTAATATCTAATAAAATATCTTTGTATTGACATTTATTAATTATTTTCATATTCATCAACTGATCTAAAATGGCTGAGGCTTCAATAAAACAATTGTTGTTTCCAGCCTTCTTACTACCTAACAGCAATAATAGCCTATTAACTAATTGTGATGGGTCATTTGGAAGAAAGCTAACACCCGAACCAAGCTTACTTAAAACATCAATATAATATGTTTCTCCTTCTCATTCTTCTTACTTTTACCAGCAACAGAAACTCCATAATCAAGTGAGTTTAGTAAATCAATATATACCCTATCTTCCGCATTTTCCATATCAAGTGGTTCCTCAAAATAAGGTGAATTAAGCCTTTTACTTGTTGCTCGTTTTCCATCTTTTGTTAGAAGAAACATTAATCTTGGAGTTAATTCAACATTTGGTTGAGCAGAACTTAAGATCACCAATTTATCATTAAATATCAATACCTTTTCTTTCACAAGATAGAACTGTGCTGGTTCTTCTGTTGGAATGAGACCTGCTCTGGTTTTTGAATCCGCCGAATATTCATTGTTTTGAAGAGCTTCCACAACATAATTAGGGGGTTGATTTATCTCCCCAAGTTTCCGAAATAATCCTTCATCATAATATTCTAATTCTCCAACTTCCTGCTCTGTCATTTGACTAAAATCTTTGAGCATTTGAAGTTTTTTCGGAGTAAATTCTATCGTGGGAACTGTAGATGAAATCATTTGTTGAGTTTTTAAAAGTGGTTTAAAAAAATTCTCTTGTTTTCTTTCAAACGCTTCTTCGCCCGTCAGTTTCTGTGTCCTTTTTTTCTTTATGTCTTCCTGTTGCTTTACAACTTTTGAAACCAACTCTTGATGTTCTTTAAGCTTTCTTGCTCTTTCTTCGGTATTCATCTTCTGTATTTATTTATTGAAAAATATCATTGAATGAATTGTAAAGGTCAATGGGGAAATTTTCCTTTTCTTCATCATTATAGTAAATGTGTTGAAATAAATCCTTTTCTTTAAATATTTCATCAAATTCTTTATTAGTATTAATACGAGTTGTTATTTCTTCTTCACTAATATTTGTATCTCTGCTTTTCATACGTTTGCGTTGAGTCTCTTCATCGATATCAAAACCGAATGATAAAATCTTAACTCCATCACCATGCAAATGTTTAATAATTTGTCTCATTCCTTCAGGATTAATTTCTAAAATCCCAAGACCATTAGATTTTACTTTATTTAACTCACTCTTACAATGTGAATATTTTGTAGAACCAAGAGAGACCTCCTCAAATATTTGACCATCGTTCCTCAATCGCATATGTTCCTCAATTGAAATGTAGTAATAATCTTTCCCTTCTACTTCTGGTCGTATTGCTCTGGTTGTAGTAACTACAAAATGAATCATCGGGTGTTTTAAAAAAAAACTTACAATCTTTTCATTTTTACTATTCAAGAGTTTAGATTTATGAAAGTTCTTTCCTGAAGCAGATTTACCCACAAGATTAATAATAATTGTTGTCATTTAGGTGTGTAAAATATCAGTTAGTATCTCATCTTGTTACACAACAATATATTTATATTTTCCAATCATGTGTTTCATATAATTTTCAAATTCCTTCTTATTACATAATGTAGAACAATTATCTCTTCAAAAATTATTTGTATCTATTGAATTCAACTTAAATAAAATAAAAGTATTAGCATTGTTTCTTATTGAGCGCCGAGGGAGTTGAAAATATGACTGACTAAGATAAATACAATTACAAGAAGAATGTCTCCCTCTTGTATAGTGGCTATCCATTACTGTTTGGTTTCTCTCATTAACACAATCATCAAAGATAACAAGGTTCTTTTTTGATTTATCTAAATCTTGAGGTGAAGGTATATCATCCGTATTATCACTGAGAATACAAGTTATGGGTTTTGGCTTCGGTTTTGATTTCTGTGTATCACAAAATAATTGTATTATATCTTCAATATTATAATTATCATTTAGTTTATTTTGAAGTTTAAATAAACTGATAATGTCTTCCTTTTTAAGACCCGCATTAAAACCTTGTGAGAGTAGTTGATACTCGGGTTGAAAACTTGACTTTGTAAAAATTATTAAATTATCATAATCTAAAAAATTAGGACGAAGGAGCATCTTTAAAAGCAAACAGGTTTTTCCACATCCGCTTGAACCAACTATTAAACATCTCAATGAATTTGGAATATTTTTATGGTTATTAAATTTTATCTTATTTTCCCAAACGGGTAAAAAATCATTATATCAAAATCAAAAAATCAAACAGGTAAATCATTATATATTTGGAAAACAAGTCATCTAACTTTTTTTGAGCTATTTTAGAAACTCTATATTTTATCTTGAGTTCAGGTTTAATTTCAAAATAATTCATTATTTTATTTATATAGTATCTTGTATTAACATTTCCATTAAAATTATTTTGAATAATAAATATCATTAAACCCTTATACATTTCCTCAATACAAATAGTCTCTTCCCTTGTAAGAAATGGTGTATTATCATCATAATACTTAACATTCATCTCTCTTATTAATCTTGTAAAGTAATTCATTTTTGGTTCTAATTTAAAAGAGTTATATATATATATTTTTTATTTATTATCATTAATTAAAATTAAATCACAGAAAATACATTGTTTATATGAACCCTCATTATTAAGCCCCACTCTATCACAAGCCGGACAATTCTCTAATTTATCATATGGAGAGTCTGGAAATTCTAAATATCCTTCTATCATATTTATATGGTAAATTTTTACTTAAACTAAACGCAAGTTTTTTAGCCAATAAATACAATGTTTCAAAGCACAAAAGACAAATTTCAATCAATCTCTACTTCGGTGAAAGATATAGAAAAATATGTCAAAGATGTTAAATTGAACAAAGATAAATATGGAAATTTTTGGGTAAAACCAGTTATGGAAAATAACATGAGCCCCTCTATTTCATTTAAAGGAAGAGCTCTAACTATACCTGGAAAGACATCCATTAAAGTAAATCTAACAAAAGTTTCTCCTCTACTCCTGGCAATTTATTCAAAGCTTGAAAAAGTGATCGATCACGATACTTTGAAAAAGAATGATAAGACCATTAATAATTCTAGAGGAGACATTTGTATTTTCTTTAATAATCCAAAGGGTGTAGATCTAAGTAAAATGAATGATGTTAATATTTCTGGTGAAATGTCATTTCGTTCTATGATAGTTAGAGATTATTTAAAGATAACTTTTGATATTAAAAATGTAGAGATTGAATCTGTTAATGAAAGAAAGTATATAGATATTGATGGAAGTTTAATGGTATGTAAATGAGTGATATTGACAGTCAACACTCTGAATATGATGCAGAGAGTCTAGGATCTGAAGATAGTTATGATACTAATAGTTTGTGTTCAAATGATAGTTTTGAGAGTAGTTTTATTGATGATGATAGTGAATCAATGAGTGATAGTGATTTTAGTGATGATAATTCAGTGTACACAAATGATATTGTGTTCTCATTGAACTTAGATGATAGTGATGGTGATGATTTTAGTGTTGAATTTTGTGATTAAAAAGCGCTTTACTTTTAGTATATCTGTAAAAAGGTGTTTTACTTTAAGTATAGTTTCATATATAAAAAGCCTGTAAAAAGGCACGTTCTTCGAAGCACAGTTTCTTCTATAAGTGTTTTACTTTAAGCACTGTTTCATCTTTTAAAAAGCCTCTAAAAAAAGGCACTTTGTTTTAAGTATAATTTTACTATATAAATATGATCAAAGCAACGTATTGCGACGTTTGTGAACAAGAATATAAACAATACAAAAAACACCTTAAAACTAACAAACACACATTGAATCTACTTCACCTACTATATCCTATTCAGAAGGAAACAAAACACTGTTCTGCATGTAATAAAAATATCCTCAAGAAAGGCTTTGAAATACATCTTAAAACAAATCTACATTTATCAAATTTTATCACAACTAAAAACTCTGATGGTGCATTCAAAGGACAGATTAAAATAAGAGTCTTTAACTTCAAACCTCCTGAACCAGAGTCTATAGTTGATGCTGTAGAAATAGTTAAACCTGCTGTTCAAACGTTGATTGAAAAAACACTAAAAGAAATGAAACCACTTAAATTTTATATGGGAGTAAAATTAGAAATGACAAAGGACGAAGGAGTTATAGATACACCATACATGAGAACTGAGCCACACTTTATATCTTCATATCAAGATTTTAAAACATCAGGAGTCTATGATGAACTTATTAAACAAGAGCAAGATGTGGATAATTCAATCGTATGAAGTGGATTCAATATAGGAAAAATTATTTACATAGACATTCATATTCTTCAATCAGATCCTCTAAAAGCTTCTTCTTACATTGATTTACCCAGTGTTATCAAAAATAGAAAAGCAGTTATCAATATCAAAAATAAAGACAATAAATGTTTTCTCTGGTCTATTTTAGCACACTTACATCCTCCACATTTTCATGGTGAAAGAGTATCTCATTATAAAAAATATGAGAATACATTAAATACGAAAGATCTAAAGTTTCCTATGGCTTTAAATGATATTCCTAAATTTGAAAAGATGAATAATTTATCAGTTAATGTTTATGGTCTAACAGAAACAAACAACATTCAGGTTTTAAAGATTTCTGACAATTGTAAACAAACTCATATTAATCTTCTATATTTTAATTCAGACGAAAATTCACATTATACATACATCAAAGATATTACAAAATTAATAAAACCACAAGTATGTAAAAGAACAAATAAAATATATATTTGTATGCGTTGTCTTAACTTCTTCCATACACAAGAAAGATTAGATAAACATTCAAATTATTGTGGTGAACATAAATCAATAGTAATCAACATGCCTAAAAAAGGCTCAAAGATCACATTCAGAGATGAAAAGAAAACAATAAAACATCCATTTGTTATATATGCTGATTTTGAAAGTATTTTAGAAAAAATTGATACTGCTTCTCCAGATCCAAAAGAATCATACACAAATAAATATCAAAAACATACTCCTTGTGGTTTTTGTTATTATATCAAATCATCCGGTGGTGATGAATATAACAAGTTAGAGATGTATAGAGGCTCAAATACCCCAGAGGAGTTTGTGAAACGACTAGAAAAAGACTGTGTTCGATTAACCAAGATAATGAGAGAAACCAATAAACCAATGTCCTTAACAAGTAAAGAAAAAAGAGAATTTAGACATCCAAAGGCTGCCTGTCATATTTGTGAGAAGAAAATTGGTAAAGGTCTAAAGGTTAGAGACCATTGTCATCTCACTGGTAAATATAGAGGTCCGGCTCATCAAAGTTGTAATATTAATTTTCAACTCCCCTCTTTCATTCCTGTCTTTCTTCATAACAACGCTCATTATGATACGCATCTATCTATTAATGAACTTTCAAAGACATCTGGAAACATTTCAGCAATTCCTAACACGGATCAGAAATACATTTCATTCACAAAAACAATTCACACATCTCCTATTACTCATATCAGATGTCTTGATACATTTAAATTCATGGCAAGTCCATTGGCTAACTTGGTTCTAAATCTAAAAGAGTTTCCAAGTCTTTCAGAGTATTTTTCAGATAAAGATTTACTAACACAAAAGGGAATTTATCCCTATGACTATATGAACTCATTTGAGAGATTCAATGAAACACAACTTCCTTGAAAAGAAAATTTATATAACAAATTAAACAACAGTCATATATCTGATAAAGATTATGTACACGCACAAAATGTTTGGGAAAAATATAACCTCAAGAATCTTGGCGAGTATCACGATTTGTATCGTGATACTCACTCGTATCGTGATGTGCTTTTATTGGCCGATGTATTTGAAGCCTTTAGATCTGTTTGTCGCACTGGATATGGATTGGATCCTGCTCACTACTACACAGCACCTGGATTGGCTTGGAGCGCGATGTTGAAAATGACAAAACAAGCTTTGGATTTGATAACCGATGTTGATATGCTTTTGATGATTGAAAAGGCAAAAAGAGGTGGAATTTCACAAGTCTGCTCGAGTAGATACGCAAATGCAAATAACAAATATCTTCCAAATTATGATTCAACGAAAAAGAGGTCTTACTTGATGTACTATGACGCAAACAACTTGTATGGCTGGGCAATGTCTCAAGCTCTTCCTCATGGTAAACTAAGATGGGTAAAGGAAAAAGACTACAAAAAGGTTTTACAAGATGTATGTATCTCTACACAAAAATAATTGGATGATTCAAAGGTTGGTTGTTATTTTGAGGTCGATTTAAAATATCCTGAAGAACTACATAATAAACATAAAGATCTTCCATTGGCTTGTGAGAAAGAAAGTCCAAAGAAAGAATGGTTGAGTGATTATCAACGATCGTTTGATATAGGTGAATCAACAGAAAAATTACTTACTACATTATATAACAAGAAAAATTATGTTCTACACCAAAGAAATTAGCGACAATATTTATCAAAAGGTCTAAGAGTAGAGAAGATCCATAGGGTTCTAAAGTTCAATCAAAGTCATTGGCTAAAGGAGTACATTGATTTTAATACACAAAGAAGAACAGAGCCAAAAACAGATTTTGAGAAAGACATTTATAAATTGATGAATAATGCGGTCTTTGGTAAGACCATGGAGAACGTGAGGAAAAGACAAAATATCAGACTAGCAACATCTTGGGAACAAGCATCAAAATTAATTCATAGACCTAGTTTTACTAGAGCTGAGGTCTTTACTGAGAACTTTTGTGCGATCCATTTGGTTAAAGAGAGTATTGAAATGGACAAACCTATTTATATTGGAACATCAATTCTTGATTTATCAAAGTCATTAATGTATGATTACTTTTATAATAACTTGAGGAAGAAATATCAAAATGATGTTCATCTATTTTATATGGATACAGATAGTTTTATTTTGAAAATTAATACTGATGATGTTTATTCAGACATGAAAAAGGACATTAATATCTATGACACTAGTAATTACAGTCCAGAGAGTGAGTTGTTCTCTTCTAAAAATATAAAGGTGATTGGAAAGTTCAAGGATGAATTAGGAGGAAATGTCATGAGTGAATTTGTGGGATTGAGGTAAAAGGCTTTTGCTTATAAATACATTGTGAATGACGTTGAAAAGAGTGATAAGAAGTTAAAAGGTGTAAAGAAAAATGTTATTAAAGAAACAATGAACTTTAAGGATTATTATAACTGTTTAACAACAAAGAAAGAAGAGTTTAGAAAGATTAATGGAACAAGAAGTTATAAACATCAATTATATTCAGAAGAGGTGAATAAGAAAGCATTGGGGGCTTTTGATGATAAGAGGTTTATTTTAGAAAATGGAATTGATAGTCTCCCTTATGGTTATAAGTGTTAAAATATATATAAGTGATAAGATATATAAGTGATAAGATATATAAGTGATAAGATATATATAAGTGATAAGATATATAAGTGATAAGATATTAGTGATAAGATATTGTTGCGGATATGAGATTGGCCTCCATCCATATCCACTTGTAAATATTCCCCTATTTCCTCCATACTTCCCAACTATCCCCAATCCCCCATTCCCTAGTCCCATTTCCTGTAAACAACACTCTGTAGACCCGACCTCCCCCTATTTCCCCCATTAAATGTCGCATCCAGGTCCACCGCATCTCACGTAGACAACTATAGGACATCTTGCTAGTTATTCTTAGTCTATGTCAGTTAAGGACTCGTTTCCATTAATTCTGACTCTTCGTTGCACCAGAATGTGATTGTATGGCACCGTTAGGAAGTTTAGGACCTCCCAATACCTCCCCGCAGCTTTTCCTCACGGTTCAGCAACAACAACAACAACAGCAACAACAACGGCGGCGGCGCGGGGAGTGCGCGTCCTCACTCCGGCTTGGTTAGCCGCCATCGAACATGTGCTCGACGGGGTTACCACGTAGGGGCTCGCTGTCAGCTCCTCGTCAAGGGCGGAGCCCGGTAACCCCCGCACCCAATAGAAGCGGCGGACCGATCCCATCTGGGGCGGGGCCAACGAGCCGAGGGCGTGTCACTCCACGCTGAGCATGCGCAGGAAGAGGGAGGTGACGTCAGATGCGCGCTGGACTTGAAGGAAGAGAGACGCCACCTCCGAGCGCTGCAATACCTCCCCGCATCTCTGGACTGGACCGAGCTGTATCCTGTCCCTGAGCCAAGGTGCACCTTGTGCTATCGACTGCCTGTCCTTCCCTGCCATCAATCCCTGTGTAAGTCAGTCTTGTTCCGTTTGTCTGTGGTCTGTCTGGGCATAGATAAGATTGTGTCTAAGTGCCTATCTCCTCTGTGCTTTACCTCTTACCTTGTAATCTACCCCTTTTCTGCATCACCAATTATATCCTCCTCCGGAAGTCTTGAGAACTGTACCCCTTGTGTCGTTTCATTTATCCCAGCCGTTGTGTCCTTTCCTTCATTGATTTAGCATAGCGCGATTTGGTAAACGTCGGGTGGAATCGGGTAAACTGTGCGAACACGGCGGCCATTCCGCTCGGCCCATCATAACATCTTAATCCGCGTGTCCGTAACAATATATATAAATGATAAGATAATGGGGTTGGGGATTTTAAGGGGCTACCGCCGCCTTTTTAAGGAATATTGTTGCGGATTTGAGAATCCTGTGTTTTTTTTATTGTTGTAAGTGTCATGAATCTTGTTGTAAATATCACCCTCCGTAGTGTAAAGGTCAAAGGTCGTCCTCCTAGTTAATCCATATACATGCACGTAGCAAATCATATATCCTTCTAAATAGTTATCTCCTTATTCGATGTAGTTTAAGGCTCTGTTCCCACTAGTTGACACTGCATTGCATCAGATGACATAAGGTAGTTCCCTTCCATATCCCAAAGCCTCCATTGCCAACTGCATTGGGCGGGTTTCTGCAAAGCCTCCATTGCCAACTGCATTGGGCGGTTTTCTGCATTTGCCGCCATTGCCATGTGCTGTACCTCGGAGAAGAAAGGCGTGTCTCCACCTCGTCATCAGAGGGTGGAGCCAGGAGAGCCCTTGCCGACCAACCAAGCACGAGGGGTTTGGCTTGAGAGGGCGGAGAGAGAACGATCGGGGAGGTTCGCGAAGGTTCGAGGATGTGGCCAATATAACCCGCGGCGGGACGCCCCCACGAGAGATGAGTCCTTGGAGAGCAAGGACTCTTTGCTCTTTGGAGAGCAAGGAGAGCAAGGAGACAAGGAGAGCAAGAGATGAGTCCTTTCAAAGGAACCGCCGTACGGGATCCACACCAGGCCTCGCTCCGAACGGTCGCGTCCGTGCGCCGCTAGGCGGAGCGGGCGGCCCGGTCGGAAGGGTCGTCACGGCGACCCCTTGTGGTTGAGGCGTTCCAGCAGGGCGAGATCGGGCCATCGGACGGCTCCGTGCCGAGATGGTGCGTGGAATCTCGGCCCGGGTAAGCCCCCTTCCCTGCACCGAATGCCGGACGAATCCAACCGCCGGCAACAAACCACCCGCATTCATGCAATGCCGAGCTTTGGAAATGAATTGGCGCACCGAGAGGCTCAAGTGAGTAGACGTGTGAGGGTGGTAGCAGTAGAAAATTGGAAAAGCAAAATTTGTGATTGGCAAAAATTTGATTGGCAACTGATTGGTAGAATGATTGGCAGTGATTGGCAAATTTTTGATTGACTGGAATTGGATGAGCAAAATTTGTAGTGAGAGATGCCCGATGTGGTGGGATGGCAACTCTGCCATCCCTCACGGGGGCACATGAGCAATAGCTATGGGGTTTATGGCAGTGAAAACTAGCCGGGAGGGTTTGGATAATGTATAGGGACCTAGAAATGACCATAGGTAACGGTAAGATTTAAGTAGTGACATTGGACAGGTAGTGGGGACATAGAGAGGGTAGTTGGATTATAACAATGAGGGAGCGCAATAATATAAGGGGCGACGGGGAAGCACAAGTTTTAGCAGGAAACCAGGTAGATCAGATGATGCCGTATGTGTGAGTATTGATATCGAGCAAATGAGGAATTGCGGGGCAATGCTCGGGAGAGATGTGAGTTGTATTGAGAGTGAACAGGTGTATGGAGCAGTGTATGGGTGAGTAATGGTGATTGAGTGTTGTGTTGAGCAAATGGTCCTGGAGGAAGGAGGATGCAGGAAGCACCAGGTGTGATGGCACAGGTGTGCAAATACAGGTGTATGGAGCATGGTTGTACGGAATAAATGGTATGGAATATATGGAGTATGGAATGGATGGTGTGGAGTGAGTATGGTGGAAAATGTGGAGTGGAGTGGATGGTGCGAAGGTGTGTATGGGAAGGATGGACCCCATCACGAATACCCGGGGAGGGTAGTTTAAGAGTTAGGTAGAGGGAGTAGGTAAATTGTGGTTGGATATTGGCATCTGTGGTGCGTGGTGGAAGAATGGTGTTTGAATGGGTGCATTAGTGACGTGGAAATGGCTGGGCGTGTGGCCTGTTAGTGTGTAGTTAAATGGGCACTCCACCACTGTGAGGATGTCGGCTAGGTGAGGCCGCAGGTGGGCTCTGGGAGCCGGTAGCGTTGTGGATGGGGCCCGAGGATCCGGAGGACGAACCCGGGTAGCCCAGTGCCAGAGAGGGCACCGAGTGGGGAGAGCACCAGAGGGCCTTCCCCAGTTAGATAGGTTAGGGTAAGGAGCAGGTAAGCTCGGAGGCAACTACAGTGGTGGAGGTGTGCAGGTGGGTAGACATGCTGGGAGAGCCACACGACCCAGTCCTGAAATTGTGCAAAGGCACAGGGAGTTGAATCGGGGGAGTGAGACCCCAAATTGATGAAGCACCACAGTTAGGTCAATGGGAATTTGGTTCTTAAAACTGCATAGAGTAAGATTGCCAATGGATTGGCAGGGAAAGACCCCGGGTAGTGTAAAGTGTGTTAATGTCATTTAGAAGGTAGATAGGATTGGAATCTCCTCGCACCATCTACATCCACTCACCTGAGGAGATGACGTACCTCCACACCATGCCATGTTTTGATTATTTTTTCTGTGCAAATGTTTGGATTGTGAGACGCATCATGACGTGGGTGTGACATTGTGCTGATGTTCCATCTCTTCCTCCTTAAGAGGGATTGATGATGAATTGGTGATGGCAAATTTTGGATTAGAGGGATTATTGTGACGAATTTGGTATAGGGGAAATATGGGGAAGACGTGACAGTAGCGACGAATTGGTAATGTGTAGATTTTTGTACATACGGGGGTAGGGGGCAAGGGTAGAACAGGTGACGGGTGGGGTGACGTATGGTAGGGACGAGCTTTTCTCCGCTCAGTCTCCGGACGCACCTCACCTTGCATTGCCTTCATTGATGTGTACCCTTGTGACATTACCCCTCACTCACCTGTCCTCTCTGTCTTCCTTCCCCGACCCATGGATCGTGCTCTCTGGGCACCGAGGGGAGCGTGCGGGAGTCTGCCATTGTGTGCCCGAACTCTCGCAACCACAGCTGCCTGCATCGATGCACCACTTATGGACCACATATCTATGGCTGAGCACCACTTATGGACCCCATGGGTTGGGGCATGGCCCCTCTGAGGGAACCGGCCATGATGGCCCGAGATCTTGCTGGCGGACCTCGGTAACGTGGCATACAGGTGAACCACCCCGAGTCGGCCCCTGTGGGCCCTAAATAAAAAAACACAATGGACACGTTCTGTGCTTGTTATTATTATGTCCAAATAGGCCGACAGCAAGAAGAACATGAAGAAAGACAACATCTGGAAGAACATTGGCCAGCAGTGGGAGCCGAAGAGCAAGACCACCAGCAGGGTTTGTTTATTTTTATTATGAACTGGTGACTGTGCACTGACTGGTGCATTTATGGTGCTGTATGGGGCTTTATGGTGCTCGTCATTGGTGCTGGTGCATCGATGCAGCGCAGGCTGTTCCCCCCCCCCCCCCCCCCAAAAGAACAATCACAGGTCCTGGGTTAGTTTTGTAAATACCAGCGTCAATTGCTTGAAGGGGTGCTTCCCCTTCTCTCCCCATCTTGTCTTCCGCTCCCTCTTTTTGTATATTTTGTTTGTCTGGTTGATTTGTTTGTGAAATAAATGTTAGCTCTTTCACGAGCCTCGATTCAGTATACAAAAAAAAAAAAAAAAATTGGTAAATAATGCTCCCCACTGTTCATGTATAGTTTGAAGACAATTCCGCAATTCGGTTAGCTGTGGGCGTAAATCTGTTAGGCAGGGTGCAATGCAGCAGGGGGACATACTTATTTGTGTTTTAAAACTGTCACACTCAGGGTCAGGTTAAATGTAGAGGGTACTACACCTACGTGCCACACTAAAGTGAAAGTTTTATAGGCCCGAGGACATGCCTAGAGGATGAGGGTGCAGTGTTGCGGATTTGAGAATCCTGTGTTTTTTTTATTGTTGTAAGTGTCATGAATCTTGTTGTAAATATCACCCTCCGTAGTGTAAAGGTCAAAGGTCATCCTCCTAGTTAATCCAAATACATGCACGTAGCAAATCATATATCCTTCTCAATAGTTATCTCCTTATTCTATGTAGTTTAAGGCTCTGTTCCCACTAGTTGACACTGCATTGCATCAGATGACATAAGGTAGTTCCCTTCCATATCCCAAAGCCTCCATTGCCAACTGCATTGGGCGGGTTTCTGCAAAGCCTCCATTGCCAACTGCATTGGGCGGTTTTCTGCATTTGCCGCCATTGCCATGTGCTGTACCTCGGAGAAGAAAGGCGTGTCTCCACCTCGTCATCAGAGGGTGGAGCCAGGAGAGCCCTTGCTGACCAACCAAGCACGAGGGGTTTGGCTTGAGAGGGCGGAGAGAGAACGATTGGGGAGGTTCGCAAAGGTTTGAGGGTGTGGCCAATATAACCCGCGGCGGGACGCCCCCACGAGAGATGAGTCCTTGGGGAGCACGTGACGCACCTGAGAGAGCTGTGTGATCCAGGAGAGGAGAGAGGGATGTCCCATGAGCTTTGAACCACCGCAGTTTGAACCACAGCAGCTTGAACCACCGGAGCTTGAACCATCGCAGCTTTAACCACAGCAGCTTTGAGCTTTGACGGCAGTTTCGACCGTGGCCGCGAAGGAACGCCGCCGTGCGAAACCGATCGAGAAGGGGCGGCGGCTGCTCACTCCCGGCCCGACCGTGCTCCGGTTCCAGTCGAACCTTCCTCTCCTTCCCGCCATTCGTTCCTGCCTTCATTTCCCATTCGTGTGAGTCTGACCGTCGTCTGTCTTTTGTCTTGTCCTGGGGTTAAGTAAGACTGAATCGGTAAGCTAGTAATTGCACTGTGTCTTCTGGTCCTTCCATTCTTTCTGTCTTTATTTTATTATCCTTCCTTCTCCTTGGTTTCATTTGACTTGTAAATAGTAGTAATAAATTATATTTGTATTTCCTACCTTCGTTCTTCTTCTTCATGCTCGTCCGGTCGTCTTTGTGATTTCCCCATTGAATACCTGTGGCACGATTTGGCCAAGGTTTAGGAATGGGTTTAGTCTTTGGTAATGGCTCGAACGTCATGTTGCTAACACCGCTCGGCAATTATAACATCTAAAAACGGGGTTCGAGCGGGAGTCCCTCCCCTGCTCGCGGTCAGGAGTGGCACTCAGGTCCTTGGGACTTTTCGTAGACCAAATACCCTGGCTGCTCCCGACCGGGAGGAGCGTTGGGACCCCCAGGACTCACGTCGGTCAGTCGAAGACGAGGGGATTAATCCCCCCTCGATAAGGGGATAAGAGGCCGACGGAGAGGTCTGTAAAAATATATAAATGATAGAACCAAGTATTTTTTTTATTTTTTTTTGTATACAAGATCGAGGCTCGTGAAAGAGCGAACATTAATCACACAGAAAGACAAACCGACACATAAAACATATAACATCGGGAGCGGTAGACAAGATGGGGAGAGAGGGGGAAGGACACAAACACAACATTTGAGAGCAGGGACCGAGAGACATGGAGACATCGAGAGATCTGTGAGAGGGCGAGGGCTTTGGGGGGAGGCATGGGAAAGGGGGGTGGGAGAGGTATAAAACATATGGACACTGCCAGGACTTCCAGGAAAGAAGTTGGAATTCCAAACAAGGTGGATCTGGGGTGAATTAGCGGGGGTAGAAAAGATCAAGGTTTTGGATGGGGGAAGATAAGAGATGGTGGTGAACAGCTGTTTTAAAGACCTGGAGGGAGGAGTGGGATTGAAGGGAGTGAGGGAGTTTGTTCCAGAGGCGGGAGAAAAGAGGAATGAAAGAGTGAAGGTGAGCAGAGAGCCGAGATTTCGGCAGTTTAACCATCAGAGGGTTGCTGGCAGATCTTGTGCGACCTGTAGGAATATTTGGGGGACAGAGCACAGAGAGAGCTGGGGGTGCAAGGCCGGAGAGGAGTTGGTAGAAGACAGAAAGACCACCTACCTGCCTGCGGTGAGTGAGTGAAAGGCCCTCAGAGATAGCTTCATCGTGGGAGATTCCAATAATTCTGAAAGCTTTGGTTTCAACAGCGTGAAGCCGAGCTAGGTGCGAGGCAGGAGCACCGGCCCACAGGGGAGAACAGTATTCCATTGAGCTGCGGATGAAAGCCTTGTATGTGGTGAGGAGCTCAGGTGTGCCGAGGAGGTGTAATCAGACTATCAACAGACTATCAGGCTATCAGGTAATCAGGTATCAGGTATCAGGTAATCAGACTAAAGAGTGGAGGTGTAATCAACCTTGGTATATAAATGGAAAACATAAAGAAAGTGAAAAATATCAAATAGGTATAATTGAAAAGGCAACTGGTAAAAAAAGTTCACAAAACAAATAAGAGAATTAATTTAAATATCGGTGAGTTGGGTAAAAAAGATGGAAATATTTTTGAGTGGACGGAAAACTTTGATGGTTGTCAGGAAATGTACTTTAATTTTAAAATGGTATGTGGCACTGGAGGTGCTCAAACAAGAACATTGAGGGAGGTTTATCATTTTATCTTAGCTCAGTTAAAATATCTTGATAAAGAACCAAACTCAAACATCTTTTTTGTTAATATATTAGATGGTGAAGAGAGTGGTAAGAGAATTAAATTATTTCCCACACATAAACAAATATTTGTAGGATCATTGTTTGAGTGGGCCAAAGATGATCTGCCAGATGATATGGAAGAAGTGTATTTTGGGTTTTTGGGTTTTGGGTTTTGGTGGGTTTTCACGGGACACGCGAACTGTTCGCGAAGGATGCGAATGTCAAAAAAATGGCAAAGTCCAACATTCGTATTTTAGGCTCCAAAAGTTCACCAAACATGCGCGGGGGTTCGGAAGCGTCGTCAATTGTTCGCAGGAGTCGTTTTTTGTTCGGCGGGTATTTCAAAAATGTTGAAACTCAAAATGTTGAAACTACATTGAAACTTTAAAGAAACTGAAGGCATCAATTTGGAGGGTTTGTCCTCACATGCAGATGGTTCTCCTCCAGCATGACAATGCACAATCTAGGTTCAGATGGAAAGACCAAAACGGAAGAAATTGGTCGCATCAGTTTCACTGCTTTACAGCACCAGCCATTTAGCCCCAACTTGGCTCCGTCAGATTTCCATCACTTCCCCAAATGGAACACCGTCGCGGAGAACATTTTTCCTTCCGGCGATGAGGTCAACGCCACTGTGAAGGACCAGTTAAGTCAGCAGGATGCACAGTTCTATCGTGACGGCGTCATTAAACTACATGGACGTTGGCAGAAATTGTGACAGCAGTGGTGATTGTGTTGAGAAATAAATATTCAGTGTGGTAGAACAAAGGTTGATAATATCTGTTTCATTTGAACATCTTTACCTGTTTTGGAGAAAAAGAATATGAGGCATTACTTTTCAACATGCCCCATACATTGGCTTTACTGGCAGATATATCACTTACGAGCAAGTTTATTAATAACCTCATTGGGAATGCACATTTCGAATTTCTACAACCTAACTAAAACCTTAAATTGGAAAAAAGGGGGAAAAAAATAACCTTTTTTTTTTCCAGCAACTGGAATGTTGACATTTATTATGGGCAGAATTACAACTTTGTGAAGAAGTATAGCAAGTAGGTTATCCATTATAATCAAGATCTTGCAGCCTGGCAGTCTTGAAACACTTTCAAAATCAAATCGGATTTTATTTTGTTCTGATAACCTTTACTTTTAATTAGTGCCCATTTCATTTATGATTATGTAAACACTCTGTGATTGAAGATGGAGCTTTTTATTAACTGTAATGACATCACAATATAAAAGAGGCAATTTACAATGGTCAGGTTGATTCCAACGACAGTACTGATGTGAATATCCAACAACAACCCCCTGGCTCTGGAAGCATCATAAGCTTCAACCTTATAATCAAAATGCTTCATAGAATATTGACTTGAGGCTCAGGTCTCATTTTGGTGAAAAAATTCTTGAAAGTCACACAATAATGTAACCAAAATAGGTCAATTTTGAATGCCAATGTGCATCTTTTTTTTTAACATGGGGAAATTATGAATTATGAATCTGCTTTTTCTTATGTATAAAGATTATGAATAGAAATTATGTTATTATATATTCATGTTATTATTATATATAAAAATTATTATATATTCATATATAAATGATGAATAAAGATTATTATGAATCTGCTGTGCAACTTCCCTTCACAGCTTTTGTGTTCAAAACCAGAAAAAAAATTTGACCATACTCATTTCTTTATTAACAAAATATACAACCCCTCAAGCATCGATGGTGCAACACTGAACCAAACCAATGGGTCCACTTTTTTTTTTTTTTTTTTTTTTCTTTTTTTTTTTTTTTTTGTTTTGTTTTGTTTTGTTTTGTTTTGTATACAAGATCGAGGCTCGTGAAAGAGCGAACATTAATTACACAGAAAGACAAACCGACACATAAAACATATAACATAGGGAGCGGTAGACAAGATGGGGAGAGAGGGGGAAGGACACAAACACAACATTTGAGAGCAGGGACCGAGAGACATGGAGACATCGAGAGATCTGAGAGAGGGCGATGGCTTTGGGGGGGGGGGGGCGGGCGTGGGAAGGGGGCAGTGGGAGAGGTATAAAACATATGGACACTGCCAGGACTTCCAGGAAAGAAGTTGGAATTTCAAATAAGGTGGATGTACCCTGAACGCAATCCATTAGCCTTCTCGTGAACCACTGGAGATCATTGACCTGATACTTTTAGTATTTATCTACAGTCTAGTTTGCTTCCAAAATTCAACACGTCGCCAGTTTCCATTATCCGGGGGAGATGACAAGGGCTTTATGAGCTGTGTGGCCTTCTCCTGTGTCTGGGTTTACTTTACTTGTGTATCCTTTGGTCTTTTACCTTCCAGGCTCTCCAACAAGACCATGTTCCTCCACCATCCAGGCATACTGCTGTCCCGGCTGCACCATCCTTCTCATCTTCTCAACTATAAGGCTCCTCAAAGCTGCAGGTTCATCCGGCATCTCAAACCTTGCTGGTCAGTAGGCTCTATTGGAGCCCAGGCATCAAATTGTTCCAATCCTTCATGGCCTTTACGCTCCCATGACCCCATGGCTCTTCCATATATCAAGCTGCCCTGGTCCTCATGTCCTTCTGGGGCCCAATCGTTTAATTGCCTTTCTCTCATATTTTTTAGAGGCAAAAGTTCTCCATATGTTCGGCTCTCCTTGCCTTCAGGCTTCACCCGATCCCAACCGTCCACGTACCTCAATGTCCCACGTTCTCCATCTCCTGAGCCTAAAAATGTACCAGATCTCTGGCTCCTCTGGCTTTCAGTTTCTCTTGGACTCAAGTCTTCCAAGTATTGTAACCTTTCAGGCTCTATAGATTTCGATGTCTCCCAGATTCTTTGGCTAGCCTGCATACGAGCTTGATCATCACTGCTGGCATTGAAGTGGCAAGGTGGGGTGAGAGAAAAACGAATGATGCTATGGTTTATTAGATTGTTTGAACATAAAGCAGCGTTTTTATCCACTTCCATGGGCTGATCATAAGTATGCTTGGCAGTTTCATTTGAATGGTATGGGTCTTGATGTGAGACAGATGGGCCTTGTGCTGCAGAAAGGTTGGTTGACATGTTATGCAAATTTAAAGAACTGCTATTCATACGAGCATCAATCAATGGCTCTGAAGAAGTTTTATTTTCAGGAAAATAACGTTGATGGTGTGGAGAGACTTCATTACCAAAGACGTTTGGTGGAGGGTCATTTGCATTATGACCCAAAGAATACCGCAGGACGTCTGGAGGCTGCGGTACTGAAATAGTAGATGGCAGGGTAGGAGACTTTCTATATGCATTTGATGGTGAAATTAGGCCGCTTGGCAAACTGTCATGCTTTTTTTGCCAAGATGAGGTGGGTGAACTCTTTTAGGCCAGTGTCAAGATCACTGTTGCACAAACCAGTAGTTTGCCGATTCTCCAGTCGATGCTCACCATTGTCATTTCTGATAGGCATAATTAATGATTCCAGATCCAAATTAAGTTCACGTTCCTTTTCCAAGTCGATGCCATCAAGCCGATAGTTTTTCTCTTTCTGGGAAAGCTTCTGCATCTCCACAGAAGCTCCTCTTGTCTGTCGCCAAACCTTGCTCTGGTCTTCAATTTTTCTGTTCCAAGTTGAAGTCTTATTTACCCCAGTATCAAAATCCAGAATGTTCGAATGGCAGGAGGTTTTCATCCCATAGTCAGCGCTGGCAAGCGCAAAACTACGACATACCTCCAAGTCATGATGGTCATCTCGCCTGAAGAAAGGTAGAAGCTCTGCATCGTTTTTTTTCTGTGGGTACATACAAGAAATATTTATGCATAACTTATTTGAGAAATTAGCAGCAAAGTGTGAATTTCAAAATCAGTAACAGGAGCAGCATTTTGCAGTGGCAGGGAATATCATCTATCTATAATTCCAGTAATCTCTGTCTGTACGTTTGTACGTTTGTCTGTGACCGCTGTTTCTCGACAACCACGGGTCCGATATACTTTTAACTTGCCAGGTATATTGCTGGGGACCCGAGGATGTGCCTTTTCAAGGTTTCATATTAATCGGACAATTACTTACCGAGCTATGTCCAAAAAACGATTCAACCAATCAGAGAGCAGCGAACGATCGCGTGTGCCGGCGTTGCGAATGGACCAAACCATTCCATGTAAATAGAGGGGGGGGGGGGGGTTCTGTGGTCGTTGCGAATGGACGAAACCATTTCATGTAAATAGAGGGGGGGGATTGTCACTGTACTCGCAAGCCGTTCGCCGTTCGCTTTGGCGTTGCGAATGGACCAAACCATTTCATGTAAATAGAGGGGGGGGGGATATAATTTTAGATAGATATATAGTACGGGCATATATATAGTACGGGCATGCCCTAGTATATGAAAAAGCACAAAGATGTTTGAATTCCAGACATAAATATATTATAAATGATGGAATATGTTACATTTGCTATAGTGAACCTCTTGGCACAATCACGATAAAACAAGGCTTCAAAAAACACAATATATAACAAGAACAGCAATTGATAGAGAGCATACCTTATTATATACATTGCATACTCTGCCAGGCTGAACAGTGAACAGTTTACGTTTTGTATCCAACCGATCGGCCAGATCTGCATCCGGACCTGAACAGATATCTGATTGGCTTATTATTGTTGCATACCCGACTCATCCACCAAGTTTTGTCATAACCACCATCTCACCACTCATCCACCATCCACAACTTTTTTGAATATCGTGCTACATATTGGCCCAATCTCTCAATTGTTAAGAATCACTTAAGAGATTCTAGTATCCTGATATGGACCTTCACCAAAATCTAATCAATTCGTCATTGTCACACATCCAACCTGTCCACCAAGTTTTGTCATAACCCATCAACAACTTTTTTGAATATTGTGCTACATATCGTTTTTGGTCCAATCTCTCGATTGTTAAGAATCACGATCTGGACCTACATCAAATTGGTCTTCAACCAAAAAATAGAGACCAACAGATAGATACAACCTTCCCAAGCACCAATCGTTAAAATTCATTGACTGGATAAATTATTTTTACCTGCCACACCATAGATGGACGGAGGATATTTATTCACCTGTTTGTCAGTTTGTGAGGATGTCTTTGTCACTTTCTACAATCCTCATTCAAATTCATATTTGAATGAAACATGATGGACAGGTTGGGTATCTGACCAGGACAAATGGATTACGTTGGTGAAAAGCCAAATCCGGATAGGAGAATTTGAAAAATTATTCTTCACTATTGGGAGATAGGCTCAAAAACGATATACAGTATGATATTAAAAAACGTTGTGGACGGACTATGAAAAAAAACTTGGTGGATTAGTTGGGTAGATGACAACACCTGGTTCAGGTCTGGATGTAGATCCAGCCTATCAATGTGATACAAAACAAACCATTCAGCCTGGTGGAGGAATGCTGTCTACCGAGTGTCGTTCTCGTTAGAAATGCAATAATTTACACTCGGTAGTCCTTTTTCGAATCTCTCTAGCCTTCCCCTCACCATATCTACAGTTTCTGTTCAATTTTGTCCATACCTCCATTTCTGTAAGATAGCATTGTTAGGGATATTTTCCTACAGTAGTATGTAATAGATGAACCAAAAATTCAATGTCCATCAACTTGTCAGAAGAGAGTCACAAATTTTAATTCCCGAGGAGGATGACACTTTCTGTCTACAAATAAATACACAGCAAGAAAACAATAACCCTTATCAAACCAAGGAGAGCATGCTACAATTTCACAAAAGCACATTTCAAGATTCACAGAAGGTCCCAAGTGAAATCCTGGTACAGTGGAGATGTACATCAAAGGAAACATCATAGAGATACAGTAGCATGCACAGGATACAGTCAACATACAGTGTAACCATACAGAATCAACCAGCCAAGTGAAGTATCCTAGCTATGTGAACATTAGCTTCTGATTTTTATACAATTTCAAGTGGGAGGAGCAAGTGGAGGGGGGAGGAGCGAAGAGAGGGGAGGAGAGCAGTAGGATTGGTTGGGCAAAGTTTGGGTGGGAGGGCGCAAGGATAGGAGGATACAATGTGATTGGTCGAGTGAAATCTTGGGATGGGAGTGCCCCCGCTGGGAGCAGATCTGCATTTTCAAATCCTTTGATGATAAGAATGGGCTGCTCCAGACTGGTTGGCACCAAGGCACTATCATTCATAACGTTGCGTAAACGTTGTAGCGACGTTTTATAATGCCATTGCAGGGACATTTATGATTTAATATTTCGAAAATATACAAACAGGCATAGAAATAAGAAAGTCCTTATTTAATAAAAGGTCACTCAGTAGCTATGACAATCACATCTTTTCCTCATAAGTAAGAGGTATGAACTCATATCAGAGAACCGGAGAGAGCTAGCCTGCATGGATTTTTAAAATAGTTATTTCTATATTTTAGACTAACCTTTATCAAATACTAATAAGCTATTTCGATTCAATGTTTAATTATCGTTATTTTGAAAGATTCCACTGAGGACGCTAACAATTCCATAAAACAATTTATTAAATAAACTACAAGTGAAAAGAAAAAAGCGTGCGCTGAACTGTCTTTACAACGGTCAGCAAAGAGCGATTTATCCGCTCCCATTGTTTGACTCTGCAATAATTACCAAGTATTTGCATTGTACGAAGTAGTTTATTCACAGTCACAAAGAAAGCTTGTTTGTCAGGCCCCTTGCTAAGCAAGCACCAATAGTAATTAGCTTTCACCAACAATGGACAGTTCTGAATCCTAATTTACTCAGATATTGCGATGTCAGCTGTCAGCCATCTATCTATAATTCCACTAATCTCTGTGTGTATGTTTGTATGTATGTTTGTTTGTTTGTTTGTCTGTGACCGCTGTTTCTCGACAACCACGGGTCCGATATACTTTAAACTTGCCAGGTATATTGCTGGGGACCCGAGGATGTGCCTTTTCAAGGTTTCATATTAATTGGACAATTACTTACCGAGCTATGTCCAAAAAACGATTCAACCAATCAGAGAGCAGCGAGCTATCGCGTGTGCCGAACGTGGCGAACACACTCTGCCTCGGACGGCACATTTGAGAGCGTATTCATTTATTTCACGTTGGCAAACTATGTTGCCGCTATGTTGGCGTTAAACTATGTTTTAAAACTAATTAAAACCATTTCATGTAAATAGAGGGGGGGGGGGGGGATTGTCACTGTACTCGCAAGCCGTTCGCCGTTCGCTTTGGCGTTGCGAATGGACCAAAACATTGCATGGACCAAACCATTTCATGTAAAGCGTTCGCCGTTCGCTTTGGCGTTGCGAATGAACCAAAACATTTCATGGACCAAACCATTTCATGTAAATAGAGGGGGGGGATTGTCACCGTACTCGCACCCACGTACCCACGTACCCACGTACGGGCATTGCACCCACGTACGGGCATGCCCTAGTACTAAGAAAACCAATATCTTACTCATGGAACTTCAATGAGACATACTAAATCCAACATTGCATTATTTGAAAAGAACATCCCATATGTAATATTACCCTTCGTCATAAATGACCAGAGATAACTTGCCAACTGCAGGGAATCCCAAATTCTGCATGGAATCCACAAAAAAACTTGCAGACTAGGAAAGCAGGTTTTTGGCTCATAGAAATTACTTGCTCCATAAATTTACACTTCCACAATATCTCTCCTCTGGTCCTGTATCCAGGACCACAACATAGAAGTGTTCAATTTAGTCATCTCAGTCACAGGTTGACCCTGTTTTGAGGAACAATCATTCAGAATTTTAACCCTGCTTTCACAAATAATTCCTGTTCCCTTTTTTTCCCTTCGGTCCTCAGGTTAAATTTTTCCCAAATTCACCTGAGGATCCCTGTCCAATGGTTCTCCACGGATATACCTTCTTGTAGCCCGGGCAGACTTTTTAACAGGTGAATAAAGGTCTCCAACGTAGGCCATTTGCTTAGCCCATCGTCTGGCAGTATCCCTTATTTGTGATAGCAGTGCGTCCAATTGTTCTTTCGGTTTCCATGTCAGGAACCATCTAAATAGTGAGGGGAAGTATGAGAGTGTAACATCAAATGGTATCAATACAGATCAATCATGCACATCTCTCGGAAAGTCTCATTGCGACTTGGAGGTTTGGGAGATGTAGTTGCGAAGAATTTAGCAGTGAAGCATTTAGTAAAGTAATTATGCAATTTTGCCCCTTCGTTCTTGATTTTTTTTCCATCAAATCAGTAATACGTTCAGAGTTGTCTGGAATATAGGTACAGCATTCTGAGCCAATTATGGCACAAGTTCCGCCTTTTTCAGCAAGCAACAAGTCTAAAACCATTCTATTTTACATAACAACGGTCCTCATTGCTACCATTTCAGCATTCACTTCCACTTCAACTTCAGCAGTTTCATTGGCAAGCCGTTCTATGCTAGATGCCAATCTTATCAACTCCTGTCCTAATCTAATTGTCCCATACTGAGGAATAAGTAGCGACCCAGCCCAATCTCCTATTGAGACGGCTCTACGTCCTCTTACATTTAACCACCCCAGAGCCTGTTTTCCCACACACTGGATCAAGCAAATCATTTTTAAAACATAGAATTAACACATTATAACTGACAAAGTAATCAATATCCCAATTATGTCCAACCTTATAACAATTTACATTGGTTCACAAGTTCCCCGAGAACATTTGAAAGATTATATTTCATTATATTTGCACAATCATGTGGTCCTCTCACCAGAAGGAGAGAAGGAAATCAATCTTACTGTAATTTTTAAATAATTCGTCTTCTTTCATCAACCTTACTTTCATATTTTGCTTCCAAAATGTCTCGTGTAATTCACAGGTGCTCAACCAAGCATCAGCAAAATATTTTTTTCCAAATCGAATCAAAGCAAGAATCCAAAATTAACCATTTATGCATTCTTATCATAATTATCACAGATCTCCTTTGTATCAATCTTCCAACAAAAAATTTTAAAATGTCAAACACATAATTATATGATTATATGATTCATATTACTTTCAGCACATAATTCCTTGAAATCATCATTACAGATTCATATTACTTTCAGCACATAATTCCTTGAAATCATCATTACCTCTCCTTTTTTTTCTTTATTTTATAACAAATAGACAAAATAATAATAATAATAATACAATGGGCCTCAATTGTCCCATCCTTAACAATTTTCTTTCACATTATTTTCATTATCTCACATTCATTATTTTACAAATCTGTTGCCAAGATCTGTATTTTCCTCCTCTCCTTTTTATTAATATCAACCATTTTCTCTCGCCATGGAATTGTCCGTTATTCATATAAATAACCGTAAGAGTGCTGTAGAACATCTTCATTTTAAAAAACTTAGCCAAATATTTTAAACGACATGTTTTCCCCCCAAAAAATAACAAGTCACATTCTTTGTATATTGTCAACATTGTTCATCGTTTTCGTATCATCCAGAACTAAATTTTTACAAACCATCAACTTGTAGATGCATTTATTTATATCCCATTAATCCAAGAACTCTCAATTGCTTGGTTTCTTTTAGTAATGCCATATATCCATATTTATTTTCAAAATGTTCCTAACATACACTTTTTTTTTTTTTTTCTATACTGAATCGAGGCTCGTGAAAGAGCTGACATTTACTTCACAAACAAATCAACCAGACAAACAAAATATATAAAAAGGGAGCGGAAGACAAGAGAATGGGAAGCACGCAAACACTTGAGAGCACACAACATTTAAGAGCAGGGAGATGTGTGGGAGGGAGAGGGCTTGGGGGGAGGAGGCGTGGGAAGGGGGGGGGGGTGGGAGAAGTATAAAATACAAGGACACCAAGGACTTCCAGGACAGAAGTTGGTATTTCAAAAAGTAGAATTGGGGTGAAATTATTGGGGATAGAAAAGATCAAGGTTTTGGATGGGGGAAGATAAGAGATGGTGGTGAACAGCTGTTTTAAAGACCTGGAGGGTGGAGTGGGATTGAAGAGAGTGAGGGAGTTTGTTCCAGAGGCGGGAGAAAAGAGGAATGAAGGTGAGCAGAGAGTCTTGATTTTGGCAGTTTAACCATAAGAGGGTTGCAGGCAGATCTTGTGCGACCTGTAGGAATATTTGCGGGACAGAGCCCAGAGAGAGCTGGGGGGGCAAGGCCAGAGAGGAGTCGGTAGAAGACGGAAAGACCACCAAGCTGCCTGCGGTGAGTGAGTGAGAGGCCCTTGGAGTTAGCTTCATCGTGGGAGATTCCAATGATTCTGAATGCTTTGCTTTCAACAGCGTGAAGACGAGCTAGGTGTGAGGCAGGAGCACCAGCCCAGAGGGGAGAGCAGTATTCCATTGAGCTGCGGATGAAAGCCTTGTACGTGGTGAGGAGCTCAGGTGTGCCAAGGAAGGACTTCGCACGACGGAGGATGCCCAGGCGGCGACTGGCTTTGGAGGCCAGATTTGAAATGTGGTTTTCCCAGGAAAGATCATGGCAGATAGTGAGACCCAAAAGTTTCAGTGACAGAACTTCTTGGAGAGGATTATTCAGAAAGTAGATGGGAGGGTTGTCCAGTCGGTCTTTTCGGAGAGACATCGTAAGAGTGTGAGATTTAGCCTGATTAAGCCATTATAGCCCGATTAAGCCATTTTAGCCCGATTAAGCCATTTTAGCCCGATTAAGCCATTATAGCCCAATTAAGCCATTTTAGCCCGTTTAAGTCATTTTAGCCCGATTAAGCCATTATAGCTCAATTAAGCCATTTTAGCCTGATTAAGCCATTATAGCCCGATTAAGCCATTCTAGCCCGATTAAGCCTTTATAGCCCGATTAAGCCATTATAGCCCGATTAAGCCATTTTAGCCCGATTAAGCCATTATAGCCCGATTAAGCCATTATAGCCCGATTAAGCCATTTTAGCCCGATTAAGCCATTATAGCCCGATTAAGCCATTATAGCCCGATTAAGCCATTTTAGCCCGATTAAGCCATTTTAGCCCGATTAAGCCATTATAGCCCGATAGTAGTGTAATAATGTTGCTTCTGGGACACCTCCGTTTAACATGGGAAATCCCTATCTAATGTCATTTACCCCCTTGTCTTTTTCAAAAATCAGAAACACCTCTATTTCTCCCACCCTCATCTTTATGAACCTTTTGTCTGTAGTACCTATCCTTAATGTTGTTCATTAGACCACTCAAACACTACAAATATTTGTTTTCTCTTATAGACCTATCATCCTTCTTCTACATATCGTCTGGCAGATTAATCTTTGACCCATTCACTTCCATATTAATTCTTTCCCTCCCTCATTGACCCTAAACACCTATATTTCTCTCACCCTGTTCTTTACGAACCTTCTAACCTTTTGACATGTTATCCTTATTCATTAGACCACTTAAACACCTGTGATCCTTCTGACCTTATGGACCTTTTAACCTTTTACTCTTAATATCATCTGGTGAATATAACCCACTCAAATATCGACCCTACAAATATTTGTTTATGTGTGGGAAATAATTTAATTCTCCTACAACTCTCCTCACCGTCTAATACATTAACAAAAAATATGTTTGAGTTTGGTTTTTTATTAAGATATTTTAACTGAGCTAAGATAAAATGGTAAACCTCCCTCAATGTTCTTGTTTGAGCGCCTCCAGTGCCACATACCATTTTTAAATTAAAGTCTATATTTTCCTGACAACCATCAAAGTTTTCCGTCCACTCAAAAATATTTCCATCTTTTTTTACCCAATTCACCGGTATTTAAATTAATTCTCTTATTTGTTTTGTGAACTTTTTTACCAGTTGCCTTTTCAATTATACCTATTTGATATTTTTCACATTCATTATGTTTTCCATTTATATACCAAGGTTGATTACACCTCCACTCTTTAGTCTGGTTGATACTTGGTTCTATCATTTATATAATAGTTAAAAAGGCGGCGGTAGCCCGTTAAAATCCCCAACCCCCCCTTTTTAACTTATCACTTATATATATCTTATCACTTATATATATGTTATCACTTATGTATATTGTTGCGAATATGGCATTTGGCCTCCATATCCGCTTGTAAATATTCCCCTATTTCCCCAATACTCCCCAACTATCCCCAATCCCCCATTCCCTAGTCCCATTGCCTGTAAATAACACTCTGTAGAACCGACCTTCCCCTTTTTCCCCCATTAAATGTCGTGCCCAGGTCCACCGCATCTCACGTAGACAACTTTCGGACATCTTGCTAGTTATTCTTAGTCTATGTCAGTTAAGGACTCGTTTCCATTAATTCTGACTCTTCGTTGCACCAGAATGTGATTATATGGCACCAGTAGTGAGTTTAGGACCTTCCCTTACCTCCTCCCATCTTCTTCCCCAAACAACAACAACAACAACAACAACAACTACAGCTACAACAACAACTA
Source organism: Myxine glutinosa (assembly GCF_964187855.1). NCBI lineage: Eukaryota > Metazoa > Chordata > Myxini > Myxiniformes > Myxinidae > Myxine > Myxine glutinosa. The sequence goes on along the minus strand of NC_136272.1, from coordinate 42,000,296 downwards.
CAACAACGGCGCGCGGGGGGAGTGTGCGTCCTCACACCGGCTCGGTTAGCCGCCATGACCATGCGCTCCGACGGGGTTACCACGAAGGGGCTCCTTGTCAGCACCTCGTCAAGGGCGGAGCCGGTAACCCCCCCGCACGCACCCAATGAGAAGCGACGTGCCGATTCCATCTGGGGCGGAGCTAACGAGCCGAGGGCGTGTCACTCCCCGCCGGATATACGCAGCCACTTGACGGACGTGACGTCAGATGCGCCCCCAGTTTGAGACGACAAGACGCCACCTCGAGCGCTGTGAAACCTCCCGCATCTCTGGACCGGACCAGGTCGATTCTGCCCTGAGCCCAGGTGCACCTGGAGCCATCGATTCTGCCTTTCCTTGCCATCAATCCCCGTGTGAGTCAGTTTTTGTCCCGTTTATCTGTCGTCTGTTGGGGTTAATATAAGTGTGTCTAAGTGCCTGTCTTTCTATGATGTCCCTCTTGTAGTTGTAATCTAACCTTCCGCCATAATATAACCTCCTCCGCGGGTCTTGAGAACCGTATCCCTGGTGTCGTGTCCTTTTTAATCCAGCCGTGTGTCCTTTCCTCAATTGATCTAGCGTAGCGCGATTAGTCAACGTTCGAGCATAATCGGGTAACTTGTGCAGACGTGGTCATACCAAACCGCTCGGTAAACTAACATCCACGACCGCGTCTGTAACAATTGGTGTCGAGGAGTGGAATTCGGACCCGGGACTAAATTTGTTAGGCCCAAACTTTGGGAGGTAGAATCGATCCGGAGCGCGTTTACTGCGCTCGACGAAATTATAACGGCGAAATTTGATTTTGTTATACGGAAATAAAAACCCGAATTTTGAAAGTCGCGCTATGGCAGACCAAGTCGGCTGGGGTCCGGTAGGGGAGAGTGAGGCAGGGTCGGTCCAGGACCAAATTGAGGGACGCGAGGAGAGCGAAGCAGTGAGGGCGGCAGGGTCGCAAAATAGCGTTGTCGTGCACGTGGGTGTAGCGGCACCAAATTTAGCCGCGGCCGTGGTCGCGGTAGCCGAACCCGAGATGCCAATGAATTGGAACCTGTTTATGAAACAGATGATGGCCTTTATGGTAAAAACAGACGATAATTTCAAAGGGATGGAAAACAGGATGGGAAACCAAATGGGGGTAATGGGAAACGAAATGGGGGTAATGAGGGACGAAGCGAGGGGTACCGGTGAGGGGTTAGACAACGGGATAAAAGAGGTGAAAAATGGGTTAATGGGGGTAGAAAACAGAATGGCCGCTCAAGAGAATCAAATGGAAGGGATGCAAAAGGGGTTAGAAGGGGTAGAAAATAGAATGGCTGCCCAGGAGAATCAGATAGAGGGAGTGAAAAATGGGTTAGAGGGGTTAGAAAACAGGATGGAAGGCAAATTGAGGGACATGAGGGACCAAGCGGAAAGGGAAGTTAACCAAATGGGGCAGCAGATAGAGGGGGTCAGAATGGGGGTAGAAACCAAACTGGATGCTCACAGGGAGGAAATGGAGCAGATGAGGGTGGCATCTGGGCAGGAGATGCAAGTGATGGGAGAGGAGATCAGAAGAGGAGTGAGTGAGGAGGTCGGAGGAGTGCGCGAGGAGGTGAGGCACTGTAAGGAGCGCATGGAGAAGGAGGTGAGAAAGGGGACTGTAAAATTGCAAGGGGGTATAGAGGAGTTGACGCTGGGAGTAGAACAACTGACAGTAGGACAAAAGGAGTTGGGGGACCAGGTAAAGAAGAACACAGCGGTAATAGAGGGATTAAAATCGACACAGAAGGAGATGAAAAAGGACGTAGGGGTAATTAAAAAAGAGTGTCAGACGGTACATGAGGACCTGACGAGGAAAATGGACAAGGTGGTAGAGGTGATGGAGGTTAAAGAACGGGAGGTGCGGGAGCACATAGAAAAAAATAAAGTGGAGTTAGAGGAAGAACTTAAAGGGGCGCACGAAGAGATGAAGGAGATGAAGCAAAAATTAGAAGAAGTGGAAGAAGGGGTGAGCAAAATTAAGAAGCGACGGAGAGAGGATAAGAAAGAGATAAAGGAGGAAGTAAAAGAATTGGTCCAAAGTCTGTGTTCGGATCGTGATGATGTGCTCATTAACCGGATGAGGGATTCGCAGGTGATGGAGGAGAAGCGAAGAGAAAGAGGACCCGGTGTAAGTGGTGACCAATATGGTCGTGCGTATGATGCGCCAGGTGATTTAATAAGCTTGGGGGTCGAGATAGACCCGGATGTTCGTGAGAGGCCACGAGTGAGGTGTATGGCTGGTCCGGAGGGTATGGAACGAGAGGTGCGAGGTGTGGGTGAGCAAGGTTGTGGTGGTATGGAATGGGTAGCGGGTTGCGGAGGTGTGACCCATGCATCGACACCAACAGGGGTAGTTGTTGGAGGGACCGGGGAGGCACGAGAGCCCCTTGGGGGTAATGTACTGTGGGGGCCCGGCCGGTTCGGCCCCGCGCTGACCCCGCAAGGGGCGACGCACGGGGTCCGGCAGGCGGGCAACGACTCGCAGACGAGATGGTCCCACAAGGTCCCACTCGCGCCGTATGACGGCAAGAGTGATCTACGCGCGTACCTGGCGCAGTTCGACTGTGTGTGTAAGGGCAACGGTTGGGGTGAGGACGAAGGTGGAGTACACCTGGTGGCCGCATTGCGCGGCGCGGCGGCGGAGGTGCTGACGGCATTACCAGCGGGTGCTCTCACCCTGCCAGCCCTCCGCGACGCCCTAATTAATCGATTCGGCATAGAACAGCAGAGCGAGCTTGTTAAAGCTCAGCTCGCGCTGCGAAAGCGCAAGCCCCAGGAAGCCATCGGGGAACTTGCCCACGACATTCGCCGCGCAGTGGGGATCGCACATGCTAGCATGGCAGCGGATTCCCGGGAAAGCCTGGCGCTGGACCATTTTATCCAGGCCCTCCCGGACATTGAGCTCCGGCAACAGCTCGCCATGTGGCGCCCGCAGACTCTGAGCCAGGCGGCTGACGCTGCGGCCCGTTGGGAAGCAGCGAGGCCCCTGGCCCGGGGGGGCGAGCGTCTCGCAATGGCGGTCCGCCAGGTGGGGGGCCCGCCCCCGACGTGGGTCCTGACCTGGCGGGCATGGTCCGGAGGCTGGTGGACCAGCGCCTGGCAGGACCTGGACCATGGCAGGCGGCCCCGGAGGTGGCCCGCGGTGGACCACGAGCGGGTAATCCAATTCGGACCTACAGGGGGGGAAATTTGGAATTCCGGAGGCAAGCACCTTATCAGGTGAGGTGCTATACCTGCAACCGTCTGGGTCACCTGGCGCGGCACTGTCGAGCCGCGCGCCGGGATGATCCCCGGCGGTTGAGGTCCTCAACTCCGCCCAGGGGGGAGCGGGTTAGCCGACCCCAGACACCCCCCCGCCAGACCCCGGGAAACTAGAAGGTGTCGGGCACGTAGGGCGGTGTTCGGCAGCAGAGGATGGAGGAGAGCCCTCATTGACGCGACAGGTCATTTATTGTGGCCAAATTGGAACCGGTAGCCTGACAATTAGATGCAAAATTGCCGGCGTGGTGGTAGACGCCGTAGTGGACACAGGAGCTAGCGCCACGATCATCAGCCCTGTGGTCCTTGATTCGAGCGCAGGTGGCTGGGATAAGATCCAGCGCCTGCAAAATTATAGTTTGCAGCTTGCTACCGGGGTAACGGCCCCGATCATAGGGCGTGGTTCTGTGACCCTCAAGTTAGGGTCGGTAAGGAGGGAGATAGATGTTTGGGTGGCGGAGGTGTGCGACCCATGTTTAATAGGGTTGGACCTGTTGACTGCCAGCGGTTGTAAAATCGACTTGTGCCGGGGGATCCTGCAGGTGGGAGTAGAAGAGCTGCCGTTAGGGGGAGTGAGCACGGCCGAGAGAGCGGAGCTGGAGGCTTCCGAGGCCGTGACCATCCCCCCAAGGGCCGAGGCGATAGTGCCAGCCCGGTGGGCAGCTCGCCCAACGTGGCAGGAGTCCTGCGGCCTGGTCGAACCGGTGGCAGTGCAGTCCATACCGGGTTTAATCGTGGGCCGCACCCTTGTAAAAACGGACGGACCGGTAGTGGCTGTCCGAGTAATAAATATGAGTACAGAACCACGCACTATAGTAAGGGGCACGAGGGTAGCTGGCTGCACCCCAGTTGAGGAAGTCGCGACAGTGAGGGGCGAGAACGTCCAGCCGAGCCGACCCCGGGGGGAGCCTTCAATAACAGGTAGGAATTGGCCCGATCCCATTTGCGAGATGGTAAATCGTAGTAGCGTAGAGTTGGGAGGTACCCAGAGGGAGGCCTTACACAAACTGGTTGGGTCCCATTTGGACCTCTTCTCCCTGTCCACCGAGGATATTGGACGTACGGGCCTGGTGAAACATCAGATCCACACCGGTGAGGCCAGGCCTATTCGTCAGGCCGCCCGACGGCTCCCTTGGAGCAAGAGGGCGGAAGCTGACGAGCAGGTTGAAAAAATGCTCGACGCAGGCGTGATCGAGCCCTCGGGAAGTCCTTGGATGTCACCTGTTGTGCTGGTCAAAAAGAAGGATGGGACCACGCGGTTCTGCGTGGACTATCGCCAGCTAAACAACGTGACACTCAAGGACTCATATCCCCTGCCAAGGATTGATGACACCCTCGATGCCGTTGCGGGCTCAAATTGGTTCTCGACTTTGGACCTCAAGAGTGGGTATTGGCAGGTGGAGATGGATAGGGCAGGGAAGGAGAAAACGGCATTTTCCACAGGTAAGGGACTGTATCAGTTTACTGTGATGCCGTTTGGTTTGTGTAACGCCCCCGCCACCTTTGAAAGATTGATGGAGCATGTACTAGGCGGCATGCCATGGCAGTCATGCCTGGTGTACCTGGATGACGTCCTGGTACATGCCCAAACGTTCCCCCAGGCAGTAGCTAATTTGGACCAGGTGTTCGGGTGCCTCAGACAGGCAGGGTTGAAGCTGAACCCGAGTAAGTGCACTTTGTTTGCAAGAGAGGTGGCCTATCTAGGTCACGTGATCGGCCGCGAGGGGGTAAAAACGGACCCAGACAAAATTAAAGCGGTAGAGGAGTGGCCCGCACCACGTACCATCAAAGAGGTGCGGGGATTTTTGGGACTCTGCTCCTACTACCGGCGCTTTGTGGCGAAATTTGCGGAGTTGGCCCGTCCCCTCCACCGGCTTACGGAGAAGGGGACGCGATTTAATTGGACACGGGAGTGCCACGAGGCCTTCCAAAAATTGAAGGGGTGTCTAACATCCGCACCCCTTCTAGCTTACCCCACTAGTGACGGGACATTTACCCTGGACACGGATGCGAGCCAGGAAGGATTGGGCGCAGTTTTGTCTCAGACGCAGGAGGGCGTGGAGAGAGTGATTGGTTATTATAGTCGGGCCTTAAGTAGGCCCGAGATAAATTATTGCGTCACTCGCAAAGAGTTATTGGCTATGCTGGCTGCCATGAACCATTTCCACCCGTACTTGTACGGGCGGAAATTTTTGGTTAGAACTGACCATTCCTCCTTGCAATGGCTCCTTCGGTTCAAGGAACCGGAGGGCCAAATTGCAAGGTGGTTGGAAAAGTTGCAGCAGTACGATTTTGATGTGGCCCATAGGGCCGGGAAGGCCCATGGTAATGCGGACGCACTCTCTCGGCGTCCTTGTCTGGGGGAAAACTGCAAATTTTGTGCGAGACACGAGGAGAGGGAACAATTGGGCGATTCGGACCCGACCCTCGTTGTCCGGGCAACCCGGGTGGGAGGGCCAATTTTGCCACTAACCGCGGACGAAGAATTTGGAGAGTTGGCTTGGAGCACGGCCCAGCAGGAGGATCCTGTTCTGGGGCCGGTGTTCCAATGGGTCAAATTGGGGCAAAGACCAAAGGGGGAAGAGGTCACCCCCCTCGGGGCACAAACAAAGGCATATTGGGCTCAGTGGCAGACCCTGGAATTGAAAGGCAACATCTTGTATCGCAAGTGGGTGGAGGTTCCCTCTGATAGAACTTCCTGGCTGGTGATAGTCCCTGACAAATTCAAGAACGTCATATTGCAACAGGTGCATGGTACCCGCTCCGGCGGCCATTTGGGCAGGACAAAGACAATATCTCGGGTCCGCCGGAGGTTCTATTGGGTGAATATGGGGCGCGACATACAGGACTGGTGTCGGAGATGCGACGCCTGTTCTGCCAAAAAGGGACCAGCACGGAGGATGAGGGCCCCCCTTCAATTACATCAGGTGGGGGCCCCCCTTGAGCGGGTGGCTATGGATATTCTAGGACCGCTGCCCCGCACCCGCCAAGGTAATAAGTATATCCTCGTTGTAATGGACTATTTCACCAAGTGGCCGGAGGCCTACGCCCTCCCCAACCAAGAAGCAGGGGTGGTAGCGCAGGCCTTCGTGGAAGGATTTGTGTGCCGGCATGGGATTCCACAGGAGTTGCACACCGACCAGGGACGAAATTTTGAGAGCAAATTGCTAAAAGATGTGTGCAGTCTCCTGTCAATTCGGAAAACCAGAACAACGCCTTTAAGACCTCAATCTGACGGGATGGTGGGAAGATTTAACCGAACTCTAATCCAACAACTGGCACTGTTCACCGCCACCCGTCAGGATGACTGGGACGAACATCTCCCTTATTTGCTTATGGCCTACCGAACCAGCCAGCACGGGGCCACCGCATGCAGTCCAGTGTTGCTTATGTATGGGCGGGAGTTACGGGCTCCCGCCGACTTGCTATGCGGTCCCGTGCCAGACACGGTGGTTAACCCGCCGAGGGAGGGGTACGCACGTCACCTAGAGGAAGGCATGGAGCTAGTCCATGCCTTCGCCCGCCGCCAACTCCATCTGGCGGGGGAAAAGATGAAGCGCAGGTACGACGACCGGAGCCAGGGGAGTCAATACGCTCCGGGGATGAAGATTTGGTTCTTTAATCCCCGGAGGCGGAAGGGAAGGTGCCCAAAGCTCACCTCCCCCTGGCAAGGCCCAGGAGTCGTCCTGTCGCAAATCTGTGACGTGGTCATTAAGATCAAAATGGGGCCACGAGCCCTCCCTCGGATCGTCCACGCCGACCGGATAAGACCTTACACCGGCGAGCAGGCGCCCCCGTGGATTGCCTCGGCTTTAGATGCCGAGGCGGGACCCAGTACCTCTGAATAAGGGGGGCTTATTAGTGCCAGAGGACTGGGGGATTGAGGAGCGATAGGCCCGGTGGGTAAGGGTGGCATCCCTGCCACCCTTCCCATGGTGGGGGCAAAGGAGCAATAGCTTATGGGGTGTATGGCAGTGAAAACTAGCCCGGGTGGGTTAGGTTATATTGTAGGGATCTAGAAAGATGACATTAGGTGACGTTAAGTTTAGTTAGTGACTGATACCTGTAGTGGGGACGCAGGTAGATTAGTATGGATGATAATGACGTGGGAGCGCAATAGTTTAAAGGGACGACTGGGAAGCGCAAGTTTCAGAGGGGAGTAGTTAGCTGAGATGATGCCGTGTGTGTGAGAATTGAACAGGTGTGATTGCACAGGTGTGCAACTGGACAGGTGTGTGGAACAGTGTGTGAGTAATGAGTGTTGTGGATCAGCGCGAATGCGCTTGGGGAGAGAAGGGTGCAGGTGGCACCAGGTGTGAGAGCACAGGTGTGCAAGTACAGGTGTGTGGAGAGAGTTGGAGTAAGTGGTACGGAGTGGTGTGCATGGTGCGAAGGTGTGGATGGGGGAAGAGTGGACCCCTTTCACGAGTACCCGGGGCGGGTAGTGTAAGTGTTAGGTAGAGGGTATAGGTGAATTGTGGTTGGATATTGGCATCTGTGGTGCGGGTGACAGAATGGTATGTGGATGGGTGCGTTGGTGTTGTGGAAATGGCTGGGCGTGTAGCCTGTTAGTGTGTGTAGTTGGTTGGGCACTCCACCACTGTGAGGATGTCGGCCAGGTGAGGCCGCAGGTGGGCTCTGGGAGCCGGTAGTTGTGAGTGGGTGCCTGAGGATCCCGGGTGTGGATCGGGCAGCCCAGTGCCAGAGAGGGCACCGAGTGGGGAGAGCGCCAGAGGGCCTTCCCCAGGTAGTTAGGTTAGGGTAAGGAGCAGGTAAGCTCGGAGGCAACTGCAGTGGTGGAGGTGTGCAGGTGGGTAGACCCACTGGGAGAGGTACACGTCGCAGCCCAGAAATTGTACGAGGGCACCGGGAGATGAATCGGGGGAGTGAGACCCCAAATTGAAGAGCACCACAGTTTGGCCAATGGAAATTGGTTTTTAGAACCCATAGTGTAAGAGGGCCAATGGTTTGGCCGGAGAAAGACCCCGGGTAGTGTAAAGTTGTTAAAGTCATTTAGGAAATAGTTAGGATTGATGAACCTGTCGCACCATACGCAGCCACTTACCTGTGGTGATGATGATGACTCCACACCTGTGTTTTCTTTGTTTTGTTGCAGGAAATGAGATTGCTGTGGATTTGTGAGACGCATCACGACGTGGATGAGACATTGGGGTGATTCCATCTCTCCCTCCCTAGGAGGGACTGATGATGAATTGGTAATGGCAAATTATGATGTTCAGTTGGAGATGGCAAATTTTGATGAAAGTTGAAAATGGCAAATTTGATTGGTTAGGAGGGAGAGAAGACGAATTTGGTTTATGGGAGGAACGGGGAAGACAGTAGGGATGTTTGTTGATTTGTAAAATAGATGTTTATGGGTAGTGTTGTGTTTTGTGGATACAGTAAGGGGTAAGGGAGGGGCCATGTAGGTTACCTGGTGGGGGGGGGGGGGGGGCGTACGATAGGAACGTACCTGTCTCACCTGGTTCCCATGTGCCCCCAGTGTGCATCATCTTATATTGCGTGCACTTTTGCGCCCTTACCACCTTACTCACTTGTCTGCTTCTTTTGTCTCCCACCTCCGAGGATCTGGCTTTGGGGTAGAGAGAGAGGAGAGAGAGGTGCTGGCTTCGCAGTTGTGGGCCTGCACTTTCGCTGTTTGCTGCCTGGATCGATACACCATATGGACCGCAATGTTTGTGGCCACCCACAATGGACCGCAGTTCTTTTGCGGCCAAGCACCACCCGTGGAAGGACCTATGGGTCAACGTGGCACCTATGCCAAACAGGTGAACCACTCTTAGTTGGCCCCTGACGGCCACAATACAGAAATGGACGCGGTTGGCGCCTTTCTTGATTTTTTAAAGAAGTAAGAAGGCCAAGTGCACCACATGAAGGCAAGACCAGCGGCAGAACATCGGCCGGCTGCGACACCACCGGTGATTTATAGACACTTTATTGGTGCACCGGATGGTGCTGACTGTACATGATGGGGTGGTGCTTTTCGTGCTGGGAAAGGGTGCTCTGCACGTTATTAAAGGCCGTAGGCCACAGAGCACTCGTGGGTTGGTGTATCGATGCTGGCATGCGTGCGCTCTCTATGCATAACATCTGCATGTGTCCCTCCAAAAACAGGTCCTGGATCGTAGTGTAAATAGCAGCGTAGTCTTGTAAATAATGCTCCCTACCGGCTGTATGTTTAGTTTGCGAATTCTTTCCGGATTCGGTTATCCTGTGGGTGTGTTTCTGTGAGGAGAAGGGTGCAACGTCGCAGGGGGACATATTTACTCATTTGTGAATATCTGTAAAACTGTCGCACTCAGGGTAGAGTTAATAGTAGAGGGAACTACATCTGCGTGCCACACTAAAGTAGGTAAAAATTTATCGGGTCGGGACGCCCCGAGGGTAGAGAAGGGTGCAATGTTGCGAATATGGCATTTGGCCTCCATATCCGCTTGTAAATATTCCCCTATTTCCCCAATACTCCCCAACTATCCCCAATCCCCCATTCCCTAGTCCCATTGCCTGTAAATAACACTCTGTAGAACCGACCTTCCCCTTTTTCCCCCATTAAATGTCGTGCCCAGGTCCACCGCATCTCACGTAGACAACTTTCGGACATCTTGCTAGTTATTCTTAGTCTATGTCAGTTAAGGACTCGTTTCCATTAATTCTGACTCTTCGTTGCACCAGAATGTGATTATATGGCACCAGTAGTGAGTTTAGGACCTTCCCTTACCTCCTCCCATCTTCTTCCCCAAACAACAACAACAACAACAACTACAGCTACAACAACAACTACAACAACGGCGCGCGGGGGGAGTGTGCGTCCTCACACCGGCTCGGTTAGCCGCCATGACCATGCGCTCCGACGGGGTTACCACGAAGGGGCTCCTTGTCAGCACCTCGTCAAGGGCGGAGCCGGTAACCCCCCCGCACGCACCCAATGAGAAGCGACGTGCCGATTCCATCTGGGGCGGAGCTAACGAGCCGAGGGCGTGTCACTCCCCGCCGGATATACGCAGCCACTTGCCGGACGTGACGTCAGATGCGCCCCCAGTTTGAGACGACAAGACGCCACCTCGAGCGCTGTGAAACCTCCCGCATCTCTGGACCGGACCAGGTCGATTCTGCCCTGAGCCCAGGTGCACCTGGAGCCATCGATTCTGCCTTTCCTTGCCATCAATCCCCGTGTGAGTCAGTTTTTGTCCCGTTTATCTGTCGTCTGTTGGGGTTAATATAAGTGTGTCTAAGTGCCTGTCTTTCTATGATGTCCCTCTTGTAGTTGTAATCTAACCTTCCGCAATAATATAACCTCCTCCGGGGGTCTTGAGAACCGTATCCCTGGTGTCGTGTCCTTTTTAATCCAGCCGTGTGTCCTTTCCTCAATTGATCTAGCGTAGCGCGATTAGTCAACGTTCGAGCATAATCGGGTAACTTGTGCAGACGTGGTCATACCAAACCGCTCGGTAAACTAACATCCACGACCGCGTCTGTAACAATATCTTATCACTTATATATATCTTATCACTTATATACAGACTTGGCATTTAATATGGAATATTTTTTTTGTGGGGGTGAACTTACTTTTCAAGATGTCTTAGAACCAAAAGTTCATTGGAATTATGTTGAAATTATTCTAGATTTTGTTAATGTGACCTTTAAAAGAAACAAAAACCACATTTGACATTTCGAAACAAATAAATTGATCCTTGAAAGTGATGTAAACTGATATCAAACTCAATTCATGGACAGTACTGTGTTAAACTTCTGTACGTTTTCCAGAAGTATCTCTTTATTTTGCACAATAGCCAATTTTTTTTTAACAAAAACAAAAGTTAAATTACGACTGGGATTACGGACAGTAAAATTACAGTTCAGTACTTCGTGTAACCCCCACGAGCATTCAGGAGAGCACGTACACGTTGAGGCATGCAATTCACGAGATTTGCCAAGGTTTGGACAGGAATCGCTTGCCATGCAGTGACAATAGCCTGCTGCAATTCACGCACAGAGGTCGGCTGCTGGTCCAAGTGGTCGATTTGACACGCTAATTCTGCCCACAAGTTCTCTATCGGATTCATATCCGGGGACATGGCAGGCCACTCCATATGCCCGACCCCACTGTCAGCAAGAAAGTGTTGGATCATGCGAGCATGATGAGGCCGTGCATTGTCATCTTGGAAGACAAAGTTTCCTCGAATGGCTGCACGAGCAAATGGAAGCAATGTTTCTTCCAGAATGGCCCTGTACTTGAACTGGTTCAGGTTTCCATTCAGAACAACCAGGTCAGTTTTGCCCCCTGCATGAAAAGCAGCCCAAACGGTCACCCCACCACCTCCAGCTTGGACTCTTGGCACTATACAATCTTTGTTGTAGGCTTCATGCACTTGTCTGCGCACTGGGACGCGGCCATCTTGACGATAGACCAGAAATCTAGACTCGTCACTGAAGATCACGTGATTCCAGTGTCCTGGCTGCCATTTATGGTGCTCTCTGGCCCACTGCAATCGGCGCTGGCGGTGTTGTCTGGTCAGACGTGGCTTTCTCAGGGTACGCCTGGCATGATAGCCTGCTTGAACCAGTCGTTGGTTGACTAGCCTTCTGGATACAGGCACATTTGTCAGTTGCTGCCACTCAGCGCTAAGCCGATTAGCTGACTTGGTACGGCCATTGCGGACTAACCAGTGCAGCTGGCGATCATCCCTCCTTGTGGTTCTGCGGGGACGTCCTGGCCTCGGTATTGGAGTAGGGACACCCCTCTGAGCATTTCGTTTCAGGATCTTTGACACCTGACCTTGAGTGATGCCATACTGCCGAGCAATAGCACGCTGTTTCATGCCGTAATTTCGTAAAGCCACCACTCCATGACAAACAGCATTGTCGAGTTGACGGACCATCTCCAGAGGAAGCGGAAATAACTTTTGGAAACATGCAGCAGTTGTTTTCCACGAATACAGAACGCAACAACCCTTGTATACCCGACTGTGATGCCAATCATCAAATGCACCTGTCCGTACATTTTGCCATGCCACCTGTGATATAATCCTGTTGTTGACTTCTTGCTGCGACAGACAATCAGTGACATGGTTCTTTTAACAAACAAATCACCAAAGTGTAAAAGAAACTCACCAGATTGATATACTGAGCTAAGAAAGTAAACCCAAGTCAAGAAAAAAATATATATTCCATATTAAATGCCAAGTCTGTATATCTTATCACTTATATACTTATATAACCATAAGGGAGACTATCAATTCCATTTTCTAAAATAAACCTCTTATCATCAAAAGCCCCCAATGCTTTCTTATTTATCTCTTCTGAATATAATTGATGTTTGTAACTTCTTATTCCATTAATCTTTCTAAACTCTTCTTTCTTTGTTGTTAAACAGTTATAATAATCCTTAAAGTTTATTGTTTCTTTAATAACATTTTTCTTTACACCTTTTAACTTCTTATCAGTCTTTTCAACGTTATTCACAATGTATTTATAAGCATAAGCCTTTGACCTCAATCCCACAAATTCACTCATGACATTTCCTCCTAATTCATCCTTGAACTTTCCAATCACCTTTTTATTTTTAGAAGAGAACAACTCACTCTCTGGACTGTAATTACTCGTGTCATAGATATTAATGTCTCTTTTCATGTCTGAATAAACATCGTTGGTATTAATTTTCAAAATAAAACTATCTGTATCCATATAAAGTAGATTAACATCATTTTGATATTTCTTCCTCAAGTTATTATAAAAGTAATCATACATTAATGACTTTGATAAATCAAGAATTGTTGTTCCAATATAAATAGGTTTGTTCATTTCAATACTCTCTTTAATCAAATGGATCGCACAAAAGTTCTCAGTAAAGACCTCAGCTCGAGTAAAACTCAGTCTATTAATTAATTTTGATGCTCGTTCCCAAGATGTTGATAGTCTGATATTTTGTCTTTTCCTCACATTCTCCATGGTCTTACCAAAGACCGCATTATTCATCAATTTATAAAAGTCTTTCTCAAAATCTGGTTTTGACTCTGTTCTTCTTTGTGTATTAAAATCAATGTACCCCTTCAACCAATGACATTGATTGAACTTTAGAACCCTATGGATCTTCTCTACTCTTAGACCTTTTGATAAATATTGTCGCAAATTTCTTTGGTGTAGAACATAATTTTTCTTGTTATATAATGTAGTAAGTAATTTTTCTGTTGATTCACCTATATTAAATGATTGTTGATAATCACTTAACCACTCCTTCTTTGGACTTTCCTTTTCACAAGCAAATGGGAGATCTTTGTGTAGGTTATGAAGTTCCTCTGGATATTTCAAATCGACCTCAAAATAATAACCAACCTTTGAATCATCCAATTCTTTTTGTGTAGAGATACATACATCTTGTAAAACCTTTTTGTAATCTTTTTCCTTTACCCATCTAAGTTTTCCATAAGGAAGAGCCTGAGACATTGCCCAGCCATACAGGTTGTTCGCATCATAATACATCAAGTAGGAGCTCTCTACCGATGGATCATAATTTGGAATGTACTTGTTATTTGCTTTAGCATATCTCTTTGAACAGACTTGTGAAATTCCTCCTCTCTTTGCCTTTTCAATCATCAAAAGCATATCAACATCGGTTATCAAATCCAAAGCTTGTTTTGTCATTTTTAACATCGCGCTCCAAGCCAATCCAGGAGCAGTGTAATAGTGAGCAGGATCCAATCCATATCCAGAATGACAGATTGTTCTGAAAGCCTCAAACACATCAGCCAACAAAAGCACATCAGTTTTGAGGTACAAATCGTGATACTCACCAAGATTCTTAATGTTATATTTTTTCCAAACATTTTGTGCGTGTACATAATCTTTATCAGATATATGACTATTATTTAATTTGTTATAGAAATTTTCTTTTAAAGGAAGTTGTGTTTCATTGAATCTCTCAAATGAGTCCATATAGTCATAGGGGTAAATTCCCTTTTGTGTTAGAAAATCTTTATCTAAAAAATACTCTGAAAGACATGGAAACTCTTTTAGATTTTGAACCAAGTTAGCCAATGGACTTGCCATGAATTTAAATGTATCAAGAAATCTGATATGAGTAATAGGAGATGTGTGAATTGTTTTTGTGAATGAAATGTATTTCTGATCCGTGTTTGGAATTGCTGAGATACTTCCAGAAGTCTTTGAGAGTTCCTTGATAAATAGATGTGTATCATAATGAGCGTTGTTATGAAGAAAGACAGGATTGAAAGAGGGGAGTTGATAATTAATATTACAACTTTGATGAGCCGGACCTCTATATTTACCAGTGAGATGACAATGGTCTCTAACCTTTCGACCTTTACCAATTTTCTCCTCACAAATATGACAGACATTGTTTTTTATAAATTCCCTTTTTTCTTTACTTGTTAAGGACATTGGTTTATTGGTTTCTCTCATTATCTTGGTTAATCGAACACAGTCTTTTTCTAGTCGTTTCACAAACTCCTCTGGGGTATTTGAGCCTCTATACATCTCTAACTTGTTATATTTATCACCAACGGATGATTTGATATAATAACAAAAACCACAAGGAGTATGTTTTTTATATTTATTTGTGCATGATTCTTTTGGATCTGGAGAAGCAGTATCAATTTTTTCTAAAATACTTTCAAAATCAGCATATATAACAAATGGATGTTTGATCTTTTTATTTTCATCTTTGAATGTGATCTTTGAGCCTTCTTTAGGCATATTGATTACCGTTGATTTATGTTCGCCACAATAATTTGAATGTTTATCTAATCTTTCTTGGAATTGAAGAAGTTAAGACAATGCAAACAAATATATATTTTATTTGTTCTCTTACAGACTTGTGGTTTTATTAATTTAGCAATATCTTTGATGTATGTATAATGTGAATTTTCATCTGAATTAAAATATAGAAGATTAATATGAGTTTGTTTACAATTGTCAGAAAGCTTTAAAACCTGAATGTTGTTTGTTTCTGTTAGACCATAAACATTAACTGATAAATTATTCATCTTTTCAAATTTAGGAATATCATTTAAAGTCATCGGAAACTTTAGATCTTTCGTATTTAATGTATTCTCATATTTTTTATAATGAGATACTCTTTCATCATGAAAATGTGGAGGATGTAAGTGTGCTAAAATAGACCAGAGAAAACATTTATTGTCTTTATTTTTGATATTGATAACTGCTTTTCTATTTTTGATAACACTGGGTAAATCAATGTAAGAAGAAGCTTTTAGAGGATCTGATTTAAGAATATGAATGTCTATGTAAATAATTTTTCCTATATTGAATCCACTTCCTACGATTGAATTATCCACATCTTGCTCTTGTTTAATAAGTTCATCATAGACTCCTGATGTTTTAAAATCTTGATATGAAGATATAAAGTGTGGCTCAGTTCTCATGTATGGTGCATCTATAACTCCTTCATCCTTTGTCATTTCTAATTTTACTCCCATATAAAATTTAAGTGGTTTCATTTCCTTTAGTGTTTTTTCAATCAACGTTTGAACAGCAGGTTTAACTATTTCTACAGCATCAACTATAGACTCTGGTTCAGGAGGTTTGAAGTTAAAGACTCTTATTTTAATATGTCCTTTGAATGCTCCATCAGAGTTTTTAGTTGTGATAAAATTTGATAAATGTAGATTTGTTTTAAGATGTATTTTGAAGCCTTTCTTGAGGATATTTTTATTACATGTAGAACAGTGTTTTGTTTCAGGTGGAAGAGGGGAAAGTTTGTTTAAAATGTTGTATGTATGTTTTGCGGTGAGAATATGTTGTTTATAATATTTTACTTCCTTCTCGCAAGTATCACAATAAACCATATTTATAGCGTGAGAAAACGTGGTGTTTTATATATATCACTGTGCTTAAAATAAAACACTTTTGGGCTTTACAGCTCCGTTTTATATATATCGCTGTGCTTAAACTAAAACACTTTTTCACTCAGAATCATCTAAGTCATAACTATCACATGAATACTCAGAATCATACTCAGAGTCATCAATAAAGCTACTCTCATAACTATCATTTGAGCACAAACTATTAGTATCATAACTATCATCTGTGTTCAATGAAATACTATCATCACCATCGTCCAAGTTCAATGAAATACTATCATCACTATCGTCCGAGTTCAATGAAATAGTAAAATCTTCACTGCTGTATTGACTCATATTTAATTAGCAAGAAAAATATTCCCATCAATATCTATATACTTTCTTTCATTAACAGATTCAATCTCTACAATTTTTATATCAAAAGATATCTTTAAATAATCTCTAACTATCATAGAACGAAATGACATTTCACCAGAAATATTAACATCATTCATTTTACTTAGATCTACACCCTTTGGATTATTAAAGAAAATACAAATGTCTCCTCTAGAATTATTAATGGTCTTATCATTCTTTTTCAAAGTATCGTGGTCAATCACTTTTTCAAGCTTTGAATAAATTGCCAGGAGTAGAGGAGAAACTTTTGTTAGATTTACTTTAATGGATGTCTTTCCAGGTATAGTTAGAGCTCTTCCTTTAAATGAAATAGAGGGGCTCATGTTATTTTCCATAACTGGTTTTACCCAAAAATTTCCATATTTATCTTTGTTCAATTTAACATCTTTGACATATTTTTCTATATCTTCCACCGAAGTAGAGATTGATTGAAATTTGTCTTTTGTGCTTTGAAACATTGTATTTATTAATGAATAAACTTGCGTTTAGTTTAAGTAAAAATTTACTATATAAATATGATAAGTTCTGAAGGATATTTAGAATTTCCAGACTCTCCATATGATAAATTAGAGAATTGTCCGGCTTGTGATAGAATAGGGCTTAATAATGAGGGTTCATATAAACAATGTTTGTTCTGTGATTATATTCTAATTAATGATAATAAGAA
Organism: Myxine glutinosa; assembly: GCF_964187855.1. NCBI lineage: Eukaryota > Metazoa > Chordata > Myxini > Myxiniformes > Myxinidae > Myxine > Myxine glutinosa. Next base: position 41,983,073 of record NC_136272.1, on the reverse strand, counting down.
ATATAAAAAAACATATAACTCTTTTAAATTAGAACCAAAAATGAATTACTTTACAAGATTAATAAGAGAGATGAATGTTAAGCATTATGGTGATAATACACCATTTCTTACAAGGAAAGAGACTCTTTGTATTGAGGAAATGTATAAGGGTTTAATGATATTTATTATTCAAAATAATTTTAATGGAAATGTTAATACAAGATACTATATAAATAAAATAATGAATTATTTTTAAATTAAACCCGAACTCAGGATAAAATATAGAGTTTCTAAAATAGCTCAAAAAAAGTTAGATGACTTGTTTTCCAAATATATAAATGAATGATTTTTTACCCGTTTGGGAAAATAAGATAAAGTTTAATAACCATAAAAACATTCCAAATTCATTGAGATGTCTAATAGTTGGTTCAAGCGGATGTGGGAAAACCTGTTTACTTTTAAAGATGCTCCTTGGTCCTAATTTTTTAGATTATGATAATTTAATAATTTTTACAAAGTCAAGTTTTCAACCCGAGTATCAACTACTCTCACAGGGTTTTAATGCGGGTCTTAAAAAGGAAGACATTATCGGTTTATTTAAACTTCAAAACGAACTAAATGATTATAATATTGAAGATATAATACAATTATTTTGTGATACACAGAAATCAAAATCGAAACCCATAACTTGTATTCTCAGTGATAATACGGATGATATACCTTCACCTCAAGATTTAGATAAATCAAAAAAGAACCTCGTCATCTTTGATGATTGTGTTAATGAGAGAAACCAAACAGTAATGGATAGCTACTATACAAGAGGGAGACATTCTTCTTGTAATTGTATATATCTTAGTCAATCATATTTTCAACTCCCTCGACGCTCAATAAGAAACAATGCCAATACTTTTATTTTATTTAAGTTAAATTCAATAGATGTAAATAATTTTTGGAGAGATAATTGCTCTACGTTATGTAGTAAAAAAGAATTTGAAAATTATGTGAAACACACGATTGGAAAATATAAATATATTGTTGTGAAACAAGATGAGATACTAAATGATATTTTTCAATAAATAAATACAGAAAATGAATACCAAAGAAAGAGAAAGAAAGTTTAAGGAACATCAACAATTAGTTTCAAAAGTTGTTAAACAACAGGAAGAGATAAAGAAGAAACGGAGACAGAAACTAACTGGTGAAGAAGCCTTTGAAAGAAAACAAGAGAAATTCTTTAAACCACTTTTGAAAACTCAACACTCACCTACAGTTCCCACGGTAGAATTTACTCCGAAAAAACTTCAAATGCTCAAAGATTTTAGTCAGATAACAAAACAAGAACTTGGTGAATTAGAATATGATGACGAGGGATTATTTCGGAAACTTGAGGAGGTAAATCAACCCCCTAATTATGTGTGGAAGCTCTTCAAAACAATGAATATTCGGCGGGTTCAAAAACCAGAGCAGGTCTCATTCCAACAGAAGAACCAGCAGTGTTTCATCTTGTGGAAGAAAAGGTATTGATATTTAATGATGAATTGATGTTCTTGAGTTCTACTCAACCAAATGTTAAATTAACTCCAAGATTAATGTTTCTTCTAACAAACCCCGGATTCAGCGGTTCAAAATATTTTGAGGAACCACTTGATATGGAAAGAGAGGAAGATAGGGTATATATTGAGTTGTTAAATGCACTTGATTATGGAGTTTCTGTTGCTGGTAAAAGTAAGAAGAATGAGAAGGAGAAACATATTATTGATGCTTTAAGTAAACTTGGTTCAGGTGTTAGTTTTCTTCCAAATGACCCATCACAATTAGTTAATAGGCTATTATTGTTGTTAGGTAGTAAGAAGGCTGGAAACAACAATTGTTTTAATGAATCCTCAGCCATTTTAGATCAGTTGATGAATATGAAAATAATTAATAAATGTCAATACAAAGATATTTTATTAGATATTAAATAAGATGAGAAGCACAATTCTTAGTTTTAATTTCACAACGAGCGATTACACAGCTTCATTCCCTTACCCACTACAACTTGACCCCCTTACCTCATATGAGGCATCTTTATTGTCGATGGAAACTTATAATACCTTGTTTAATATCACAGAGAAAAACAGCAAGTTTAGTTATAATCCAGGAAGTGGATATAAAACTATAACTGTTTCACCTGGAGCTTACGAGATTTCTCAAATATCTTCAGAAGTCTCTCGCCTTATGAAAGAAAAAGGTGATGAACCAAAAAATATTGTAATAGATATTCAAAAACACACTTCAAAATCAACTATTAAACTTAAAAATAATTATAAAGTTGATTTCACGATTGAAAATTCGTTTAGAGAGCTATTGGGTTTCTCTTCAAAAAAGATTGAAAATAACGGGACGTTTTACATTGATAATGTTATTCAAATATCCTCCGGTATAAATTCAGTATTAATTCATTGTGATTTGATTGATGGTGCTTATAACGATGGAATAAGAACAAATACAATATTTTCATTCAGTGCATACTCAACCCCGATTGGTTATAAATTTAATATGGAACCAAAAAATCTTGTCTATTTACCTGTGTCAGGAAAAACCATATACAGAGTAAATTTTAGGATAACCGACCAAGATAATCGTATGATATCCTTTAATGATGAAATTATATCCATCAGAATTCACCTACGTGAAGTTTTTCAATAAATAAATAATGGTTATTGTGAGAAAACACGAGTTGGGAAAATATAAAATAATTACAGGGGAGGGCATGTTCCTTTCACCAGACTATACAAGGTATGTGGGTAGAGGATACTATAAACCATCAGAGACAACGAGGTGTAGGTCATCAATTTCGAAATAAAGGAGATGGGATAATTGATACTCTAATGGGTATTGGTTCAACCATCCTTAAACATAAAGACCTAATTGGTTCAACTGCTTCTGCCGTGGGCTCCGTTGCGGGTGCTATAAAGAGTATAAAAGATGCTCAAAAGGAGTCTCATAAATTACAAGCAATCAAAGAAATAAAAAAAGGTAAAACTCAACTATCTTCACAAGAACGACAAAAAATCATTAAAATACTTGGGTCAGGGTTTCAACAATTTTAATGCTATATAAATACAAGTATGGAAGCGATTGATAGTATCTATGATTTGGATGATACGATTATCATTTCAAACTCCACTAAAAAGGAAGACTATTTTAAGGTAAATGCTATAACAGGAACAGACTGGAATTCAAACGGAACAAAAAGTTTTGAAATAAATAATCAACAAACTTACTTGAATATAGCTGATAGTTTCTTGCTGTGTAAATTTAAATTCACTAAGGCTGCGAATAATACTAATGCTACACTCGTAAATGATTTCTTCTGGAAAATGTTTGACAGTGTCCGCCTGTATATTGGAACACAAGAGGTTGAAGCGGTTGATTATGTCTCTGCTACATCTGAAATGATGAAATTTACACTATATTCGTTTAGTGATAGAATGGGTAAGGGAGCTGTTGAAGGTTTTATTCCTGATATGTCAACGGGTACAAACGCAGACCCTGGTTATAGTCAAAGGAAGTCAATGTATAATGATGACGCAAAAGCTGAGAATAGTTTTACCGTAGCAGTACCTCTGAAAGGTATATTTGGATTTTGCGATTATGATAAAGTTTTGTATGGTCTTAAAATTAGATTTCAACTACAAAGGAATGATAATGTAAATAGGTTGCTTTTTGGGGATGAAAATGCTTTTGGAGACAACAATAAATTTGTTATTAATGATTTGTGTTGGTATATCAGTGAATATACTCCTAATCTTAAAACGGAAGAGATGTTAAATAGAAGACTTAACTCAAAGAAACCGCTAAATGTATCATACCTTAAAAGAAGATGTCAACACGTTAAACTGGAACACACTACCTACACTTGGAATTTGGGTGTTCTTCAAGGAAAGCCACGATACCTCTGGCTCATTTTTAAAAAACCAGATGGAGAGGACGGTACTAATAAGAATAATGCGCTGAGTGATAATGCTAAGGTGAAACAACTTCGGGTTTCTCTTGATGGCACATTTTATCCACGAGATAGATTGGAAATTGATTGGGAAAAAAATGATTATGCGGAAGCCTACAAGTCCTACCAAAAGGTGTGTGAAAGTAATGGTAATAATGATCCTATTTTGGATATGGTTGCATTTCAAAAACTTTATACAATCTACGCAATTGACCTGAGTTCTCAAAAGGAAACTATAAAGTCTAATCGAGTGGATACTTCTCTATACATTGAAAGAGGGGAGAGTGAAGAGGTTAATGCATATTGTTTGCTTTTGGAGGAAACAGAATTACAGATTAATACAGATAATGGTGTTATGATTAATATCACATAGGTTTTTTCTCATAAATAAATGGTTGGGGTATATGTTAATCAAATCAATCTTAATAAATTAACATCTTGTATTCAAAATCAAAAGCCTTGTATTATTAATGTTAATACAATTCAAAGAAAAGGAGCTGTAAGAATTGATGTTTTACTCACACACACACAAGTAAAAACACTAAATGATGTTGGATCACTTAAAATTAAAATGACGAAACCTATGTTAAAGAAATATTCAATAGACGAGTCAAGAGGAGGATTTCTCCCGTTTCTAATTCCTTTATTTGCTGGTTTAAGTGCGGCGGGAGCATTGACTGGTGGTATTTCAGCAGCGGTAAAAACTGCTAACGAAAGGAAGGCACAACTAAAAGCTCAAAAATAATTGGAAAGACATAACAAGGAGTTGGAGAAACATATTAGTGGAAGTGGTGTAATTGTAGATTTTGCTCAAAAACTTGAAAGTCTACCTGATAAAGCTAGATTGTTGGTTGGAGATATGCTTTCCTCTATCGCTCAAGCGGGTGTTAAACTAACTAACTAAACGGGGTAATGGATTGTATCTTTCTCATAAATAAATGGATAAATGGTTTAAACAATTTGGAAAGAATACAACGTCAAATATAGAACTAGCTAAGTATTGTAAAACACTAAAAATTGATAATGTGGTTATTTGTATGAGAGATGAATTAATACATATAAATAAGAATACAAAGAATATTATTATGAATTTTGACACACAGAATGGTTCTCATTGGGTTTGTATTCATAATAGTCAGGATAAATATTATTTTGATAGTTATGGTATGCCACCACCTGTTGAAGTAATACAATTCTTACAGAATGGTGTTTATCAAACATTTCAAGTTCAAGAAATTAATTCTAAATGTTGTGGTCAATTATGTTTATATGTATTATTTCAACTCAACAATAATGAAAATTTTTATGATATCATTTTTAATCTAATATAAATGACTTATGTTGGAAAAGATGGTTCTATCTTTGGAAAATCCTCTCAGGATATTGATTTATCAAATTATTATACAAAGGCACAGGCTGAACGACAAAAATATAGTGTAAGTAAAAATATTAATATGAAGAATACTTATAAATTAATCAATTATCCAAACCCTACAGATGCGAATGACTTAATTAGATTAAGTGATTTATCACAATATATATTTTTAAAGAAAACAGCACGTTTTGTTAAACAAGTAAAATTTACAACCACAACACCTGGTTATACTGACCATACACCTTTCCTCATTGAATTTAACTACCTGCTTACAATTGAATTTTATAAAGAAGGACATTTAGTTAATATGCGAATTAATAAATGGGGGTATGATATGCCTGATTTAGGGTATAATTGGTCTTTTTCAATTAACATAGAAGACCTACATGATTTAAATCAGTCTCGTAAAGAAGAATATTATCCACTTGGTGAAGATAAGGATTTATGTGGAAGTACAATTAGTAAACAACAAATACGTGATTTTAAGAAAAGAAAAATATATGATAGTATAGCGATGGTTCGCATGACAAAGAAGGAAGGTAATGAGATAAGGATAGAAAGCCGAGGAATACAAACCGATTTGGTAGTGGGAAGATGGGGTGGTATTACCTGTCATAATATTAATCTCACATATATTTCTGATACATAAATGGCAGGAAGAAGACTACAAGAGAATTATAATTTTTGTATTCAAAGATACCGACAAGAAAAGGGTGCTCGGTATTACATACCTTATGATTTGGAGCATATACATGGGAATTTTGTCATAAAAAACTGGCCTTATACTGATATTGTTAAACCCACAAATAGAGACTTGTTTAAAGTATTAAATAAAAATGAACTTCTCAAAGTTATGAAATATAAAACTCTTTTAGAAATCGTCAACAAATCTTATTGGTATCCTATTATGAGAAAAATAATTATAGATACAAGAATATCTCAAAATCCAGATGAGTATATGTATAATATTCTTTGGGGTTCAAACTCAAGGGTAGCAAGGGATGAGGAAGGAGTTGAAGAAGAGAAGGAGGAAAGAGAGAAAAAGGAGAAGGAGGAAAGAGAGAGGGAGGAAAGGGAGATGGAAATCAGAGCGATTCAAAAAAGAGTGGATGTATTACAGCAAGAAGATCAATCTCAACTCACCGAAGAGGAAAATAAAGAAAGAATGAATGCTGTGAAAATATTGATATCAAAAATTGCTAAGATAAATGAGGAAGGAGTTAAAGAAGAGAAGGAGGAAAGAGAGAAAAAGGAGAAGGAGGAAAGGGAGAAAAAGGAGGAGGAGAGGGAGGAAAGGGAGCAAAGAGAGAGGGAGGAAAAATATAAAAAGATGGAAATCAGTGAGATTCGTAAAAGATTGAGTGTATTACAGCAAATAAATCAATCTCAACGCACCGAAGAGGAAATTAAAGAATTAACAACTCTTATGAAGATAATGGTTTCAAAAATAACAACGTCAATGTCTTCAATTTCAGGGAGGAGATTTAAACGAGAAAGTGGTGAAGAAGAAGAAGAAGAAGAAGGAAAAGATTATGTGATTGATGATGTTGGTGTCATTGACTTTAGTTAGTTTTTATTTGTAAATAAATGGAGGAGAGAGTGAAGGCATTCCTTAGGATTCTTTATGTTTTAAAAATAAAGATTGAAATGTATATGTTGAAAACCAAAAAGGTTTTGATACTCTGTCGGAATTTTTCTGATAAATAAATATGAGTTATTGTCTCAAATGTAAAAAGAAAACTAAATCTAAAAATATCTCTTATGTTAAAGCTAAAAATAATAGAGTTTATCAAAAAGGAATATGTCAAGTATGTGGCTCTAAAAAGTGCCAATTCATCTCTCCTAAAAGAGGAGGAGACATACAAAAGTTTCTCTCAGGAAGTAAATTTACAACAACTGGAATTCCAGGGGAATTACACCTTCCAGGGTATTCTTTCTGTGGTCCAGGAACAAACTTGGATAAAAGATTAGATGAGACTGGCAATCCTAAACCTTGGTCCAGACCAAAAAATAGGGTTGATGAAGTGTGTATGAAGCATGATATTGCTTATGGGGATACCACCACATTGGATGAAAAACATGAAGCAGACAGAGAAATGTTGTATAATTTGTCTTTGATACGAAATCCGACATTGAGAGAGAAAGTTGATAGATTTATTGTGAAAAAAATGATAAGTGTTAAATTGAAACTTGGTCTTGGTTATTTCCCAAAAAACTATTAAACTCCAATGATGTTATCAAGACTGAGGAGCTTTTGGCTAATGAATTACATAAACCTATAATCACAAAGTTTAAAAGAAGGAAAGTTTATTCTAAATACACTGACCACATATGGTCCGCTGATTTAATCGAACTAAATAATGATAAGGGATACAGGTATGCTTTAACCGTTATTGATTTGAGGAGTAGATTTGCCTGGGTTGTCCCTTTAAAAAATAAAAGGGGTGATACTTTAATGTTAGCCTTTAAGCTAATATTTGATAGGGATAAAAGAAAACCAAAGAAACTGTGGACCGATGAGGGAACAGAGTTCTACAACAAAATATTCATGAAATTTCTTAAGGGGAAGGGTATTAAATTATACAGCACCTTTAATGAAGGAAAGGCAGTTGTTATTGAGCGTTTTAATCGTACTTTGAAAGAGAAATTATATAAAAAATTCACACAACTCGGTTCTCAAAAATGGGTGTATTTAATTCAGGATATTGTAGATAATTACAATAATACAGTTCATTCATCAACAAAATCAAAACCATCAGAAACATTTACAAAATTAGAATATGAAAAGGAGATTAATTTGAGAAAGCCCAAGTTCAAAGTTGGTGATATTGTAAGGATATACAAATGGAAAAGCCATTTTGAGAAAGGTTATACACAAAAATGGACTAATGAATTATTTAAAATCATTGATGTAATGGATACAGTCCCTTGGACCTACAAATTATATGATTTAAATGGAGAAGAAATCTTGGGTTCATTTTACTCGCAAGAATTACAAAAAACAAAGCTAATAATTCATTAAACAACATTTCTATTCACCCCACCCAGATTAGCTAATTTAATTCGTGGTAATAAAAAAAAAAATTAAATAAATAAAAAATCATAAGCCACGCCCACACCGACCCCGCCCAAACCCATCACCCTCCACCCCCCCGTGCGTTCCCCCACCCTTGATCCCCCCTCAGCCCACCCCCACCTTCCCCACACACACAAGGGGAGGGGAGGGGTGGGATGGGGGGGGATCAGGGGGTGGGGGAACGCACCCTCCCCTCTAACCTTTATTCTTTTCTTGTAATTAATAATTAAATAATTCTGGACAAAGCATATATATATAAATAATATTTTAAACAAAATCTTTATATTTTTAAGACATTTTTCTTGAGGTATTACACATTTAACTTCTTCCCAGCACAAATCATCAATCTCTTCCAAACATAAGTCAAAGGTAGTTTCAACAGCAGCAGATATCTTCAGGTTTGGAATCTCTTTCTGTCAAAGGCAAGAGGGGTAAAACAAGGAGAGAAATAAATGAATGATATACCCTGAATCACCTCCCACAATGCGCAGGGATATGGTGTACCTATTCGAAACGGTGTACCCACACATTGACACACACATGCTTACCTCCACAAAATCAAGCTTAGCGTTCAGATCGTCGAGATGAAAATTAAGGATATCACAGGATGACAGGAAATAACCATTCCTATGGAGTCCAAAATCGTCCCACTCCAAGCTTTGGTCTTCGAGGCTGCAACCATTCCTATGGAGTCCAAAATCGTCCCACTCCAAGCTTTGGTCTTCGAGGCTGCAAACAAAATAAGGAGAAATTACTATGCTGAAGTAAGCTTGACAAAACATCACACACACAAACACATACACACACGAACACACACACACTAAGGCAGCGTCGTTTAACACAAATGTATTAATATTTAGTATCTTACCTTGCATATGAATCTTGCAAGAACGGTGAAACTGGCAAATGGTTTAAATACTCATTCGCCTCGTTGTAAATCTCATTCGGAAAAACTTCATTTTCTGCCAAGACCAGGTCATTTTCAAAACCTGAATTGCTGTAATAAAAAAATATATATCATGTTGTATAAATTTAAATTAATCACATACAAAGCTCTCACCAACAGTTCAATTCTGAATGTTCAAACAGTTCAAACTTACCCTTGTGAGTATTCTTCATCACTGGAATAAGACAAGTTGTCGTTCATCTTCGTCGATTCACAATGTTTAAAATTGAACTGAATACGGCTTTTTATAATGTAAAATGTATTCAGGGAAGAGAACTGGCTGACAGCATTTCGAGGAATCTCAAGGCGTGTGTGAAAACAGGAAACGAAACAAATCTTTCTGGGAAGTTATCCAAGTCAGTGAAACAACGTCATTTCTCAAAAGCGAATAATTAATTTAAAAAAGGTTTGAGTATGGTGATGGAAGTTGGAGGAGAATTAAATTATTTCCCACACATAAACAAATATTTGTAGGGTCGATATTTGAGTGGGTTATATTCACCAGATGATATTAAGAGTAAAAGGTTAAAAGGTCCATAAGGTCAGAAGGATCACAGGTGTTTAAGTGGTCTAATGAATAAGGATAACATGTCAAAAGGTTAGAAGGTTCGTAAAGAACAGGGTGAGAGAAATATAGGTGTTTAGGGTCAATGAGGGAGGGAAAGAATTAATATGGAAGTGAATGGGTCAAAGATTAATCTGCCAGACGATATGTAGAAGAAGGATGATAGGTCTATAAGAGAAAACAAATATTTGTAGTGTTTGAGTGGTCTAATGAACAACATTAAGGATAGGTACTACAGACAAAAGGTTCATAAAGATGAGGGTGGGAGAAATAGAGGTGTTTATGATTTTTGAAAAAGACAAGGGGGTAAATGACATTAGATAGGGATTTCCCATGTTAAACGGAGGTGTCCCAGAAGCAACATTATTACACTACTCCCGATTAATCCATTTTAGCCCGATTAAGCCATTTTAGCCCGATTAAGCCATTTTAGCCCGATTAAGCCATTATAGCCCGATTAAGCCATTATAGCCCGATTAAGCCATTTTAGCCCGATTAAGCCATTCTAGCCCGATTAAGCCATTCTAGCCCGATTAAGCCATTCTAGCCCGATTAAGCCATTATAGCCCGATTAAGCCATTTTAGCTTGATTAAGCCATTATAGCCCGATTAAGCCATTTTAGCCCGATTAAGCCATTTTAGCCCGATTAATCCATTTTAGCCCGATTAAGCCATTTTAGCCCGATTAAGCCATTTTAGCCCGATTAAGCCATTTTAGCCCGATTAAGCCATTTTAGCCCGATTAAGCCATTTTAGCCCGATTAAGCCATTATAGCCCGATTAAGCCATTTTAGCCCGATTAAGCCATTTTAGCCCGATTAAGCCATTTTAGCCCGATTAAGCCATTTTAGCCCGATTAAGCCATTTTAGCCCGATTAAGCCATTATAGCCCGATTAAGCCATTTCATCCCGATTAAGCCATTTTAGCCCGATTAAGCCATTTTAGCCCGATTAAGCCATTTTAGCCCGATTAAGCCATTTTAGCCCGATTAAGCCATTTTAGCCCGATTAAGCCATTTTAGCCCGATTAAGCCATTTTAGCCCGATTAAGCCATTTTAGCCCGATTAAGCCATTATAGCCCGATTAAGCCATTATAGCCCGATTAAGCCATTTTAGCCCGATTAAGCCATTCTAGCCCGATTAAGCCATTCTAGCCCGATTAAGCCATTATAGCCCGATTAAGCCATTTTAGCTTGATTAAGCCATTATAGCCCGATTAAGCCATTTTAGCCCGATTAAGCCATTTTAGCCCGATTAATCCATTTTAGCCCGATTAAGCCATTTTAGCCCGATTAAGCCATTTTAGCCCGATTAAGCCATTTTAGCCCGATTAAGCCATTTTAGCCCGATTAAGCCATTTTAGCCCGATTAAGCCATTTTAGCCCGATTAAGCCATTTTAGCCCGATTAAGCCATTATAGCCCGATTAAGCCATTTTAGCCCGATTAAGCCATTTTAGCCCGATTAAGCCATTTTAGCCCGATTAAGCCATTATATCCCGATTAAGCCATTTTAGCCCGATTAAGCCATTTTAGCCCGATTAAGCCATTTTAGCCCGATTAAGCCATTTTAGCCCGATTAAGCCATTATAGCCCGATTAAGCCATTTCATCCCGATTAAGCCATTTTAGCCCGATTAAGCCATTTTAGCCCGATTAAGCCATTTTAGCCCGATTAAGCCATTTTAGCCCGATTAAGCCATTTTAGCCCGATTAAGCCATTTTAGCCCGATTAAGCCATTTTAGCCCGATTAAGCCATTTTAGCCCGATTAAGCCATTATAGCCCGATTAAGCCATTATAGCCCGATTAAGCCATTTTAGCCCGATTAAGCCATTCTAGCCCGATTAAGCCATTCTAGCCCGATTAAGCCATTTTAGCCCGATTAAGCCATTATAGCCCGATTAAGCCATTTTAGCTTGATTAAGCCATTATAGCCCGATTAAGCCATTTTAGCCCGATTAAGCCATTTTAGCCCGATTAATCCATTTTAGCCCGATTAAGCCATTTTAGCCCGATTAAGCCATTTTAGCCCGATTAAGCCATTTTAGCCCGATTAAGCCATTTTAGCCCGATTAAGCCATTTTAGCCCGATTAAGCCATTTTAGCCCGATTAAGCCATTTTAGCCCGATTAAGCCATTATAGCCCGATTAAGCCATTTTAGCCCGATTAAGCCATTTTAGCCCGATTAAGCCATTTTAGCCCGATTAAGCCATTTTAGCCCGATTAAGCCATTTTAGCCCGATTAAGCCATTTTAGCCCGATTAAGCCATTATAGCCCGATTAAGCCATTTTAGCCCGATTAAGCCATTTTAGCCCGATTAAGCCATTTTAGCCCGATTAAGCCATTTTAGCCCGATTAAGCCATTTTAGCCCGATTAAGCCATTTTAGCCCGATTAAGCCATTTTAGCCCGATTAAGCCATTATAGCCCGATTAAGCCATTTTAGCCCGATTAAGCCATTTTAGCCCGATTAAGCCATTTTAGCCCGATTAAGCCATTTTAGCCCGATTAAGCCATTTTAGCCCGATTAAGCCATTTTAGCCCGATTAAGCCATTATAGCCCGATTAAGCCATTTTAGCCCGATTAAGCCATTTTAGCCCGATTAAGCCATTTTAGCCCGATTAAGCCATTTTAGCCCGATTAAGCCATTTTAGCCCGATTAAGCCATTTTAGCCCGATTAAGCCATTTTAGCCCGATTAAGCCATTTTAGCCCGATTAAGCCATTATAGCCCGATTAAGCCATTATAGCCCGATTAAGCCATTTTTGCCCAATTAAGCCATTTTAGGCCGAATAAGCCATTTTAGCCCGATTAAGCCATTTTAGCCCGATTAAGCCATTTTAGCCCGATTAAGCCATTTTAGCCCGATTAAGCCATTTTAGCCCGATTAAGCCATTTTAGCCCGATTAAGCCATTTTAGCCCGATTAAGCCATTTTAGCCCGATTAAGCCATTTTAGCCCGATTAAGCCATTTTAGCCCGATTAAGCCATTATAGCCCGATTAAGCCATTTTAGCCCGATTAAGCCATTTTAGCCCGATTAAGCCATTTTAGCCCGATTAAGCCATTTTAGCCCGATTAAGCCATTTTAGCCCGATTAAGCCATTTTAGCCCGATTAAGCCATTATAGCCCGATTAAGCCATTTTAGCCCGATTAAGCCATTTTAGCCCGATTAAGCCATTTTAGCCCGATTAAGCCATTTTAGCCCGATTAAGCCATTTTAGCCCGATTAAGCCATTTTAGCCCGATTAAGCCATTTTAGCCCGATTAAGCCATTTTAGCCCGATTAAGCCATTTTAGCCCGATTAAGCCATTATAGCCCGATTAAGCCATTATAGCCCGATTAAGCCATTTTTGCCCAATTAAGCCATTTTAGGCCGAATAAGCCATTTTAGCCCGATTAAGCCATTTTAGCCCGATTAAGCCATTTTAGCCCGATTAAGCCATTTTAGCCCGATTAAGCCATTATAGCCCGATTAAGCCATTATAGCCCGATTAAGCCATTTTAGCCCGATTAAGCCATTATAGCCCGATTAAGCCATTATAGCCCGATTAAGCCATTTTAGCCCGATTAAGCCATTTTAGCCCGATTAAGCCATTTTAGCCCGATTAAGCCATTTTAGCCCGATTAAGCCATTTTAGCCCGATTAAGCCATTATAGCCCGATTAAGCCATTATAGCCTGAGTAAGCCATTGTAGCCCAACTAAGCCATTTTAGCCCGATTAAGCCATTTTAGCCCGATTAAGCCATTTTAGCCCGATTAAGCCATTATAGCCTGATTAAGCCATTATAGCCCAATTAAGCCATTTTAGCCCAATTAAGCCATTATAGCCCAATTAAGCCATTTTAGCCTGATTAAGCCATTATAGCCTGATTAAGCCATTTTAGCCCAATTAAGCCATTTTAGCCGATTTAAGCCATTTTAGCCTGATTAAGCCATTATAGCCTGATTAAGCCATTATAGCCCAATTAAGCCATTTTAGCCCGATTAAGCCATTTTAGCCCGATTAAGGCATTTTAGCTTGATTAAGCCATTATAGCCTGATTAAGCCATTATAGCCCAATTAAGCCATTTTAGCCCAATTAAGCCATTTTAGCCCAATTAAGCCATTTTAGTCCGATTAAGCCATTTTAGCCCAATTAAGCCATTTTAGCCCAATTAAGCCATTTTAGCCCGATTAAGCCATTATAGCTCATTGATGAAGACCAGAAAAAGCACAGGGCCCAGAACACTGCCTTGGAGAACTCCAGCCTGAACAGGAAGAGGAGATGAGAGAAACCCATTCAGGGCCACACATTGACTACGACTAGAGAGGAGGACCGCCAGCCATGCGTGGAGATTTCCATGGATACCAACAGAGGAGTGTTTGGTGAGCAGAGCAGGGTGCCAGACCGTATCGAAGGCACGTGATATGTCAAGGGAGACAGCTCTGATTTCCTGTTTGGCATTGAGGACCTCCATCCATTGCTGAGAAAGCAGTAGCAGCATGTCCAGAGTAGAGTGACCAGGTCTGAAACTAAATTGATGATCAGAGATCAAGCCATTGGAGAAGAGGAAAGATTTCATATCTGAAGCAATGATGGATTCCATGACTTTACTGATAATTATTGAGAGAAGGCTGATTCGTCTGTAGTTGCTGGGATCTGTTTTTGCACCTTTTTTGTGCAAAGCGGTGATGTTGGCAGATTTCCAAGCAGATGGCAGATGACCTTGAGCAAAAGAGAGTGTGAAGAGAACAGAGAGAGGGAGTGAAAGAGCGGAAGAACAAGATTTTAGGACACATGGGCTGATGCCGTCAGGTCCAGTTGCAGAATCAGAGTCGAGGGTTGACAGAAACTTTTCCACCTTGTCAGGAGGAAAGGACACAGAGTCCAGGAGCAGCTGGGTACGACTGGGTACGGTGGGGACAGAGAGGGATGGGTTTGGGACACAAGATTTAGAGGCAAACACAGAGTTGAGGCATTCAGCTTTTTCACGTGCGGAGTCAGCCGTGTGGCCATTTAAGGTGAGGGAGGGGATGGAGGGGGAACAAACACCAGAAACAGATTTCACCAGATGCCACCAGGATTTGGAAGAGGGAGACAGATAAGAGAGTTCGGTCCTGAGGACGGAGAGATATTGTTTCCTGGCTCTCTTGAGGGTGGACACACACTTGTTTCGGGCTTTGTGAAAGGAAATGAGATTTCCTTCCGTTGGATTTGCTTTCCAGGAGACGAAAGCAAGTTGTTTCTGGGCAATAGCCTCACCACAAGATTCCGTGTACCATGGACGGGAGGAAGGGTATGACAACTGAAGACGAGAAGGGATAAATCTGTGCATGAGAGAGAGCAATTTACTTTGGAAGAATTCCCAGGATGAGTTGATGTCAGAGGCAGTAGAGATGGGAGACCAGTCCAGATGATTGATGGCTGCTTGAAGACCGTGCCAGTTGGCCTGAGTGAAATGCCAGACTCGTCGACGCTGAGGAGGCTCTCTGAAAATGGTCAGAGAGATGTCCACTTTAACAAGCACATGATCAGAAGAGCCGATTGGAGCAGAAGAAGAGCAGCAGACATTTTCAGGGAAGTTAGTCATAACCAAGTCCAGAAGAGAAGATTCTCCGTTGACTGAGATCCGGGTTGGGAAATTGACAGATTGTGTCAGTCCCAGTGAGTCACAGAAGTCCTTTGCTGAAGAGCCATGGCTGGTGAGAGAGGTACCCACCCCCAGCCAACTGGCATGGTGACAGTTGAAATCACCACATATGAGGAAGAGAGAGTTGGGATGGGTAGATAGAAGTTGGTCCATATTATCAGACAGCGAGAAGTAGATGGAGTCATCACTGTTTGGTGGACGGTACAACACGCATATGAACAAAAGGTGGGAGCGAAGGGGAAGCCGTAGCCAAAGGTATTCCTGGGGGTGAGGTGGAGAGAGGGCAGTGCAGGGCGAGTGAGGAAGAGAGTTTTTTTATAAAGATAGCAACCCCACCTCCAGGACGAGGCTCAGGTCTATCATACCGGAGGAGGGAGTAACCTGGGAGAGATACCAAGGAATCAGAGACATCATGAAGGAGGAAGGTTTCTGTTAAGCAGATCACGTCTGGTTTGTCAGAAGCAACCTGTATGGAGAGATCAGATCATCAACTATGATATTACATAGTTAAGTTAAGTAGTTAAGTAACTATTACATAGTAAGTAACTATTACATAGTTAAGTGTATATAATTAAAATCATCAACAGGAATATCTAATTCCCAACAAATCATGATTCAAATCAGCAAACTATGCATAATGTATTATTAGCATAGTCCTCCTCACTTTTTCTTTTAATAGTGTAACTTATGGTGATATGAGTTCACTAACTCGTAAAACGGACACAATTCACAATGGTTTGTCATGCCCTTATCTTAGGTCTGCTGTATTCATTTGCAACATCACTTGATTCAATCTTTTAATCTCAACATTTATGTTGCCATAAGTCTTCCTCTTGTGGTTCCACATGTATTTCCTCATTTGTTGCTTCATTTATTTCTGCATGTGGTGCTTCATGCACTATCATAGTGTTATTTGTTATCTTATTCAAACCCACCGTTACTAAGGTTTTCAAGCAAGCCACCACTAAAACTATTGCCAATATAACTACTAGTCCAACAAACAAGTATTGGAGTATCTTAGCTGCCACTCCTCCGAATGTGTTTTCCAACCATGCAAAGGCACCCCCTTTCACATAATCATATCTTGCTCCCTCTTGTCTTATTGTGTCGGCTATGTTATAAACGTCTCCCGAATTATCAGGTATATATGTACAACAATCTGTACCAATCACTGCGCATGTAGCTCCTTTTTCCGCTAACAGCATATCTAATGCAATACGATTTTGTAATGCCATGGTTCTTGTTGCTGCCAGCTCACTTGTAAGTTTTGTCAATCCACTGGCTGTTTTATTTGCCAATATTTCTATAGCCAATGCCATTTGCCATAGCTCATAGCCTGCCTTCCAGGTTCCATAAAATGGAAATACTACCATTCCAACCCATACTAACAGTTCTTTTCTGCCTAGCATGTAGGATGCGCATTGGTGACTCTGTTAACAAGCGCATGTGTGGAAGTACAAAACCAAGAAAGCACGATCCTGACCATGTCAGTGGGAGATACGCATACGCCTTGTGTCCACAAATAAAATATGTATTATTATAGGTCCATGTAGTATCTGTCATCCAAGTTCCTTCCCAATACAAATATATCATCTTTAAGCTAGTGTCCCTTACTGGGACAAGCAATCTTATATAGCCCAACTCGTAACTATAATGGTTGCAGGTGGAGTTTCCCATAAACTTATTATTCTCCTTGGTTTGATGTCGGACAAAACATAGGAGCCCTTTCATTTGTTGTTGAATAGTTACGGAAGGGGGCATAACTTCATGGTCATATTTAGGCCTATAACTGTCTGCAAATTCCTCACATTGATATCCCCCTTTTTCCCAACCAACGTTCCCTAGCATCATCGCCATCGGTAAATAAGGTATTGTTGCTACCAACCTCTTTGGGAAGCGACTACATAATTCATCCCAACCAAAAGGAACTGCCTCCAATGGTACTCCGTTCTCACTAGAATGTGGCATTTGTGTGCATATCCAACAATTACTTTCATTTGCTATATCAGCCCTTGTGTGGGCTAAATGTAAAAAAAGTATTAATCCCGTGTAATCCATCGGGTTCTAAAGGTGTGTCCCTATCTTCCATCAAACTTCTCCTTTGTTTATGTCGTACCGCATAATCATATATCTGTATGTCGGCCACCAATGTTGCGTTTTGTTCTCTCATTACCCCCGAAGTAATGCATGCAACACAGAGTCCCCACTACTAGAGAACTCATTCCTCGGATGAATATCACCATTTTCAAGGAGTATCCGAAGTAGAAGTCTCTGTTGCCCCCTGATTTTTCGGCTTGTCTTGATAAGGTCTTTCCCTTTGTCCCACCTGTATCCATCTGTAAAACATGTGAGCTACCCCTTGTATATGTTCACACCTAGAACATAATTATATGTCAATGACATTCAACATTATATACCAAACTAACAAACTTCCTAAAAGGTAAATAAAGAAACATCCCTTAATATGTAACATAAATCTGATTATTTGCCTTATCCTGATCCCCCTATCTCCCAGGGTCCATATTTGTGTCTATTCTTAGCAACTACCTATGGTCTGTCAATTCGTTCCAAAATACCACAACCAAAGGTTTTAGGCAAAGCTCTACCAAACTATTTCCAATGTGAACTCAAAATACTAGTGAAACAATCAATTCAAAGAATTAACTTCAAAGGGTCAACAAATTCATTTTAGAAACAGATCTAATTTTCTTTCTATTGCTATAAGGAAGAACAATAGTTCTTATAAGTCTTTGTAATATCTCATTTAATTTACCCAGCATTGAAGAATTTATTTACTATTCATTCCTTTCTGTTTACCAGTAACTTTGTTGAGACTCCACAAATTAATTTGATAAATCCCATGTGTACAGCTACCACTTATGGAAACCCCTATTTTTTTGTAGAAAATATCCAAATAAGTGGTTTTACGCCCCCTTAACTGTTGCTCATCCATTTTATGCACCTAGTGAATACTACTAACACCTGTATGCCAATATAGGTGTGCCAGATTAACAAAATGTTGCAGGTACATGTAACATCGCGTTCCGAGGTTAAATAACATAACAGCGCGTTCATGTCTGCCCCTTGGGTTTAAGAATGCACAATGCATTCCGTTTTTAAAACTTACAATAGTTCAATTCAGCAAAAGTTTCTTTACTTTCTGCCCATATCATCTATGCCTAAGACATATCCATACAGACAGCACAATTTATATGCTGATAACAGTCCAGTTTATATGTCAAAATCCATGAGCAGAGTACTCTGTGAAGTCAGTATAAGACCTCTTCCAAATTGGAATAATTTTGTACTCCCTCATCATTTTTTATGAAGCTCATATCCATAAATAGCTTTTATTCTCATATAAATTCTATTAACAACAGATTCCCAAAACTCCTCACAATTGTACTATAAATTAATGGCTGCTCATAACCCAGCACATCAAATCGTCATATTCCATCGCCCTTAACAGAAAGGATAATTTTCATAATCAAATGATATTTCTATTTTATTTTACGAATTTTCTGGATATGCGATCCCATCCACATGAAACTATCCATTTCCAGACAAGCACATTGTCGGTTTCAACAATCTTGTAAGATTGACACATAAAACAAAACACAAACATTGACACTCAAACGTACACAAACCCAAGCATTATGTATATGTGTTTACGTTGGAACCATTATTAACAGAGCAAGATGTGTCAATTTTATTTTTTATTTCGTAAAATTTGTCCCTTAATGTTTTAACGCTAATCACACAAGTAGACAAAAAGTTTATTTTCAGAAAACCCCTCTAACATCACATTGAAATTACCCTTTGGTTCCCACTATAATGTCTCCAAATTTGACAATACATCCATTTACATGTCAGTCAACCACTGACCTATCAATCATGCAAAAGAATAATCCAAAATGCCCACATTATAATCATGTGACGCTTGTCACCTGGCGTCCAAAAACTTGCAAAGCAATGTTCCACTTTTATTAAAAAAAAAAAAAAAAAAAAAAAAATTTGTGTGGCCCAAAATGCTCCCTAAAACCACATTTATAATTTACAAATATGAAGCTTCCAAAATGAACTCTAATTCTGGATCTTTTAATTCATGTTCCAAAAATATCCAGTTTTGGCATCTGATCAATTAATTATTAAGTCGCTACCAAGCAAAAAGTAAAAGTCATTCTTGCTCCGAAAACTTCTCAGACTTTTCAGACACAAGAAGCCTCAACAGTTATTCATGTTGGTTTTTGATCTAATCTGTTGAGGCCAATCGTCATTTGGGATCTACAGCAATGAAGGCCTATTCGTTATTTGAGGTACCTGTACACACTGGTACCCTTAATCTTGGTTTTCCCTTGCGAAATCGTGTTATTGACATACGGACATCTTCTTTTCCAATGCCCCATTTCTCCACAATTGAAAACCGGTTTCTGTCGTTGCCTGGTCTGTCCACCTGTTCACTCGTATTTCTGGGCTGCATCTATGGGTCTCTGGGATGCCACTCCAATCTCCGGTTATCTCCTGCTGCATTATTGCATTGTTGCCCAGAAAACCTATTGCGTTGATTCGTAGTCATCAGGGCTTGTGTCTGTAATTGCATCAATTTGTTCGGCATTTACAGCAATGTTCCTGGCCTGAATTCGCTGATGATGCAAGGCATAATTCAATATTTCTTGCATTGGCTTGCCTTCCCAAGCAATACACTGTCTTTCCACTTCATTCTTCAATTGTGGCAACAAACCATTAATAAAAAGAGGTTTTAAGGCATTGTCTATGTGTGCCCGGTCGATTCCCGAATATAGTTGGAAAACATCTCGCAATCTGTCCAAATAATCGCTAGCATCTTCGCCTGGTTTCTGCTTGCATGGAACCACTGTGTTCCAATCCGTCACGGGTGGCAATTTTCTTATGGCCTCTATCAATCTATTCATCTGTACTGTCTTAGCCTCCGTGGGCATGTCCAACTGTCCATCTGCCGCATTGACACAGTTTGCCTCATGCATTAAGTCCCTCAAAGTGGTGGTATTGGGAATTAACCACTTCAAAAGTATTTCCATGTCTCTTGCAGTGGGCAACTGAGTTTCCACAATCACTCGCAGCTCCTCCGCGAATTGAAGTGGATCTGTTTTGATTGATGGCATACTACTCTGCAATGCCTTGCCCAACCTGTGTTGTACCTGCTTCACCTCCATTTTCAAACCCCCCATCTTTGTTCTCGTCTCCCTCTCCCTAGACTCAACGTCCCAGTAATAAAATGGTTTCCAATCCACTTTCAACTTCTGTCTCCCTCGTGCTTCTATTTCTTCTCTGAGTGTTTCCAATGTGTTCCTGTCAAAAGTACCATCCATGGGGAATTCCTGTTTTCGTCCATTCATGCTAGGATTCCACATCTTAAAGTGACTCTGCACCATATCACTGATGCATGTAGTCGATACAAGCACCTCTGTGGGACAAGTCCAATTGACCTTGCTTCTCTTTGGAGACTCCATTCCCCATTTCACCTGTGTGTGAGTAACACTCTATATGCACTCAATGTACCAGATAACTACCAAGACTACACTTTAGATTACACCTGCACCCACTATCGGCTGTGTGTACTGCAAAAATCGCTGAAATTTGTTCCACCTTATACCGAGTAACGTTGAATGCGCAATTTCCTAGCTTAATTCCTATAAGCTCGACTCCGTAGTCTCCCAGGAAGAATCTCTCCACCTTTTCAATTGATGACTTCAAGTGATTGCCAGAGAGTCTCCCTGTCCTGTGGCTTGTCCACACCCCCATCGCACCGATCGGTGTTGTAGTTGGGTCAAGTGGATCAGTATGAAATGGGTGAATCCGCAGATATCCCGTGCTGTTGGAGGGGAAATCACACAGAATAGTAACCGCACATATATCTATATATAGACTCACCACCTTGCTCTTTTTCCAAGGTTTTCTTCACATTAATGTCTCACAAATATCTCAAAACTTCTTTCTCGAGACTTCACCTTCATCAATCAATCAATCAATGTATTCAATTAAATCAATTCATCAATATTCAACAATAAATCTCATTAATCAATCAGATAACTCTATACATAAGCCGTTCCCCAATGTTGCCAAAACAGTTCCATCCATTGATGGAGATATATGTTCATTGGTCGTCACCTTTGACCTATACCTTTTGTCAATTGACAAATCACCGTTCTGCCTCTGGATCATATCTGACATATTTTTCAATCTTGTCTGGCCATTATATCACAAATTCGACTTGAGCAACCACTGAAGGCAACCCAACCCTAGATTTGTGAGATAGTCAGCCAAGATTACTCAACCAGGTATGAAACAGGTCACTGAGAAAATGTCCCAATTTAAATGGTACCCAAACTTCTTGACAATTAAAATTTCGTAAAAACTCCTGAAGTGTTCTTACCAACAAATGACAATTAATTCACACTATTTGTCAATTGTAATCCGACCCTGCTGAAATTTGACACTTCATTTAACCCTACTAGTCATGCATCATTAATCCTACAGGGCTCAAAAGTTGTCCTTTAAGCCCGTGCAAACATTTTACACGAAACCTCATGATCTCATTTCTGTCAATCATAACATCATGATCTTAAAATCATTATCATAATTATCATGACTATCATAATCAGTCATATCATAACCATCCATTTGAAAAAAACCCCAAACATTTCCTTTATCACCACATCCATGTGGTATAATCAACAATAAAAAATAAAACTGCCTATAGCAAAAGGCTACCTCCTGACCACTTAGTATACCTATTGACAAGAAGTCATAGCAATATCGAATAATCGTCAAAAAACTTTTAAAATTTTAAAATCGCTTCTATTTCGCCTGCCGCTTTGTCGTTCCAAAAAATCGTAAAATATAATCAACAAACAAAAAATACACTAGGTCGACCATATTACAATATTACACCATTTCAGTTGACATGAAAAATCGTCATGCTGGCTGAAATGTTCCAGGGTTTCTGCACACCTTAAAAAGGTATGCTTTGTGGTGTTGCCCACCTACCACATTGAATACACCATTCCAGTATCGTATTGATTGCTGAAATGTTCCAGGGTTTCTGCACACCTTAAAGAGAGGTATGCCTTGTGGTGTTGCCCACCTACCACATATATATAATACAATAAACATTTCTTCCGTTCAACAGAACAAACATTTCCTGTATAAGCATTTCAAAATCAAGAAGAAGAAGCAGACTCACTTTCAAAAAAATCAAAAATCAATTCTTTATTGAAAAAGAAAGAAGAGAAAATTAAATGAGAGCTTGACATAGAAACAAGCCACAATTAGGGGTGTTAATACTATGCGAAATACGACTCTTTTTTTTTATCCTAAAGATAACTGTGTATTATTGGTCGCACTCATAACTTTTTATATCTTGTTTCCCCTACAAGGCTTGCAGAGTTGTGTTAATGCTATCCCCTGCCTTGAATTTTCTGTGCGAACCGTTACACTCATAAAGTGACATTTAACCATTTCAATTGTGTCGTATCATCGCACTCATTTTTTAGCCGCGTCGCAGACGCTGCTCATAGAGTGCCCTCTGCTGTTGTTGTTATTCTTCTTGTTCTTCTTCTTGTTCTTGCAGAGAAGACAAAACCTCAAAGCTCCACCCATTCTGGGAACCATAGCTCCACCCATTCTGGGAGAGCCTTCATATAAACAAATATCCACCATTTTATTAACTCGCATAGCTTTGAGGCCTGTTTTGTAGGCCCGTGGTGTCTTCCTCTCTCACACAGTTTTATTTCAAATCAAATTCGATATATCATTTCATTTTTCACAGTCGCTAACATAGTTTTAGACTTGGTTGAAAAAAACGGGAAGAAAATCCGATGAAAGTTGCCCTTTATAGAACGAAATGAATTCTCAAAGGCCTGTAACTTCAAGTCCATTGAGATTTTTTTTTTAAAATCGCGGCATGGTCAGTCATACACCGCCCGAAATAAGACGGGAAAATGCCGAGATATATTAAAAATTCGTCCATTTGATGACAATCGTCACGATGAAATATTTAATTTATACGTCGTCACAATAATGTGGAGAGGAGCATAGCTTCGTTCACGTGTCGCCACACACGGGAAATTGCCGAGATATATTTTTTTTAAAATCGCGGCATGGTCAGTCATACACCGCCTGAAATAACAGACGGGAAAATGCCGAGATATATTAAAAATTCGTCGCCACACACGGGAAATTGCCGAGATATATTTTCACTTTGCACAAAAATAACATCAAGTAATCGAATCAATAGGAATGTCCTGTGCCTATAACATCAACGTTATAGGCACAGCTGCATCTAGGCATTGTGTAACATCGACGCGGCTTTTGTTTTATTTAAAACTTTTTGTACTTGTTTAGCACTATAGGGCCATGGTTTGAGGGAGAGGGGGCAAAATAAAAGAGAAGTGAGGATGAAGGACACATAATGAGGAAGTGAGGACTTTCATTCAAATCATAAAATGGAAAAAAATGAAAAAAATGAGAAAAAATTGTAAAAAAATGATTAAAATAAATAAATAAATAAATAAGATGAACAAAATCACAATCATCTCCCTCAAAATCATCACAATCTTCTGATTTCAATTTAAGGACGTCAATGCTCCCTTTTTAAGAATTCACTTTTAAACCAATTTAAAAGACAAACAAGACAAGACAAACAAGCATAATCCCTTTTTCCAAATTTGGTCCAACTTCAATTTTGAAAATTAACTCAAAAGGTCAGCCAAAAGGTTTAACCGATAAAAAATATTTGTCCATTCTAATCCGTTTTCCTATTCAATGGAAAATCTGCCAATTTTAATCCAAATAAAATTCAATAAAACACCATTCAGCTCAATACAGCCTGATTCCCCATTTTACAAGTGGGAAACACAATTCCGCTTCTTGGGGGCCCTCCAAGATGCGAAATGCTTCCCACTCATCCTATGACCTCCATCAAAAGAGGATATTACATTTAAACCCATATGATTGTCTGTCTGCACAGAACAATTTTGATTTTCTCTACATTTGTTGATATGAATGACAAAAAAAACCTTCCCTCACAGGTGCAACATCACCTGTGCAAGTGTGTAAAATCACAAGCATGTCGGTGTTTTAACACAGCCATCGTAAAATCACTGAGCAAAATCCTGGCAAAAAAAAAAAAAAAAAAACCCCCACAATCCTGATTTATGTGTCTATGATAATTCGAATCCAAAATAAATTTTCAAATGTACATTCAATAATTGTTCTTCATAGATTCTGCATCCCAGTAATATGGGATCGCCTCTCATCATTTTGTAGACAAATTGGATGAATCTGAGCTGTCATCCAAGATGGCCGCCGAAAAAATGAAAATATCATATTTTCCTCTTCGAGATGCAAATTGAAATAATTACAGGTGAAAACGTCATGCTACAGAACAGGAAGGTGGTGGAAGGGAGCAGGAGGGTGGTTGGGGGAAGGGGGTGGGAAGGGAGGGGGTTAGGGCCAGCACCAGGGTTAGAGTAGAGGGGGCACAAGGGGGGGGGGTGGGGGTGTACGGGAGGAATCGGGGTTAGAGGACCAGGGTTAGAGGGGGCACAAAGGAGTGAATGGAGGGAAGGAATGAGGGAGGGGAGAGGAAGGAATGGGGGAAGCAAGAAGCAACACAAATAATTTGGAAGAAGAAGAAGAAGAATAAAAGATGAGGAGGGCCACACATACGCTCAAATTCATTCATCGAGAACATGAATATCAATAGACATTAACAGTCAGAGAGACGTAGTTAAGAAGAAGAAGAGAACGGGAGATGAAGAAAGGAGAGAATAACATCGACAGGATCTACAAAGCATTTGCATTCAATCCCGGGAATCATGTGCATCCCAGGAAGCATGCTGTCTCACATCCTTCATACAATCACTGATATGACGTGACTTCTTTAAAAAAAAACTAGAACGGCACTCAGTGGAGAGCATACCTACCTCAATCTGTCAGCTCTTGTATGAGCCTCAACCCAAATAATGAAGTTACATGGCTCCGTGCATCCTCACAAGCAACTCATCTGTAAATTAAGCTGCCATGGTTTTAATAGAGTATATAAACAACCGCCTCTATCTGCATAAGACCATCTCACTTTAGCGGGTGTGTGTGTGTGTGTGTGTGTGTGTGTGTGTGTGTGTGTGTGTGTGTGTGTGTGTGTGTGTGTGTGTGTGTGTGTGTGTGTCGATGTTGGCATCGTGAGTCCTTATTTCTCTGAAGAACTCGTTATCTGCTAGCAGGGAACTTTAAATGAATTTCAATCAACGTGACACTAAGCGTGACAGGTGGTGGTGGTGGTAGTGTGGTGGTTGTGGGGTGATTGTTAGGGTGTCCGGTGATAAAGGTTGGGGTAGGGTGGGGGTGCGGTGGTGGGGGAGGAGTGACGGATGGGATGGGATGGAGAGATGAGATGAGGGAGGGAGAGAGGCAGAGAGAGAAAGAGACACACAGAAAGAAAAATAGGTAAGGAGAAAGGAAAAAACAACAATAACAACACCAACAACAACAGCGATTATTTGCTCCATGGAAGCATTTGCTTCCTCTAATGACTCACTCCAAAATTCATTTCATTCGCTCTTATAGGAGCCTCAACCCAAGTGAGTTCAAGTGAGAAATGAAGAGAGAGATAAAGGGAGACAGAGAGATTGAGAAGGGGAGAGGGGGCAGGCAGAGAGGGAGAGATAGGAGGGGGAAAGATGGGCATGAGGGGAGATGAAAGGTGGGATATGAATAGAAGGGGGAAGGATTGATGAAAGTGAGATAGGGGAAAAGAAGGAGAAAGAGAGAGAAGGAAAAATGAAGTGATGGAGTTATTTATTTTCTTCATATTTTATGCAAATAATAAACATTACACAAATTTAAATGTATTCATTCGAACGACCACATTCTATGCACCCCCGGCCCCAACATGAAAGGGGCACTGAATCAGCGGCACAGCTGCACCTTGTCGTTCGAACTTCCGCTCATCTAATTTTACAGTCTCCAAAAGAGGTTGCAACCCCACTCCTCAATGAGGTGTCCAAAACAACGAACTTGAGAATTCTTATGAAGGACAAACATATTTTGGTACAAACTGAATGTTAAGCACTGAAGCAAATATTACGAACAGCAGTTCCAATACACCCTTGTTCGAAGAAGAAGAAATTCTATATCTCTCAGACAGACATCTCAGACATAACAAGATGTAATCCCTCCCTTCCGCAAAGCGATTTACCACACTGACGTCATCCCATTGTTTAACTCAGCACACGCACCCTCGTACCCTCGTAGATGTGTGCCCTAACCCCTGGTGTGCGTCCTGCACCTATCTTTCGGCCCGATACTGAGTCCCTCATCCGACCCCACACTCCGCTCCCCCTGAGCGATTGCTGCAGTGTCTCACGCATTACCTTACCTGGCACAGAACCACCTGTGCCCCGCGTCAAACCGCAAGCTGCACAGATTTAAATGGAGCGCACTGAACACAGTCGCACAGCTCAGAGGCTACACAGCTAGCCGATGTGCTGCATCCTGAAGCATGCGAATCACACATCATCCCGAGCATTTATTTTATCCTGCCTGTGAAACACAATGACGACTCAATCCAGCACACAAATTCCAATACCATTTCACCTTGTTTAAAAATCATAAAAGTCCAAAATGTTTCAGAATGCCTCAATTTAACTCACGATGACCTTATTTTATTATAGAAAAATAAGGAGTGGAGATCAGAATAGACGGGTGATGGTGGTGGGTAGTGGGTGGAAAAGCGGAGGTCGAGGGGGGAAGGAGTGTTTCCAATCTCCACACAATACTCAAAATACCAAAATTCAGGAAAAATAATTTTGATGACAAAACTCACATGGTAAAAATTACAGTCCTGAAATGGACACTGAACACACACATCGTCAGGAAAAGACGTAATGTGATTCAAAACGCCTTACAACCTACACGGATCATTCACAAATGATGTACACACAATGCGGCGAGATGACATTTTGCACAATAAATCTCAAAGAATCGCTTGGAAGTTAACATTTCGCCACAAGAACTCGCCAATGTGTTTCTGGCGTCCAACTCTTGGTCACACACGGGTTCAGTTGGCAGACACTGTCTGAAGACTAGCAGAATATATCGGACACACAAACAGACTTTACATACCTTGGTGGCGTGTCCGAACCGCCGCTGATCTCCCCCCAGCGTTGCAACCACGTACGGCCACCACTTGTGGAAGTGTTCTTATCCTTAACTGTAAAAGGAAGACTCCACTTTTGTTCTTTTGTTCGGTTTATTAAACTTTAAGGGGAAGGGCAGAATGTACTAACTCAAGATAATCACTTTACTAAGAACGAACTGAACTGTTAACGAAGCCTCGTTCAGCCGGTTGTGGCATGGCACAATCTTCTGATCTGCAGGTCTTCTCCTTTGCTCTTGGCCAGCGCAGCTCTCTTCTCGAAGTCCCATTTTCCTTATATCATGAATGTTCACTTCCATATATGGTATGGAATTTAAGACTCCGCACAGACTCTCCCGGCTCAGACAGTGGAACAGTCTGGGTTCTATCTTGGAGAATTCTAAGGGCCATCTTAGACAGTTATTATCTGTTGAAATGATAAACACCTTTATCAGTTCCCATAGGTCACTCCTTCCTGACCCCTCTGAAACAAGAATGTTCCAAGCTTCATTTCAAGAGAAAAACACATTTTAACAAGAGGGGAGAATATAAATAATTATATATGCCTCCACAATATGTACCAGCATCATGGTCCTGACTCAATTAAGGATGTTGGACAATGGAGTAAATGGACTGAAGGATATGCTAAGAACTTTCCTCAAGAAGGAACATTTGAAAGAAATAGATTAAATAGATTGGAGCAGGAACTGGAGGAAAGGGAAAAACTAGAGAATGTTAGCTGGAAACATTTCCATAAATGGGATGTTGAAGGTAGAAATAGGGATGAGAAAATTAAGTTCTCTGAATTAAGGAGTGATGTGAAAGGTATGCAAAAGAGTATGGGAAAGTTTTCAACCAAGTTGATGCCTCTCGAGGTAGGAAGCAAAATGGCATCTTCAGCCCCTGAATCCCAACTGTATTCTCAAAATGAATTAGATGAGATATTAAGATGTGAGAGTGAATCACCTTTGTATGGCAGACGATGACCTCCTACCTATGAACAAGCAGGAAGTCAAGGAGTGGTACCTGGTGGTCAAGGTGCGCTTGCCATATATACACCTCTTGTGACATCTAGTGTACCTGTTCCACCTGTTGTGACACCTAGTGCACCTGTTGCACCTGTTCCACCTGTTGCCATATATACACCTGTTGTGACATCTAGTGTACCCGTTCCACCTGTTGTGACACCTAGTGCACCTGTTCCACCTGTTGTGACATCTAGTGCACCTGTTGCACCTGTTCCACCTGTTGCCATATATACACCTGTTGTGACATCTGGTGTACCTGTTCCACCTGTTGTGACACCTGTTCCACCTGTTGCCAGATACACACCTGTTGTGATATCTCATGCACCTGTTCCACCTGTTGGCATACCTGCACCTGTTGTGATATCTCATGCACCTGTTCCACCTGTTGGCATACCTGCACCTGTTGTGATATCTCATGCACCTGCTCCTCCTGTTGCATCACCTAGTGTATCTATGGCAGATCAAGTACAGGTGGTGTCATCTGGACCAGGTGAAGGAGCTGCTGCTGCAGGCTCCCCTAATGAGGTGCCATCTGCAACCATGCGAAGTGGGACATAGGACAGATGAATGATTCAGGTACTACCCCAGCAGGTGCTACAAGTGTACAGCAGGTATACCACGTTGACTCTGCCCCTCAGCAGGGTTCCCAAGCCTATCATTTGCGAAGCGGTGGGCCAGCTCCCCCAATGCCACCAGCCTCTCAAAGAGTGTCTCCAAATAAGGGAAAACATAACACTATATCAACAGGGATTTTGGAACTACCATCACAAATTACTAATTTCCCCATGAGACAAGTACCAGGGGTTCAAGGAGGGAAAAGAGAGCTTGTGTGCAGACCTTGGCCATTTCATGAGCTCAGAGAAATAAAAAACAGTATGCCATCGATTAAGCTTGATCCGAGTAAATTTGCAGATGAGTTGCAGATGATTGTAAATGCACAAATGCCAACTGTCAGATATATGGACATCCTTCTTCCTGCTATAATTCCAAACTCCACTCTGCTGGCTCAATTGAAATCGGTAGCAGAATGGAAATCAGCAGACAATGGACAATTGGACTTGGATGAAAATGGGGATGCAACAAAAGCACAAATAGGAAAATTGCTGGAGGCCATAAGAAAACGTCAACCAGAGGCAGACTGGAGTAAGGTAACAACTTGTAAACAGAAGACTGGGGAAGACCCCTCGGATTATCTGGAGAGATTGCGAGAAGTATTCAGGCTGCATTCAGGAGTACCAGTACAACAGATGGACCATGCTTTGAAACCACTTTTTGTACAAGGCCTATTGCCCAAACTGAAGGGAGAGGTAGAAAAACAGTGTGTTGCCTGGGAAAGTAAGCCTATTACAGAAATAGTGACATATGCTTTGCATTTCCATCATTTGCAGGAAAAGAATGTTTCATCAGCTGCAGCCAAGCTGATGCATTTGCAGACACAAGCCTTGTTGCCGGAAAGACAGCACAGAAAATTCTCCCAAGACCAAAGAGACTATAGAAGACCTGGTTTCCAAGCAAGGAATGGACCAGATAAACCAGATAACATGAGTAAGGATAAGAGCAGATGCTTCCGGTGTGGGAAACTAGGCCATTGGAAAAACCAGTGCCCGTATACAAGCGGGAAGAACAGTGGACAGGACTAATTCCAACCAGGTGGACAGAACCAATACCAGTGGAATCAGCAACTCCCTGCATTCCAAAATACTGACTATGCCCAACAACCACAGGTCCAAGAAGTCCAAAATGTCAAAACAGGCCAGTTTCAGCAGCCTTTCTGGCAACCTGCCTGGAAACCTCAGAACCAGCCCTTATGACTAGGCCAGGATGAGACAACTCTATGTTCCCTTGTAAATAAACAGGTATCTGCATTTCCTTTAGTTGCAGAATCCGCTGAAGAGGAACCAAAACTGAACTTGAGGATAAGTGGACAGGAAGTACCATTTCTAATCGACACAGGAGCCACAAGAAGTACTTTGCGACAAGCTGACTTCCCAGATGTTCCATTGTCAAGGGCACAGGTAAATGTTATTGGTGTGTCTGGGGTTCCCATGGCAACACCTATAACAAAGGAACTGCGTGTACAGGTGGGCCCATTGACTGGACATCATTCTTTTCTCTTGGCAACGAATTC
Source organism: Myxine glutinosa (assembly GCF_964187855.1). Taxonomy (NCBI): domain Eukaryota; kingdom Metazoa; phylum Chordata; class Myxini; order Myxiniformes; family Myxinidae; genus Myxine; species Myxine glutinosa. Next base: position 41,952,175 of record NC_136272.1, on the reverse strand, counting down.
TCCAGTAAATTTGCTGGGGAGAGACTTATTGTGCAAGATGAACTGTACCGTCAAATGTACTGAAGATGGTGTGTACTTAGAAATGCCACATGACTCACATGATTCTGTTTTGAAATTATTGAAAATGGTGACTGAGCCTACTGTGTATCAATGGAGACTTGATGACGTGACAATACCAGAACATTTTTGTGAAAATGTTATAAGAATGATGGATGACGTGCCCCAAGTGCAGGAATGGGTGAATGACCACAGAATGGATTTTCTGGAAGGAAGCCTTCACTGTACTGCGTACTGTGATCCCACAGGAGAAGACACTACGTATTTCAACGAAGTTTCTCCACACCTGGGAACAAGGTATAACAAACACCTATCATCCATGTGGGTAGGAAGACATGGACTAGGTATGTTAGTGCACCTGACTAAAGAACAACTGCCTTTGTGGAAACAGCCTGAGACGACGACCCTACATGTCACCCTTGCGGTGTCACACCTGTATGAAGCAAAAGATGTTGGGGCAATGATAACTGATTTGCAGGATTGTAAGAGGGAAAGGTGGATGACTGAGAACCAACTATCGCAGCTTTACGACTTGGATGGAGATGGATTTTGCTGGGAACTGAATGCAGGAGTGACCCCATCCACCTTTTTGGTGAGTGAAGTATCAGTAACCACTGCATACACGACTCCACTTCACCGTCATACTGAAGGCACGTGGGACCCACTTGATCAGGTACCACCTTGTTTGTGGACCACACACGCGAACGACGTAGGATGGATCAAAAGTATGACACCTGTCAAGATTACAGTAGATGAATCTAAACCGTTGCCACAGAGACGTCGGTACCCTTTATGACCAGAGGCCAAAGCCGGTATAGCACCGGTGATACAATCTTTGTTGGAGCAAGGAGCCATAATTCGTACTGTCAGTCCATGCAATACACCTATTTTACCTGTAAAAAAGCCAGGTAGGGATGCCTGGAGATTTGTTCAAGATTTACGAGCGATAAACCATTGTGTGATTCCAGCTTACCCAGTGGTTCCAAACCCAATCACCGTTCTTTCAAGCATCCCATGTACGGCGAAGTTCTACTCTGTAGTGGACCTATGTTCCGCTTTCTTCTCTGTTCCGGTTCATGAAGACTCAAGGTACCTCTTTGCATTTACGTACAATGGCCAACAGTATACCTGGGCCGTCCTGCCTCAGGGCTACACAGAGAGACCAACTTTGTTTTCACGGGCCTTACACGAAGACCTAAGTGATGTTGAGTTTCCAGGAGGTTCGGTGATGGTGCAGTATGTTGATGACCTTCTAATATGCTCTGTCTCCAAGGAAATATGTGAGCAAGACACCGTTGTGCTACTGATAGCGCCAGCAGAAAAGGGGCATAAGGCCTCAAAGGACAAACTACAGTTCTGCAAGAAAGAGGTGAGATATCTTGGACATATTTTGAGAGAGGACACGAGGCGCCTTTGTCCGGAACGAGTGACGGCAATACGAACTATCCCGAAACCAACAACCATCAAGCAGATGAAATCCTTTTTGGGAGCAACGGGCTACTGTCATCCGTGGATTATGGATTACGCAGTGATAACGCGCCCTCTGTTGGACATTAGCTTGCCAAGTTGCCCAAATCCCTTGGAATGGACACCAGAGGCGGAACAAGCATTCCTAGCACTGAAAAACGCTTTAGCATCGGCACCAGCACTAGGGTTGCCAAATTATGAAAAAAACTTCTTCCTGTACTCACATGAGAAGGGAGGATTTGCTCAGTCAGTACTGACACAGAAACATGGAGGGCTACTGATAGCGCCAGCAGAAAAGGGGCATAAGGCCTCAAAGGACAAACTACAGCACCTACGAGCCAACAATAGAAGCAACCACCTATGAGCAACCACCTATGAGTTGCTGTTACTAACACCATCAAACCTTACCATTCAACGTTGTCCAACACTTAACCCAGCGTCGTTGCTGCCAACAATAGAAGATGGTGAATCCCATGACTTTGCGGAGATATTGGCGCATGCGCTGACACCGCGCATTGATCTGAAAGACGTCCCACTTCCAAACTCAAACTTGGTACTATATGTTGACGGATCATGATCAAGAGCAGTGGACGGTTTGCAACTAACAGGATATGCAGTATGTACGGAAAATGAGACTTTGGAAAGTGGAAAATTACCGAACACCTATTCAGCGCAACAGGCAGAGATCTTTGCTTTAACCAGAGCCTGTTGCTTGGCAGAAAATCAGGAAGTGACAATCTACACAGACTCACACTACGCATTTGGCACCGTACATGACTTCGGCACCCTCTGGAGGGAGAGAGGATTTTTAACATCTTCAGGAACCCAGATTAAAAATGGAGATCTGATAGCTGCTCTTTTGGATGCAATTCTACTGCCATCTGCAATTGCGGTAGTTAAGTGTGAGGCCCACACAAGGGGGAAGACGATGTTTCACGAGGAAATGCTAGAGCAGATGAAACAGCAAAACTTGCAGCTAGGTCTAAACAAAGCCCAGTGGTTGTACAAGCAGTTTTAACAATTCCTGAGAGTAGCCCAACGTTAGAGGATGTAGGCGCTATGCAGGAAGTTGTTGGTTACCAAGAAAAGGACACTTGGGTAAAAGCAGGATGTGTATATGATGTTGAGTCCAAATTGTGGATTTCCAGTGATGGACGTGTTGTTGCCCCATGACAGCAGTTGTTACCGTGGATTGCTCGTTTGGCTCATGGTGTGACCCACACGAGCAAGGGGGGAATGTCCGCGTCTGTGTCTAAACAGTGGTATGCACCTGGATTTACTCCTGTGGCGGAGCAGTATTGTGCTACATGTCAGGTGTGTCAAAAGTATAACCCGTGGAAAGGGGAAAAGACTGCACAAGCAGCTCATCCGGCCCCCTCTGGTCCTTTTGTGCATGTACAATTAGATTTCATTCAGATGGAGAAATATGGTGAGTACGAATTCGTTCGAGTAATTGTCGACATGTTCACAAAATGGATTGAAGCTTACCCCTGTAGACGGGCGGATGCAAAATCAGTGGTGAAATTTTTGCTTAAAGATTTCATTTGTCGATTTGGGGTCCCCTGCAAAATTTCTTCCGATCAGGGAACACATTTCACAGCACAAATTGTCCAGGAACTGTGTAAGGCAATGCAGATAAAGCTTCATTTCCATTGTCCTTACCACCCTCAATCGGCAGGGGCAGTGGAGCGACAGAATAGGGTGTTGAAAAACAAATTGGGCAAAATTTGTGCAGAGACCAACCTCAAATGGCCGGATGCTGTCCCACTTGCTTCGATGTCGATGAGATCTACGCCCAATAGAAGAACGGGTTTGGCCCCACATGAAATTCTAATGGGCAGACCAATGAGAGTGCCCCACTCCCCTCCCCTAACGATCAAGGAAATGGATATACACCAGATGGATGACTTGATGTACACATTCTGCATTGCTTTGACCAAAACAGTGAAGATGTTTCATTCTCAGGTGAAAGAAGCCTTGCCGGAGCCAAGTGAGTACGAGTGTCATTCCTTTAAGCCCGGAGACTTCGTGTTCATCAAAGTTTTTAAGCGGAAAAGTTCTTTGCAACCAAGTTGGACGGGACCCCACCAAGTCCTCCTTGTTACGCACACTGCCGTGAAATGCCAGGGCAAATCCAGCTGGATCCATGCCTCACACTGCAAGCGAGCAAAGGAGAACGACAAGAACGACTCAGCAGAAAGATAACTCGACATTACAGAGCGTCACTGGGTTTGCTGATGTTTTTATGCTGTTTCACTCTCACTTTCATTGCTGCGAAGATCATTGACTGTGCTGCTGAACAACACACTTCCACCCATCACACTATACCCTCATATCAGATGTCCATTACTGATGACTGCACATCGGATTTTTATGTGAAAAAATAAAAAATATATTTTCACATAAAACGGCTTTTTTGCGCGCAAAAAAATTATTTTGCTATTTTCGGAGAAAAAAAGAATTTCGCCCTTTTTCGGGAAAAATAAAATAAAATGCCCTTTTTGGTCGAAAATGTCTGGCAACGCTAAAAAAAATTAGGGAATTTTTCGAAATTTTAAACTGCGATCGAAATTTGTAACTGCGATCGATCTCAAAAACAAAACGTTGCGTCCACTTGCGTGCATTGCGTCCCCAGCGTGTACAGCAGTGAGGCGGTGTACTACAGTGAGAGAGTGTACACAAAGTGTGAACAAGTCTCCTATCAAGATGAGTGCTGCTCTTCGTGACAAGTGGCTGAAGGAATTCAACGCTGGCGGCGATGGGGCCACCTTCAAGTACGTGTCGAGTGACACGGCTTTCTGTCGAGCTTGTGAAAAGACTTTCCGGGCGAAGCAGAAGTCTGAGCTGGCCCAACATGTCCGAGGAGACCGCCACAAGAGCAACTTGGCCTTGAAGAAGAAGAGGACGGTCACGCAAGCCACCATGGAGGACTTTGGTGGCGGAAAGAGGCACAAGTGCGACGTCGTGGCTCAGGAGCTGTGCCAGGCGATGCTGGCCGCTGGCATCCCATGGTCGAAATTGGAAAACCCTGCCCTCCGGTCGTTCCTGGAGAAGCACATCACTCTCCAGATCCCCGATGAAAGCTGGATTTGAAAGCACTACCTCGACAAGTGCTACGACGAGGCCTTGGCGGGGATCCGTGCCGACCTCGGACAGCAGCCCATCTGGCTGTCCGTCGACGAGACGACCGATTCGGCAGGTCGATATGTGGCCAACATCATCGCGGGACGCTTGTCCAAGGAGGGGTACTTTCGTCCCCACCTCGTCCAGTGCATGTTTCTGGAGAAGACCAACTCCGGGGAGATCGTGCGTGCAGTCAATGACACGCTGCGCTATCTTTGGCCTGATTTCAAGCCGGAGTGCCTCAAGGTCCTCATCAGCGACGCCGCGGCCTATATGATCAAGGCCGGCCATGCCCTGAAAGAACTCTTCCCGGACTTGCTGCATGTGACTTGCGTTGCCCACGCGCTCCACCGTGTCTGCGAGACAGTCCGAGAAATGTTCAAGGACGTCAACGACCTGATTGCCACGACGAAGAAGGTGTTCGTCAAAGCCCCGTCGCGTGTTGTCTTTTGGAAGGAGCAGCAGCCCAATCTTTCTCTCCCCCTGGACCCCATTCTGACTCGGTGGGGGACGTGGATCGACGCCGCGGTGTTTTACGCCGAGCACTTCGAGGCCGTCAAGGACATTGTGGACCAGCTGAACGATGACGGGTGTGCACTCTCTGGGTACACACCCACTCAGCGCACACGTACCCATGGGTGTGCACATGTGTGTGCAACGATGATGGCAATCCGGAGTGCCAAGGACCTGTTCGGAAAGGCGGACATCAAGCTCAGTTTGGTCTTCTTAAATGCCCACGTGTCGTTCATCCCGAAGATCCTTAAGCAGCTGGAGGAGGCCGGCATGGAGCTGGCCAAGGCCTTCCAGCTCCTTGATCAGGCCAAGGAGGAGCTCGAAAAGATCCGAGGCTGCCGTAAGGAGATCCTGCTCACCAAGTTCAAGGCGGTGCTGCAGCGCAATCCCGACATTGGTGTGCTGAGGACAGTGGCTTTGATCCTGGATGGAGATCAGCACGGATCTGAGGTTGGTGTGCCGGCTGGAGTCAAGCTTGCTGACATCCCCCTCTTGAGGTACTGCCCCATCGTCAGCGTCGACGTGGAAAGGTCCTTCTCCGTCTACAGAAACGTCCTCACCGACCGCCGACACCGCCTCACCAAGGAGAACATTACCAAGATAATGATTTCAAACACCTACTTTAACCGTTCCTAAAAGGGTCTTGTCAATTTCTTCTAGTCCTCTACTTATCAAACAATGCGGTTGCAATAAAGGTACCTGAACGTCATTTTTTACCTGTTTACTAGCCAGAGTGCTTAATGTTGTGCAGGAAAAAGCTTTCCATTTTTTGTTCTTTTTTTGACTGATTTCTGAAAAACTTGGTAATAATAAAAAATGAATAAAACTTTGGAAAAAAATATTTCGGGATTTTTTTCACATAAAAAAAAAAAATTCCCGCTTTTCAAAACATAAAAGGCCTATTTTCTTAACATAAAAATCCATAGTCTACGTAGTGATGACACACATATGTTTTCCTTGACATTAAAAAAAAACATACAAAGGTCGAAATAGGACCTCACAGCTACATCTACCTCAAGGAAATTTTAATGGAACTGTTGAACAAGTGAGGGTTAGGGAAAAGCGGAGAATCGGACCGCATGATCATCACCTACAACCGAACGGTCTTTATGGTATTAATACCTATCTTGCCTTGTCACTAATGAAAGCACAGAGCATAAATAAGAGTAAATGTTGGGTGTGCACACACATACCACAATCAGCTCAAAGCGGCATAACCCTTAAGGTAATCCCATTTAATGAAAGTGATTATATGGGTTGGGGATGGAATAAGGAGTATAATCTTACTTTGCCAAAGAACATCACACCAACTGATTTTTCTGGTAGTTACAGGCCTAGTTATGATTATCGTACGGACCCACCTCACTTTGTCATTAAGGACCCCCCGATAGGATTGTTCTGTCTACAAAGGAAAATGAAGAGTGATTTCTATGCGGGAACATCGACTTGTAAGACTTACATAGATGTTGATAAACTAAAGGAGGGTAAGAATGGACCACGTGTTAATCGTCCTGAAGTGCCTAGTAACAGCACTTATTTTGTATGCAGCTTTAGAGCCTACCCTTGGCTTTCCCCCAGGTGGACAGGCTCTTGCTTTCCCGGTTACGTTATTCCGCACATGCGTCTGGTAGAGATTTCTCCCGTGGACGCCATAAATGTAAGAGGACGTAGAGCCGTCTCAATTGGAGACTGGGCTGGGTCGCTACTTATTCCCCAGTATGGGACAATTAGATTAGGACAGGAGTTGATAAGATTGGCATCTAGCATAGAACGGCTGGCCAATGAAACTGCTGAAGTTGAAATGGAAGTAAATGCTGAAATGGTAGCAATGAGAACCGTTGTTATGCAAAATAGAATGGCTTTAGACATGTTGCTTTCTGAAAAAGGCGGAACTTGTGCCATCATTGGCTCAGAATACTGTACCTATATTCCAGACAACTCTGAACGTATTACTGATTTGACAAAAAATATCAAGAAGGAAGGGGCAAAATTGCATAATTACTTTAAAGACACATGGGGAATCACATCTTGGCTAGTCAGTACCTATGGAGGGGCTGGGGTGCTTCTATACTGAAATTCATTTGCACCGTTCTTTTTGTGATTCTGATTGTATTGTGCCTTATCAAATGCATACCGGCACGAGTTACTAAATGCTTCACTGCTAAATTCTTTGCAACTACATCTCCCAAACCTCCAAGTCGCAATGAGACTTTCCGAGAGATGTGCATGATTGATCTGTATTGATTCCATTTGATGTTACACTCTCATACTTCCCCTCACTATTTAGATGATTCCTGACATGGAAGCCGAAAGAACAATTGGACGCACTGCTATCGCAAATAAGGGATACTGCCAGACGATGGGCTAAGCAAATGGCCTACGTTGGAGACCTTTATTCACCTGTTCAAAAAATCTGCCCGGGCAACAAGAAGGTATATCCGTGGAGAACCATTGGACAGGGATCCTCAGGTGAATTTGGGAAAATTTAACCTGAGGACCGAAGGGAAAAAAAAGGAACAGGAATTATTTGTGAAAGCAGGGTTAAAATTCTGAATGATTGTTCCTCAAAACAGGGTCAACCTGTGACTGAGATGATTAAATTGACACTTCTATGTTGTGGTCCTGGATACAGGACCAGAGGAGAGATTGTGGAAGTGTAAATTTATAAAGCAAGTAATTTCTATGAGCCACAAACCTGCTTTCCTAGTCTGCAAGTTTTTTTGTGGTTTCCATGCAAAATTTGGGATTTCCTACTGTTGGCAAGTTATCTCCGGCACTAACGAAAATCGTTGCTCGAGAAAAGTAAAAATTCTAAGTGAAGGCAATGGTTGACCACATATTGTCATGAATGACTGAGGGTAACATTATTACAAATAGGGTTTTTGGAAATAATGTAATGTTGGATCGAGTATGTCTTATTGAATTATATAAGCAAATTGGAGAAAAGATATTGTTTTCTTGGTAAATAATTAAATAATACAACTGATGCCACAATGTCTAACCAGGTAATTGCTGGATTATCGAGGCTTGCTTACCAATGCGCTCGGTGAGCAAGCTTTCATTGTGACTGTGAATAATCAACTCAGCACGAAGTCTAAACTAAACATTGTCTTGATAAGTGAACGCAAAGTACTTGGTGATTATTTTGCAGAGTCAAACAATGGGGGTGAAAGAATCGCTCTTCGCTGACCGTTGTTAAAATGGGCTCAGCGCACGCTTTTTTCTTTCTCACTTGGAGTTTATTTAATAAATAGTTTTATGAAATTGCCAGCGTTCTCAGGAAAATCTCTCAACAAGAACGATAATTAAACACTGAATCAAAATAGCTTAATAGTATTCGATAAGGGTTAGTCGGAAATATAAAAAATCCGATAGCAAATCCATGGAGGCTAGCTCTCTCTGGCTCTCTGCTTCTCAGTAAAGATCTTTTGTGGGATTGCAGTATGATTTTGACTTATGAGGGAAAAGATGATTTGCAGATTGGAAAAGGATGTGATTGTCATAGCTACTGAGTAACCTTTTGATTAAATAAGGACTTTCTTATTGTATATTTTCTAAATATTAAATCATAACTGTCCCTGCAATGGCATTATAAAACGTCGCTGCATCGTTTACGCATCGTTATGATTGATAGTGTCTTGGTGCCGAAGAGTCTGAAGCAGCACATTCTTCTCATTAAAGGATTTGTAAATGCAGATCTGCTCCCAGCGGGGGCATTCCCATCCCAAGATTTCACTTGACCAATCACATTGTATCCCTTGTGCCCTCCCACCCAAAATTTGCCCAACCAATCCTACTGCTCTCCTGCCTTCTCTTCGCTCCTCCCCCCTCCACTTGCTCCTCCCACTTGAAAATGTATAAAAATCAGAACGGATGACCAAATAGCCAGGATACTTCACTTGGCTGGTCGATTCTGTATGTTCATACTGTATGTTAACTGTATACTGTACATGCTGGTGTTTGGTATGATATTTCTTTGTGCATCCCTACTGTACCAGGATTTTCACTTAGGACTTTGATCTAGGATTTGTTGTAAATCTTCCTTGTGTGTTTTTGTGAATTGTACCATGCTCTCCTTGGTTTGATAAGGGTCATTGTTTTCTTGCTGTGTATTTCTTTGAAGACAGAAAGTGTTGTCCTCCTCGGGAATTAAAATTTGTGACTCTCTTCTGACAAGTTTATGGACATTGAATTTTTGGTTCACCTATTACATACTACTGTTGGAAAATATCCCGAACAACTGCTTGGCTTCTATCTGGCCACTCCGCCATAAAACCCAGATCGGTGGGGTGTTGCAGTGATGGTTGTTCTTCTGGACGTCTCTCCCATCTCCACACAGGATCTCTGGAGCTCAGCCAGAGTGACCATCGGGTTCCTGGTCACCTCTATTACCAAGGCCCTTCTCCCCCAATTGCTCAGTTTGGCCGGGCGGCCAGCTCGAGGAAGAGTAATGGTTGTTCCAAACTTCTTCCATTTAAGAATTATGGAGGCCATTGTGCTCTTGGGAACCTTCAATGCAGCAGAAATTTATTGGTAGGCTTCCCCAGATCTGTGCCTCGACACAATCCTGTCTATGAGCTCTGCAGGCAGTTCCTTCGACCCCATGGCTTGGTTTTTGCTCTGATATGCATTGTCAGCTGTGAGACCTTATAGAGACAGGTGTGTGCCTTTCCAAATCATGTCCAATCAATTGAATTTACCACAGGTGGACTCCAATCAAGGTGTCGAAACATCTCAAAGATGATCAAGAGAAATGGGAGGCACCTGAGCTCAATTTCCAGTGTCATCGCAAAGGGTATGAATACTTATGTAAATGTGATATTTCAGTTTTTTCTTTTTAACTAGGGCATGCCCGTACTATATATATATCTAAAATTATATCCCCCCCCTCTATTTACATGAAATGGTTTGGTCCAAAGCGAACGGCTTGCGAGTACGGTGACAATCCCCCCCCCCCTCTATTTACATGAAATGGTTTGGTCCAAAGCGAACGGCTTCCGGAGTTTGGTAAAGAAATCGCCATAGCGTGCACCAACGCGCAGGAAAGCGAAAGAATCGCAAATTAGTTTTAATTAGTTTTAAAACATAGTTTAACGCCAACATAGCGGCAACATAGTTTGCCAACGTGAAATAAATGAATACGCTCTCAAATGTGCCGTCCGAGGCAGAGTGTGTTCGCCACGTTCGGCACACGCGATAGCTCGCTGCTCTCTGATTGGTTGAATCGTTTTTTGGACATAGCTCGGTAAGTACTTATCCGATTAATATGAAACCTTGAAAAGGCACATCCTCGGGTCCCCAGCAATATACCTGGCAAGTTTAAAGTATATCGGACCCGTGGTTGTCGAGAAACAGCGGTCGCATACACACACACACACAGACAGAGATTAGTGGAATTATAGATCGATAGATAAATTTGTAAAACTTTCTAAAATCCTGTTTTCTCTTTGTCATTATGGAATATTGAGTGTAGATTGATGAGGGAAAAAATGAATTTAAACGATTTCAGCATAAGGCTGCAACATGACAAAATGTGAAAAAAGTGAAGGAGTCTGAATACTTTCTGAATGCACTGTAAATGGAGCAGGTTACAGCCTTCGTGTTACCTCCACCATCAAAGGTGGATGGAGGTTATGTATTCACCCCTGTCTGTCTGTCTGTCTGTGAACAATATATCTCAAATAGTTGTGGATGGATTCGGACAATCATTAGATGGATGGAAAAGTATGCGACAGTGACAAAATCATTAGATTTTAGTGAAGATCCGGCTTCGGATCCAGCTCATAGAGTTTTCTAAGTGTTTCTTCACCATTGGGAGATAGGGCCAAAAACGATATATATAGCAGGATATCTCAAAAAGTTATGGACAAGTTATGACTAAACATGGTGGACGAGTTGGTTAGGTGACAAGAACAAGCCGATTAGATTTCGGTTCAGGTCAGAATCCAGATCCGGCCTATCATTGGGATGCAAAACAAACTGTTCAGCCTTGCGGAGGTATGCGCTCTACCGAGTGCTGTTCTAGTTACCTCCGCCACCAAAGGTGGATGGACGTTATGTTTTCAACTTGTCTGTCTGTCCGTATGTGAACAAAATATCTCAAAAAGTTGTGGACGGATTCGGACGAAATTTGGCAGAGATGTAGCGTATGTGACGCCGACAAAATTATTAGATTTTGGTGAAGTTCCGGATCTGACTACTATAATTTATTAAGTGATTCTCCGCCATTGGGAAATAGGGGCAAAAACGATACATCGCAGGATATCTCAAAAAGTTGCGAGAACCTTTTCTCAAAAAGTTGAGAGAACTTTTTCTCAAAAAGTTGTGGACAGATCTGGACGAAACTTGGTGGACCGGTTGGGTGACTGACAAGGACGATTCGATTTTGGTGAAGATCTGAATATGGATTCGGATATGAGAATTATTTACTTTTTAGGTGATTCTTTGCCATTGGGAGATCGGGTCAAGAACTATACATAGCAGGATATCTCAAAAAGTTATGGATGGATTTGGACGAAACTTGTTGGACAGGTTGTGTATGTGACAAGGAAGAATCGATTCAATTTTGGTGAAGATCCGGATCCGACTAGTAGAATTTTAAAAGTGATTCTTCACCATTGAGTGATATGGCCAACCAGACGGAGGTATGCTCTCTACTGAGTGCCGTTCTAGTTAATCCTGTAGTCAGGGTTGGCACCAATTGTCCCAACCTGGGTTTAACCACCCCCCCACCCCCCCCCCCCCCCGACACTTCAATAAATCTATTATTTTCCCAGAAAAGTGTATTATAAAAAATTCCTATAACTGCCCTTTTTTTTTTTTCTTAACCATTGTAAGGGATAACAGGAGGTCGCGGCGACCACATACCAGGAAGGGTGTGTCGTCTGGTAAATTCGGCTGTGAAACACTGATCTTCCACATGCACGAGGACTCCAGATCTTCAATAGTGCGTGGTATCCTGGTATTAACCACTGATGCCAAGTGTCCCCAAATAAAACAGTGGCCTTGCTTCTGGACATGGAGGACATTCCATCGGTCCAAGACATCCCATTCACCTCAAAGGAATAGTCTCAAAAAAGTTTTTTCACACATTTCCGATGATTCAGGATTTTGAAACACCCTGTACAGCAGATATAAAGCAGTCTGACACATGAATAAGAAAGAAGCATAAAAAATACCTCTTATTTGTTCAAGAGAGATGATGGGGAGGTAGCATTGCTTACCTGTACAATTCATCAACTGGTGGACCAAGACGAGCATGGACAGATGGCTGGCGACGGGATTTTGATTCTTTATGAAAATAGTAATTTCCCACTGTGATACGAAGCTCTGTATCTAGCTCCAGAGGTGGTTTGGGAGAGCGGGACTGACACAGTTGAACGAGTTAAAAGAGCGGGAAAACAACAACCACTGAAAATGTGTAAACACAGCAGTCATCTTTAACGAATCGACATTCATTAACCAGAAACCAATGGCAATGTAATTACTACGACAATCGTTTTACATCACGGGGAATAACAGATAACGGTACACAGCCATGCACGAAAGCACCCATTCACTTTCATGATAGACGATGACCTTTCGGCCAATAACCCATATCCATTTGAGAGAGCCCTGTCGCGCATCCTGCTGGTCCATGATGTAGTAAACTACTCACAATAAGTTCGGGATATTGGCAGGTTCTTCGGTGTGGTTGATTTAGTGTATTAATTATGTTGAAAAAAGTTGTTGGTCCTAATTCTATGGTTATTAATGAGTGTGAAAACACAGCATTCTTGATTTCAATACCGTAACCCTAACCCCCATTAAAAAAAAAAACTCACTCCCACAATATCCCTAACTTATTGTGAGTAGTGTAAATCTCTGACCACATACACGAGGACTCAACATCAAAAAAATAAATGAAAAAAGGTCTGCGTAGACGGCAGTTAACAGTGACCATTCAAATGCTTGGAAGTAACTTAAAGCAAGCTGCTTTTTGTTTTGTAACTCCACATTACAATTTAAACAAATAGAAACATTGTTATCCTTGCACAACAATACATTAAAACAATTGACAGAGGATATTTCTCGAATTCTTCCAAAAAGTCAGAATGTCGATATTGTTATACGGACGAAGCAGAATCACATTAAAATACACATGATAATAACTATCATTTTTCTGCTAATAATGTTTTTAGAACCCCTATACAATTTGAAGCAGTGTCCTGGGGAACAAAACTCCAATCACAAATGCAATATATACCTGAACACATTTAAAAACAAGCCAAGAGCTTCTTTGGTTAAGTCACACAAACCCATATGTGCAGCATTCATTCAGAAAGCATCAGATAAGCACAGGTGATCTTTGCTCCCTTTCACACAAACCAAGCTGCAGGAAAACAGGAGATCATGATCATGATGAAAACAGTTGCTCCAAAAAAACAACATCCTTGGCAATGTAGAAGCATAAACTTCGTTCGAGGGCTGAAGGCCACAAGGCTGGGACCTCTACGTGCTTGGGCCCCTCCTTCAGGGCTGTAAAACCCACCATGTAGTGTATAGACAAATATGGGTTCATGCTTGCTTTATAATGAAGGGAAAACAGAGGGAAAGCATGACGATGGCGAATACTGTGCAACACTTCTCATTGTATGTGTATCGCATATGTATGACAATAAATTCCTCATTTGGTAATTTGGAATTGGTAATGAAATCACTTGACTGGTCCATTCATTCATATGCCACAACCTTGCTGCTCGTTGCATTACTTCTGGGAGCATGATGGTGCAAAGGGAAATGTTATCAATAAAAACTGAAAATACAGGACACTAAATATAAAGGGATATTCTCACATGTATTGAGGAGTCGGAAAAAACTATAATTACACTCTTAAACGTCGTGACATCAACCGATATGCCCCCACCTACATTATTACATCATTATACATACTTGTACCAAGTTTGATTTGAATCCCTTCTGCTGTTGTCAAGTATCTAATTTTCACCCAACATGCCATGCAGATGCAGAAAATAGGGCAAAATGGAGAAGATTGTCATGGGGACCGCAAGGCTAACCCCCACTCTAGCAGGGAAAATGGCCTTAAAATGCATGTTGTTGTTGTTCTATGCCATGCCCTATGATCTTTGACACCAAAATCTATTCAATTCTTCTTTACACCAAAGCACATACTTGATGCAAGTTTCATTTAAATCCCTTCAGCCATTCTCAAGTTATCACTCCAACGAAAACTTATCACAGACACACGCACGGACGGACACACGCACGGACGGTCAGACAGACAACCCAATAATGTAATGCCTCCGGCGGCTTGCCCTTGCTACCCCTTCACCACTGCCATCCCTCATTACTCCTTCACCATTATCCACCTTGTTCAAATTACATTGTGCAGAAGTGGAAATGTATGCGCAATTAAATTTTCACGCTGAGCGACATTTTGAAGTAGTCGCATGTTTTTTGGGGGTTTTTTTGCCGAGCAGCCACAAGACACATGACAATACAGATGTTAACCACGTATATCCCCAGAGTCTGTTTACATTGGGAGAAAATAATTTGCAGTGTAACGAGAACTGAAGAGAAACAGACATCGAAACACACTTTAATTACGATGGTTTACGAACTTGGTGTAAATCACATGGAACCAATGGATAACGGAATGCAAAATACAACAGGAAAGTGAAATATAGCAAAATACAACCAGGACCCCACACAAGTATGTTTTACTCATCCCCTACCTCAAAAACATCAGCAAGATTATGCAAATTATCAAGTATTTAAAGTCGCCCACTATCCTGCTTCAGTTGAATAACAGATTAGGTAACTGTAAACATGACAATGGAGTGGGCTGGATGCAGAAGGCCTGTAAAGAACAAAGCAGGCCAGATATCAAAACCAGAAGAGAGACAGGTCGTTTTACTGTGAGAATGTTGCTCGAGATATTCTGAGCTGCAGTTTTGCAATGCGTCGATGGGAAATTGTGTTCCGAGTATGGAACGAAAGACTTACACACACAACTCTCTGAAACGTAACTTGTTATGAAAACAACAGAATACATTCACTCTCAATTTCCAGGATTTTCCATGAATGTCAGTGAAATTCCATGACTTTCCAGGATTTCCATGACCCGTATGAACCTTGTATTCGGAGTGTGCTTTGGATTATTATCATGTTGGAAAATAAATCTGCCTTCTGATTAAAATATTTCCACTGGAAACTGCATGGTGCTGCAGGATCTGCTTGTACTTCTCTTTTGTTTGCGTCCCATTGATTTGAACAAGTTTTGCAACAGCAAAGGCTGAGTTAGAACCCCAGACAGTCACAGAGCCCCCCTCGTGTACAACAGTGGGATGCAAACATTGCATGTTGTGAGGTTCTCCAGGTCTTCGGTGTACAAGCTGACTTCGCTTTCATCCACAAATTTCAAACTTAGATCCATCAGAACAGAGTACCGCATTCCATTGTTAAAATTCCCAATGTTGGTGTTGAAAATTTCAGTCTTTTCACCTTTTCTGTAGTCTTACCATTGGTTTCTTTGCTGCATCTCTGCCATTAGCATCTCTGCCATCTAATCTCCCAAGCACCTGCTGCAATCAGCCTTCTGTGCACAGTGCTGGAAGGGATGTCAATGTTCAGGCCTGCTCTCATATTATTTGTCAGCTGTTGACTTGATCAAATAAGCCATCAAGTAAGCCGAGAAACTTAAAGTGCTTTTCTTGTCTTGGGGAGGTTCTTCTGGGGCTATCTGTCCTTATCTTGTCGTGTACCAACCGAGCCGGTTTCTTTCAGGTATTGCAGTGTACCTCACACTATTGGAGGAGATCTTGAGCTTTTCTATTTCTTTGTAGTGTGCCCTTCTTCTCACATAGTTTGGGTTCAGAATGGTGCCAAGGAAGCAACTTTCCACCAAAATGGGAAGATCCACTCATACATACACTCCTCAAGCAAGGGAGTAAGCTGATGAAAACTAATTTCACATATTCACTTATTTGCAACTTTTGTTATGATTTCTTATAATTCACATTAATGTTACAGGTGTTGATACTGAGAATGGGGGAGGGGGGGGGGGATGGGGCAGGGGGCAGAAGGGATTATTTAAAATGGCGAGTTGAGGTGATGCTGGTTTGGGTTTATTTAAGAAGCGAGTAAAGGCAATGCTGGTTTAGGAAGGGGTCTTAAAGGGTCTTTATGGTCTTAAGCATCTTCCAGGTATATTGGGGTCTAAAAGGTCTTCAGGGTATTCGGGGTTTTAAGGGTGTTCAGGGTCTTCAAGGGTGATGTTATGTTATGGATCCTTTGGGAGTATTTGGGGTCTAATCTCCCAAGCATGTAAAAAGTCTTCTCTCAAGCATGTAATCTAATCTCCCAAGCATGTAAAAAGGGCGTTACGGGTCTTTGGGTTATTTTAAGGGCCGAGGTGGTGTATGAAAATACCCTTAGGACAAACCCCGGGTCGGACTTGGTCTGTGGACGAAATTTGGTGGTTGTTGGACCAGTGGTCTTTGCAAAGACTGCGAACAGACAGACATCCGATTAATTTTATTTATTGGACTAGTGGGGCACCCGTGACAAACCCACATGTGTAGATGTATGTGTGACATCTGGACATCTCGAGTTGGATGATGCACCAAGAGTTTTACCAAATGGGTAAAAACCTCACTCTCCTCTCTCTCCCCAACATCACTCACTCCTCTCCTTTCCCCACCCCTCACTCCCCTCTCCCCCGCCTCACTTCCCTCTCCTCCGCCTCACTCCCCTCTCCTCCGCCTCACTCCCCTCTCCTCCGCCTCACTCCCCTCTCCTCTGCCTCACTCCCCTCTCCTCCACCTCACTCCTCTCAACCCCTCACTCCTCTCAACCCCTCACTCCTCCAACTCACAATCCCACGAGATATGCGGAAAGGACGACCCAAAACCAATTATCTTCTTTTTGATTCGTATATAAACATCATTAAAAGTAAATAATGACCTCGGCCAAAGTTCAAACGACGTGGGTTTAATCTCTACATGAGAGAATTCCACATAGCTATTTGGGCGGTGTATAAGCCAACAGATCGCTGTTTCCATCGATCTTGCCGAGGCCATGACACCTATCGGCTCAAACACCTCAACGTAACACCTATTTCTTTTGTGATTAATTTGTGATTGGAGTTATGTTGTTTGGAATGAAAAAAGAGATATCGAGTTCTTGTGAATGACGACATGCCGTGATGGTTTCTACTTTCTGAACGTGATCTTCGCGGATCGCCAGATGCAGATTCACCACGGACCCATGATCGATGTTTCTATACGTGAAAGTACCCGTTTGTTTGCGAACGGGTACGTTTTTCATGGAAGTTCTTCACGAACTTGCTGTCCATGTCTGATGTGCTACTGAAGGTGCTACAGGAATGTGGAATTTATTGGTTTCATACTTTAGCATTCGCCGTAACTGCATTGCCTGTTTGCTTCTGGCCTCCCACCCGTGCACAGCACGGGTATCTCACTAGTTATGACAAGCGTTATGCCTAGGTCCCCCGTCGGTGAAGTAATGTGAGTTGACAAAGTGGAAGACGCTAGGTGGCCATCTTGGATTTTGACGTGGCAACCCATTTTTCAAAAGCGTTCTTCCTTATGCGTAGATACACCCACACACCAGATTAGAAGTTAGTAGTTCATTTATTTTTCAGGATATTTCGCTCACAAGGTTCAGACATATATATGGTGGTGGCCATCTTGGACTTTGACGTGGCGACCCAATTTTCAATAGCGTTCTTCCTTATCCCTCGATACACCCACACACCGGAGTAGAAGTTAGTAGTTCATTTATTTTTCAAGATATTCCGCTCACAAGGTTCAGACATTTACTTTTCAAGATATCGCGCTCACAAAGTTTAGATATGGTGACAGCCATCTTGGATTTTGACGTGGCGACCTAATTTTCAATAGAGTTCTTCCATATGCCAAGCTGCACCCACACACCAAATTAGAATTCGGTCCTTCGCTTACTTTTATAAAGATATTGCAGTGCACGTACGCACGCACGGACGGAGGGGAAAACCATAGTCCCCCTTTCACTCCGCGGTGCGACGGGGGACAATAATTTAGCGGTCTTACACCTTGGAAACTTCTAATTGGCTCTGTCAAGCTGCCTGCATCAGTCCTTCATCCTTTAAATTATTATTCCCACTAAGTCACATGGTTTCCCCCACAGACCCAGGCTCCAGCCTTTGTGCCAGCACATGCACTCGTGCTGCGAAACCCGACACTCGTGCTGTGCACCCCCACGGTGTCCAGGACCTCACAAATAGCTCCTACGATCACCCACGACAACAACAGTCACTCCTACTTCGGCCATGTTACCCGAAAAGCTCATGGACTTGTATGCGAAACAACTTATAGCGAGCAGACTTATCACGGGGACCCCCCTAGAGATGTTTGGTGTTACTTGTGTATTTGAGATTCCATCCCTGCTTTGAAGTTGCAGAATATCAGCACAGCAAAGTCTTTCATCTGAGATGTGAAGAAAGTGTCAACCGGCCAAACCGGTCACCGAACTTTCTGTGGGGAGGGGGGGGGGGGGGGGGGGGGGAGGAGAGATCACATCGTAGTTTAACTTCAACACCTTTTAACTTTTTTTCTTTTTTAACTTCAACACCTTAAAACATTATTAGAATTAAAAACCATGTTCAGTTCTTTGTTTATTACTTACAAATCAATATAATCACATCGAAAAAATATATTTTAATTTCTGATTCTGTGGACCTTTGAGCTAGTACACTGGACAAAAGCAAATTGTAGCTGTGGTATCAAAGCCACAAACTTAAGCATTTGTTTTATTTCACTCCAGCACTTTACCTTAAATTGTGCTTCCATATGGGAAAACCCAAAAAATCTTGTGACCTTCTTAAAAAAATCTTGTTTCTTGTAACCAACAAAAATAAGCATTTTGGCAACAGTTTCCTTTCTCTCATTTCAGTATAAATGAAGACTTAATCATTCTCTGCACTGTGCCCCAAACACTCTTTTCCTGGTCCATCACAAACCAATTGCCTTGTCAAGATAGTGCAGAGATAGTACAATCACTTTTGAGTTGTCGAGTCCGTGTTCGATTCTAGACCCGACTATAAACTGTCGGATTTGTGCTTTGCAGGCATCGCACCGTCACTTGACTGGATGTTAAGCTGGGTGTCTGTCCACCAGCATTAACTGGTGAACAAACATTAAAGATTCCATGACATTTTTAAACAAAAAATACAAGTTATTAGCCAACGACAAACTGTCCATAGTTATTTCAACGAGAAAGATAACGGAGAGCAGTTGCCAACATGATTCTGTTGTGTATCCATTTGTATAATGTTCATGTTGCTATGCGCAGAGATTTGGTCATGCTCAGTTCTCTTCCTGATGTCCCTTCTTTATACATCAACCTAAGGCTCATGGTAGAGCTTGTGCACAAATCATGCACCACAAAGACAGGAGTAGAGAACAGTACATTTCAAATCCATTATATTAGTGGACAATGGACAAATACATATAGTATATCAATTTAAACTTGGGTTCCCAAGATTGATCTTGATTCACAGATTCAGATGTGAATGCTGAACAAGTCAACCAAAGTGAAGGATTTATCATCTGTGCCTATCTGTGTAACCTACAATCGGTACGAGGTGTGTAAAAATTAACTTTCACATTATGACTTTGGATGAATAAACGTTACAGTTCGTTTTGTTCGTTATTTTGAAACATGCTGGCTCTGCTTCCTCCTGAGTACATCTATGGCACGAGTTTGAATCCACAGAAAGTAAATTAACGTCCACAATTCTATGGGCTATGTTCAGAAATGTATGTTATGGCACACCTCATTGCACCATCAGAAAAGTCAATTGGACACCTGGGATCACAAGAAGACCCCAGCTCGCAACAGTATTTTAATAGGCCTCAGAGAAAACACAACAGGCCAACCACTCGTGCCAAGCAAACAAATCCGTCAAAACAATGGAGGAAATAAAAGTCAGCCTCAAAATAAAAGTTCTCAAATCATACTAAAATGCAGCAATTCTCTGTATGTTTGACCACTATAGGATGGAAAACGGCTGGGCCAATCTCCAGCAAATATTGTATATGTGCCCCACCAATCCCAGGGTCAGGTCATTGGAACAAAACAATGCCCCCACTTCTCCCCTTGCATGAGACTTGCAATACTCGCCTGTACACAGACAGCAGTACAGGTGGTTTAAACCACCGACCCCTGCCGTAGGTAGTGGGTATCGACACTTTTTCTCCTTCCTGGAGGGAACGGGTGTTACTAGTTAAAGAAAATATAAGGAATTACTCAATCAATTAAATTAAAACAAAGTGAAAAGAAAAGCTCAATTAAAAGCTTCCGAAATTAAAAAAAAAAGTCCCACAAAAAAAAAAGAAGGTATCAGGAAGTCGGTAGGATTTCCTAGGTAGGGATAGAACGGGCACTCCATATGTTTAATACAACACAATCCCCAAAAACATCCACCAATACATAAATGCAAACCGATAAGGGTACATACCAGTAGTCTGCAGATTTCACATCCAGCAACAGCCAAGAAGCTCTTGGACAGTATCGCTAAACTCCAAACCTGGCAGACCCAAAACAGCCTGTTCAGACAGCCTAAGGGACCATACAACAAAATACATGACGTTTTTGAGGTGGGGGGGGGGGGGTGCGGAACGTCGCAGAGTGTCAAGGGGGTGGGAGAGTCAGAGTCTGGTGAAACAATCTTCATGGGTGCAACCATCTTGGATTTCCTTCACCATGACAGGACATGTAATTTCAGAACAACCTTGCTTTTGGTTGAATTCATCCAAAAATGGCAGAGGTGCTGTTAAAATCGTTAATTCAAGGTTTGAGAGGGCATTTCCCAAAAGGAGAAAGCAGGAAGTTAAACGAGAGGTTTGTAAAATTTGAGGGAAGCCGAAGACGACGCTAACTCATTGACTGAGCTATCGAATGCCACCGATAAAAAAAAAAACTTGCAGAATGGAAGCAAATCGAAGTTTAGAAAGGTGGAATTGCTCTCATTCAGTCACATGTTTTTTGGGTGGCAGTAAGACAAAGCATCACCGAGACAAAGCCTCCAAAGGGAGGGAGTAGGGAGTTAAAATACTGCTAAAAAAGTCACGTATTTTGTGTACAGCCACTGACTCAAAATTGTTCACAGAAAGATGCAGTAAATATTGCTTCACATGATAATTTCTTGTGTTATACCTGTTTTGTTTTTTTCATACATACTTTTAGGTATCCTTTTACAGTTTCAAAAATGTTTTTTGTATTCCTTGTTTTAATAATAATCTGAGTTCCCTTCCAAGAAACTTCAATTCAGGAGGGCTTTATACCCATCAAACCTCCACTAATATTGCCAACCTATAGTAGTTTGTCGGTGCTCTATCTATCCTTTTAAAATGTTGAGCATTCATTGTAGAAGCAACAGGAACCATTTTTAAAGTCGTGGGTATAACTCGGCTGGGGTTTGAACCGCCGACCTCCCAGACTCAGAACATACGCTCTAACCATCACGCTGCCTAACTTAAAGTTTTAGAGCTTCTTAAAAATGGACAAATACATGGGATATCAAATATACAGTAAAATACATAGTATATTTCTTCTTAAAAAGAAAAGAAAGTCTTAACAGCTTGGTAGTCTTGGAGCTTCCCGGGTAACGACATATCCCCAAAATCTTTAAGAGCCAACAAGAATAAATAAAAAATGTAAATATATTATTTACTTTGATGGTGTACAACAACACAGATGCACAGTATCATTCTCCAGCCATAACATCACAGTTAAACGAGCAAAACAGGAGTATGAAAAAAGGGGTTTTATATATATATATATATATATATATATATATATATATATATATATATATATATAAATAAAAATCGTGTGTACCTGGAAGAACAAAAGAAAGGAGAATGGGGGCGGTAGTCCAAATCCTGCCATTTTCTGCATGCAATTTCAGGTGGTTTATATGCGAGACCTAACAGACTGAGCAAGGCAAGAGATTGGGATTTTCAGACTTGTAAATTTTCCAGCTTAAGATATAAAGAGAAATGTTTTTAATACAGTTGCTTAGGCTCAGGGAAGAACGGAAACAATCAACAACAAAAACAGGAAGGCGTCATGCGGAGCACTATTCTGGAACCCCCCCCCCCCACCCCCAAAAAGGTTGCCATTGATCCATCAAATTGTCCATTTCAGCAAGATTAAAATTGACGATCTTGATCAAAGCTCGGGTCAATAGGATGAAAAGTGATGATTTTTCAGATGAAAATTGATTTTTGGAAGTTTGAGCTCGAGATGACCTTTGGCCTTTTGACCTCAAAAATAGTTGGTTTCCCTATTTAGTGACCCAATGTACAAATGCTGTTCAATTTTCAAGTCAATCAGATAAAAATTGATTGTTTATCAGATGAAATTTGATGATTTTGGAAGTTTGACCTTGAGTTGACCTTTGACCTCAAAATCAATTAGCTTCTCAATTGTGACGACCTCAACAATTGGTGAAGTTTCATGATCGGTTTAGAATTGTGACCTGTATGCGAGTGAAAAACAAACAGACAGAATAACAAACGCAACCGACCAATATACTTGAAAAATCTTCGATTTCAAAAGCAATAAACAAGAAAAACAGCAATCAAAGATTGCAAACCCTCGCCAGGAAGTATTTTTAGTGGTTTTTTAAGGCTTTTGTGTTACAACAAATATGGCGGCCGAACCACGTGACCAATGGCGTCATTATTTTTTTTCGAAACTAATTTATTCCTCGATTATGCTCAAGAAATTTCATCTTGATCGGATGAAGTTTTGTACTTGTCGAATTATGACGTCATAATGGAGGCACCTATGACATCATCATTAACATATTTTATTCCCCATGGAGAGTTCTTTACAATGAGCCATATCTCAATTTTTTTCTATTCAGCACTTTCGGAGATATAGAGGTGCAAAGCTTTTCGGTTTTTCCAAGATGGCGGTCGAACCACGTGACCGATGACGTCATTCTTTTTTTTTTTCTCCACCAGTTTATGCCATCATGTCGCTCAAGAAATTTCATCTTGATCGGATGAAGTTTTGTACTTGTCGAATTATGACATCATAATGGAGGCACCTATGACATCATCATTAACATATTTTATTCCCCATGGAGAGTTCTTTACAATGAGCCATGTCTCAATTTTTTCTATTCAGCACTTTCCGAGATATAGTTTTTACAAAGTTTTTCGATTTTTCCAAGATGGCGGCCGAACCACGTGACCTATGACGTCATAATTATCATTAAAAATTTTATACAGGTGGAGTTGCACCTATGGTGAAAATTTCCGATCAATCGGACCAATGGTTGCAGAGAAAATAATATTTATTGTGTGGACAAACAAACAAACAAACAACGGACTCAAATGCAATACCCTCTGGCGAGGGTAATAAATAAAAAGGAAGGCTGTTTCATAAAGCCTTCTCGGTGAAGGGTGTGTAATCTCAATTTACCACAGCTGTTCCAACCAGACCACGATGAGGCAACACATTATAATTAAAGTCACATTAACAGAGAAAACCTCAGAATGGCTGTTTCGTCAACTGGGGTTCATCAATCTGGAAGAGGTTATACAGGTGACCGTGATCAAAAAGTTTTGTTTACACCATGATACACATACTTTTTACTGCAGAAACTCAACATTGCATCTGCTGCTGCCCCATACCTCCCCCCCCCACCCCCCCAAATACAAAATATGTTAAATTATCATTAGAAAAGGAGAATGAAAAAAAAAAAACGGGGGTTGGTGAGGCATAGGGCAGGGGAAGGAGGGCAAATCTCTGATCCACCTATATTTCTCAACAAAGACACTTTGACCTCACATGTATGGATATTCTCGAGGTGGAATGGCAATATGTATGACATCAAACATTGACAAGAGGGTTGCATCACATGACGACAGGCCCATTTAAGGTCAAAAATGTTTAGCCACAAAATCATTCAATTTTGCGAAGCAGGATTTACTCGAAAATATATTAAAAGGAAAATCCTGACATTCAGATTCGGAAGCAAAGAAGCACTTTATTACACCAGTCGGAATTGTACATCCATCAAAGAAGGCATTTTTGGGGAAAATCGATACTTTTCAACAGGCGATTCTAAAATACCAATGTTTAAAGGAAAATGACAACATATAGCAAGACGTTTGTAAGGTCATTTATTGAAAAAAAATAACATGAAACAAGAGCATTATTAAGATGATTCCGGGTCAAAGTGTCGAGCTTTTACGTCCATTACCATGGATGTCAATCCCATAAACTCGATGGCCGAAACGAGATCGAAGATATTAGATTGATGAATACATGTGCACTATTCTCCGTCCAAATCATAAATTGCTTCATCAATAATGGAGCCAAGGCTTCACAAACTTCGAAAAACTGTATCTTCTTCCAGTGGAATTTTACATCGGGGTATTTAAACGGATGGCAACAAAACAACCAAAATAAGAAACTAAAACACCAAATTTTCAAAGCCAATATTTTAGAAGCAAATCACAATTACAGTCGACTTCTTTTTCCCAATAACAAAAATGATACACAAAAATTACATCACCATTTAAGTAAAGAATGAAAATGTTACTCGTTAGCCTGGTAAAGTCGCAAGTTTCTGCGTTCAAATAAAGTACAACCACAATTTGAATCATTAACCTTTTGTGGAAATGGAATTGCATCATAAAACAGTGCGAACATTGCTTGATGCAACCAGATAGTAAAAACAATAATATAAGAGGGGCAGCGTATGAAAAAGAGCAGCACAGTGACAACAAATAAAACTTCGAAACAATTCACATCATCACAATCGTCAATTTTATTACGATTCTTCTTTGGAAGATGGACTGGTGTCTGGATCTTCACTTTTAGCCTGCTCCTCAGTGCCAATATCATCACTTGACAGAGAAGGCATCTTACTGACAACACAAGGAGTTGCTGCACTTGGAGCAGAAGCCTTTCTTTCAACATTCGTACCACTGTAGAAAATATCATGAAGCTCTTGCGCATTCGCTGAAGCCAGAAGTGTTTGGCGACGCGTCATCATCGTCTGTGCAACCAAAATCGGACGTGGCGGTACAGGGATAACCATCACAGATTCTAAAACCTCAGTGGTTCCTGGAGCACACTCCTCCTGCGTATTGGCTTTGTCAGTTACACAACTTTTCTCTGGATTCTCCTCTTCTTCCTCCTTTTCCACTTTGTCTGAAGTCAAGTCGATTTTCATTGCAACAGGCTGCTCGGCCGAATTCAAAGGTAGCGGTACAGGTCTGGCCAACACAGATTCTAAAACCTCAGTGGTTCCTGAAGCATGTTCCTCCTGCAAATTGGCTTGGTCACCAACACAACTTTTTTCTGGATTCTCCTTTTCTTCCTGCTTTTTCATTTTGTCTGAAGTAATGTCGATTTCCATTGCAACAGGTTGCTCATCCGAAATTGAAGGTCGCGGTACCGGGATGGCCAATACAGATTCTAAAACCTCAGTGATTCCTGGAGCACACTCCTCCTGCGTATTGGCTTTGTCAGTTACACAACTTTTCTCTGGATTCTCCTCTTCTTCCTCCTTTTTCACTTTGTCTGAAGTCATGTCGATTTCCATTGCAACAGGCTGCTCTCTTTCTATTTCAATTGATGAAATGTTTTCAGCACTTCCCTCCTCAAAAGTTTCCTCTTCAAGTGGAGACTGAACCTCTTCTTTTCCCTTCTCCACTGCTGCCATTTCGTGAAAGCCCCCCATCTCTGCTTCAAGTCCCCTCTTATCCACATTGTCAGCTGCCGCTGTTTCAGCGTTTTCAGTTGAAGTCTGCAGGTTAATGTCAGGAATCTTCAATGGCCCTTCTTTATTGTCTTCTTTTACCACTTGTGTTATCGCAGAATGTTTACATTCCTCTTTCAACTCTTTATTATTTTGTTGTTTCTGCATCATTACTTGTAGTTGCTGTTGCTCTTGTTGCTGTTGCATCAATCTGTCGTCTGTCACAACTGGGAGGGGTTTTGCAGAATGTTTTCCACCAATAGACAAAAACATGTTCAAAGGCACCGGGCACTGCATCGCTTGTGGGACTAAAGAACTGGGCTTTCGTTGGGATATTGGAAGCAAGGGTAGCTTGGGTCGAATTCTGGGTTGGTTTGCCATTACTGTCGGCACATTTGTCACCGGTGGTGGAATCAATGTCTTCCCTGAAAGGTTAATTGAAATTTGTTTGGATGCTTTGCTGTTGAACGCTTCATTCTTCGCCCCTTGTGTTCCATTGACTTCTTCAGCTTTTGTTGCAGCACATTTTGAAGATTCGCCTTCTGCAACTTTTTCTTTGGCCTTGTCTGTACCCCGAAGAGTTAGCTTGATTTGAGTTTTACTTGAAGCATCAGTTCCGCCATCAATCTTAATCTCATCCAGTTCGACAAACTGTCGTTTCTCCTTTTCCATAATCTTCATCAGCTTTGTTTTCCTTTCCTGGCTATCTTCATAATCCTTGCGTTTCTTTTCAACTAGACATCGTTGTCTAGTGTCCTCTGTGATTACTTGAGCTGCAGCTTTACGATGCTTGTACAACTGGTATACATAGTTTGGATCTTTGGTCGCGAACTTCTGCAGATGTGCAAAGAAACATAAGCACATTAAAGCAACCTCAATGCGACATATTATTCCACAGTGCAAACCCAGGATTGTAATTCATCACATTACAATTTCAAAATAAAAACAATGATTGCATGCAATACAAGGTTGCATGAATGCAAATAAATCCCAGAATAATTTTCTTACATGAAAAGAAAAATGTTTACTGACTAATTCGAGATTTTAAGAACAAGAGTTGGTCTGTTTGGTGTTCACATATGTACCCAAAACTCATGATGCTGATAACACTTGCTCAAATTCCCACTTACCATGTGTATTTGTTCATTGGAAACAAATGTTTGTACAATTTATGCATGTGAATGTATGGCTTTTTTTTCCTACAGATGACTTGTATACAAGAGCTGCCATTAGCCTAAGATAAATGCTGAAATAGTAAAAGTACGAACTACATAAATGTCATGCATCACAAAAAGGTCAGGCATGCCTGTTATGTCTAATATTCAGGTCATTATTTTGAGAGTTGACATGCCTAATATTTTGAACCATTTTCACGGCGTAGCCCGTCGGGCAAAGCTGTCTCGAACAGTGTTTGTCTGTCCGTATGTATGCATGCATGTCCCTCACAAATGTACAGAAATCAGAGCTGAAGATCTGGTCACATGACAGGGGTGATGTGAGGTGATTACATCTGTGATGTCATTACGGTGTACATCGGCAGACTCCACACTTCGCCATTTTGATTTCTATGCTGTTCAGGCCAAACATATCGTGGAACCTGTCATATATCACAATCGACATGCTCTCTCTACCTTCACATTTTTCGTTCAGTGTGAAACACAAACAAACCGATTGTTAAAATGACCATCAAATATTGAAAGCATAGATATTGCGGATCTTCCAACGTTACAGTACATATAGGCATTAGGCTTCATGCCTTCATGTCTCACCTTCAGGCCACTTCAGACAAATTAGCCCAGGTATCGTAATATAGTAGTAGTATAGTTTTCGTAATAATAATAACGTGAATAATAATGATAATATCGTAAATATAATCATAACACTGCAATCTCTTTGTCGTGATTGCAATGTTACTGGATTGAAGCGGTGTATGGTTTGTTGATGACGTGATGAGAAGCGGTGTGCTAATTATCATGGGAGTAAGGAATTAGCATGTTTATTAATACAGTAACATCATCTTCAGATTATTATTAATAATGATAATAATAATAATATTAATAATAATACTATAGTAAATATAATCCGAACACTGCAATCCCTTTGTCGTGACAACAAAGTTACTGGATTGAAGTGGTGTATGGTTGGTTCATTGTTGACTCGAAGCATATAGAATAAACCATTGTCTCAATGCAATATCTTCACTTCCATGGTGACAGACAGCTTAGAGACTTGGAGTACTTAAAAATAATTTAATACTTACAATATTTGCTAACTGGTATCTCCACACAGGTCATACTATCCTCTTCAACTAAAGTATAAAACAAGCCCAGCTACGCTGCTGTTCGACTTACGGTCTTCTTTCCAATCAACTAATCTATTCATAATTTCAATGGAGTGAAGGGGTTTTCAAAGTTTTCTGAAAAATGTTGAACAATGCTGCGAGAACGACAAAGCGTACAGCTTGCATATGCAACCTTCGGGAAGGCAAGGGTGAGCTATAAATATTCAGTGACAAAAAAAACTGATCTGAGGCGAAAAAGGCAATGATAACTAGAATGACACGAGGTAGAGCGCATCCCTCCACCAGGCTGAACAGTTTACGTTTTGTATCCCACTCATAGGCCGGATCTGCTGACCTGAATCAAAATCTAATTGGCTTGTTCTTGTCATCTAACCAACTCATCCACCGAGTTTTGTCAAAATCCATCGACATCTTTTCGAAATATAATGCTATATATCGTTTTTGGTCCCACGTCTGAATGGTGAAGATTAACTTGTCAAAAATTAAATGATTCTCGCATCCAGATTCAGATGTTTACCAAAATCGAACAAATTCGTCTTTGTCTCACACACCTAACATGACTACCAAGTTTCGTCTGAACCATTTTTGAGATATCATGCTATATATATTGTTGCGGTTTTAGAAAGACCCCGGGGAGTTGCAATCAACACATAAGAGATCCCTACTTTAGATATTTCCACAGTAATTTTGTCTGGTTTGGTTTGTTTTTTGTTTTTTTTTGTATACTGAATCGAGGCTCGTGAAAGAGCTAACATTTACTTCACAAACAAATCGACCAGACAAACAAAATACACAAAAAGAGGGAGCGGAAGACAAGATGGGGAGAAATGGGGAAGCACACAAACACAACATCCGAGAGCAGGGAGATGTGTGGAAGGGAGAGGGCCCGGGGGGAGGAGGCATGGGAAGGGGGGGAGGGGAGGGGGAGGGAGTAGTATAAAGCACAAGGACACCAAGGACTTCCAGGACAGAAGTTGGTATTTCAAAAAGGGGAATTGGGGTGAAATTAGCGGGGGTAGAAAAGATCAAGGTTTTGGATGGGGGAAGATAAGAGATGGTGGTGAACAGCTGTTTTAAAGACTTGGAGGGTGGAGTGGGATTGAAGAGAGTGAGGGAGTTTGTTCCAGAGGCGGGAGAAAAGAGGAATGAAGGAGTGAAGGTGAGCAGAGAGTCTTGATTTTGGCAGTTTAACCAAAAGAGGGTTGCAGGCAGATCTTGTGCGACCTGTAGGAATATTTGCGGGACAGAGCCCAGAGAGAGCTGGGGGGGCAAGGCCAGAGAGGAGTCGGTAGAAGACGGAAAGACCACCAACCTGCCTGCGGTGAGTGAGTGAGAGGCCCTTGGAGTTAGCTTCATCGCGGGAGATTCCAATGATTCTGAATGCTTTGGTTTCAACAGCGCGAAGGCGAGCTAGGTGTGAGGCAGGAGCACCAGCCCAGAGGGGAGAGCAGTATTCCATTGAGCTGCGGATGAAAGCCTTGTATGTGGTGAGGAGCTCAGGTGTGCCAAGGAAGGACTTCGCACGACGGAGGATGCCCAGTCGGCGACTGGCTTTGGAGGCCAGATTTGAAATGTGGTTTTTCCAGGAAAGATCATGGCAGATAGTGAGACCCAAAAGCTTGAGTGACAGAACTTCTTGGAGAGGATTATTCAGAAAGTTGACGGGAGGGTTGTCCAGTCGGTCTTTTCGGAGAGACATCGTAAGAGTGTGAGATTTGTCAGGATTGAAAGACATGTTCCACTTGTTTGCCCAGTCTGTGATTTTGTCAAGGTCTGCAGAGAGTGAGGAGGCTGCAGACTGCCGATCTGAGGGATGAAGAATGGAGCGACAGAGAGTAGAGTCGTCAGCAAAGAGATAGAGAGGATTTTCAAGAGAGTCAGAGAGATCATTGATGAAGACCAGAAAAAGCACAGGGCCCAGAACACTGCCTTGGGGAATTCCAGCCTGAACAGGAAGAGGAGATGAGAGAAACCCATTCAGGGCCACACGTTGACTACGACTAGAGAGGAAGTCCGCCAGCCATGCGTTACCCTTCCCCTTATATCAGGGACAGGGAAATGTGGTGTGTGTGTGTGTGTGTGTGTGTGTGTGTGTGTGTGTGTGTGTGTGTGTGTGTATGTATGTATGTATGTATATACATATATATATATATATATATATATATATATATATATATATATATATATATATATATATATTGTTGCGAATATGGAATTTGGCCTCCATATCCGCTTGTAAATATTCCCCTATTTTCTCCAATACTCCCCAACTTTCCCCAATCCCCCATTCCCTAGTCCCATTGCATGTAAATAACAATCAGTAGAGCCGACCTTCCCCTTATTCCCCCATTAAATGTCGTGCCCAGGTCCACCGCACCACACGTAGACAACTTTCGGACATCTTCCTAGTTATTCTTAATCTATGTCAGTTAAGGCCTCGTTTCCATTAATTATGACTCTTCGTTGCACCAGAATGTGATTATATGGCATCAGTAGTGAGTTTAGGACCTTTCCCATACCTCCTCCCATCTTCTTCCCCAAACAACAACAATAACAACAACTACAACAACAATTACAACAACAACAGAGGAGATGGCGGCGGAGCGGGGGAGGATGCGTCCTCACACCGGCTCGATTAGCGCCATTGACCACGCGCTCCACGGGGTTACCACGAAGGGGCTCCTTGTCAGCTCCTCGTCAAGGGCGGAGCCTGGTAAACCCCCCCGCACGCACCCAATGAGAAGCAACGTGCCGATTCCACGAGGCGGAGCTAACGAGCCGAGGGCGTGTCACTCCCCGCCGGATATACGCGGCCCCGCGCCGGATGTGACGTGAGATGCGCACCGAGCTTGGAGAAGGAAAGCCACCTGCGAGCGCTGAGTCAGATGCGCCCCCAGCTTGAGCAGACAAGACGCCATCCGAGCGCTGCGACCTCCCCGCATCTCTGGACCGGACCGAGTCGATTCTGACCTTTGAGCCCAGGTGCACCTGGAGCCATCGCTACCCGCCTGTCCTTTGCATCAATCCCCGTGTGAGTCAGCCGTTGTCCTGTTTACCCGTCGTCTGTTGGGAATAATATAAGATTGTGTCTAAGTGCTTGTCTTTCTATGCTGTCCCTCTTGTAGTTGTAATCTAACCTTCCGCCTTAATATAACCTCCTCCGGAGGTCTTGAGAACTGAACCCCTGGTGTCGTATTGTGTCATTATAACCCAGCCGGGTGTCTTCTCTTTCTTATTGAGCCAGCATCGCGCGACTTCGTCAACGTCGAGTATAGTCGGGTAATTTGTGCGGACACGACGGCCATTCCGCTCGGCCCACTTTAACATCAAAGTCGTGTCTGTAACAATATGTATATATATATGTATATATATATATATGTATATATATATATATATATATATATATATATATATATATATATATATATATATATATATATATACTAGACGACCCATGACCCGTTGGGTCAATGTCAGTTTGAATAGATATGAGAATAGAACTAAAGCGAACGCTGGACATCATCAGGGAGATTATTTGGGCCAGCAAGCCATAAGGCTCACCTCTCCAGCGTTCTAAATCACTTACCTGTGACACGTGATTTCGGCCCTTATCTCCGATAACGTTTTTTTTTTTTTTTTTTTTTTAGAAAAAACACGCGACCCGTGGACTACCACGATTTTGTTGTCAGAGGACACTTCTGATGACGATGTTCTTTGTCGATGATCCTCCATTTACATAAACTCGCACGTTCTCTTTCCTCTTCCCTCGACTGAGCGCCACATACAGCTGACCATGCTGGAAGACCGGTTTCTCCAGGTAGACCAGCACATTCTCCATAGTTTGCCCTTGCGCCTTATGGATCGTCATTGCGAAGCAGGATTGTATGGGGAACTGGCAGCGCTGCAAAGGGATATCCTCAGCTTCCGACAGATTTAGTTGGATCCGAGGGAGCATTGCAGTTTCGCCTTCAAACGTTGAACTTATGATCCTCGCAACTATAATATTTCGAAGCATGTCCTCAACAATCATGCGCGTCCCGTTGCAAAGTTTCGGAGGGTCCAAGTTCCGCATCAAAATGATAGGGGATCCTTTTTTGAGCTCGAGGTTGTGCGGCGGCAATCCCGAGACTTCAACGGAATCTAGGAATTCCGTTGGGAAGTGCGTCGCATCAGTACCCTCAGTCACACTGTTGAACGCAGCATACTCTTTGCTAGCACCAGGGAACCTTGTGATGCATCTTGAATTGATGTTTCGCATCATATCGTTGAGGGGCACTAATATAGACCTTGCTGAAAAAACCTCCATCGGATTGGCGAATGATGGATATATGGTATCGATGCACTCATCGAGCCCACTCGCTGTCAGCAGTATATCCTCTGGCAAATCTATCTCATCATCCGCATTTTTCTCGATTCTATCCTCGCCGATGTCGAGCAAAAATCTTGAAAACTGCCCACTTCCGTCGGTCAGTCGCATATTAGTTCTCAAGTGAAACATTCCAAAGCTCTGCCATAAGTAGGACTTCTTTATGCACGCATTCTCAACGTCAGCATCACACCCTCTTTTCACCACGGGCAGAAGTTGATGGAAATCACCACAGCATATCGTCAAGATCCCTCCAAAAGGCTCGTCTTTGTCACATACATCACGCAACGTGCGATCCACAGCCTCGAAACTCTCTCTCCTGATCATAGGACACTCATCCCACACGATGAGTTTTGTACTTCGAAAGAGGTCTGCGATAGTGGAATTTTTATCGATGTTGCATACGCCATCTTCCCTCGGTGTCAGAGGGATTTGGAACCTTGAGTGCGCTGTTCTTCCACCAGGCATGAGGGTAGCAGCTATGCCAGATGAGGCCACCGCAAGGGCAACTTCTCCACTCGCTCTCACTTTAGAGAGAATCAGGTTAATAAGAAACGTCTTCCCTGTGCCTCCAGGCGCGTCAATGAAAATCATTGATGACTGATTCGTGCGGATGTTGCTATTCGCGTCCATAGACGTGAGGTGTGATTCGTTGTCCGCGTCCGTAGCGCCGTCAGAGGGTTGATACGACATTCTTCCTGCAAATAGTATTGTGTTTGTGCTATCGTTTTGCCGATCATCAAATGACAAATAAATTACATTGTGAAAATTAAAGATTTCAAATAAACCTATTTAAAGTGTATGCGCATATAAATAATAAAAAAAAATCGAAGAAATATCTCTCGGTAATTTCCTGAAACATATTTTACTTCCGGGTAATAATGTTGAATGAAATAACGAAGATATATACTGTATGCCTGTTATTTTAGGCGGTGTATTTTCATATCAACGTGGCGCGATTTTTTAAATATATCTCTGCAATTTCCCGTGTGTGCGTGAATGCTCTCAATTATTTCTTTTACCGAGTCTAAAACCATCGATAAAAATGAAATCAGATGGCGAGTTCGATTGAAGATAAAGGCGTGAGACAGACTCAATGGCCTTGAAGATACAAGCCTTTCAGAATTCATTTCGTTCTATAAACGGAAACTTTCATCGGATTTTCTTCCCGTTTTTTTTCAACCGAGTCTAAAACTATGTTAGCGCCTGTGAAAAATGAAATGATATATCGAATTTGATTTGAAATAAAACTGAGAGAGAGAGCAAGACACCACGGGCCTACAAAACAGGCCTCAAAGCTATGCGAGTTAATAAAATGGTGGATATTACTACTCTCTCAAAGGGGTAAGCCACGCCCCCGGACCGATCGAATGTGACACACAAACACGCAAGATTTCAATTTTATAATTATATACATATACATATATATATATATATATATATATATATATCAGTCACGATGCGACCTTCATATCATCAGTGGAGAACCGCCAGCAAGGTGTCCCATACAGCTGCTGCTGCACCTTGCTGGGAGCGATAAGCACCGCCTGCCAAGCGGTAACGTTATCTCTGGTATCCACTCATCATATGGAGTCGACCTGTAAAATATATATATATATATATATATATATATATATATATATATATATATATATATATATATATATATATATATATATACAGTGGTACCTCGGCTTACGAGTTTAATCCGTTCCGTGACGGAGCTCGTAAGCCAAATCGCTCGTAAGTCAAAGCAAATTTTCCCATTCAAATGCATTGAAATGCTATTAATCCGTTCCAGCCTCAAAAAAAAAACACCAATTTTTTTTGTTAGGTGCTTTTAAATAACAAAAATGTACTTTATAAATAACAAATAATGTATAAACAAGCACGACCTCGTATATACTGTACATAATACAAGAGAATGTAAAGAAATAAACTGGACCTCTATCCATGAAGATATGGAGAAGTTGTTGTTTGTGTGGTTGAAGGAGAAGCAGCTCGCAGGAGATACCGTGACCGAGAGCATCATGTGTTTGAAAAGATTGAAACTCGGATATCGAGCACGGACCACGAGGTGTTTTTTCTTTTTTCTTAATCTCGGTTTCAGTGAACTTTTGCTCTGTGCTCACGTGTACTGTACCTGTACCTGTAATGGTACGTCAGAGGATGGCACCTGTTGTCATCATATTAAGTGCAAGATGTTCTGCATCGTAAGTTGGTACACCGTGGTCTTTCGGCGGTGTTTAAGCCGGCCGTCTTGGCTTCTGTCACCATTGGCATTGAGTCTTTCGATGTAGGTAGGTCGTTGTGTGCCGGTGCCTTGGCCGAATTCCTTCATTGCTGCATTGTTAGCTCACCTGGTTTTTTATACCACATCTTTGGTTATCGGACCAGCGAATGACGTCATCTCCAAAGTATGGCTTATTCTCACTTGTCTTGGACGATCTTCTACTTCTAGCCTTCCACCGTGCATTTGGTGTCCACTGTACTTACTGTACAGTGCCTGGTAAAATTGATGTAATGGGTTTTTGACCGTCAACGCCATGAACCGTCATGAACCGTCAACGCCATGAACCGCTAACACTCAAAAGCCCATTTATCACACCTGTGGATCACGTGACCACGGAAGCACGCCTCGCTTGAGAGGCATGGCTTTCGGTTTGCGTTTTGCTTTATAAGGCGCGATAAATGGGCTTTTGAGTGTTAGCGGTTCATGGCGTTGACGGTTCATGACGGTTCATGGCGTTGACGGTCAAAAACCCATTACATCAATTTTACCAGGCACTGTACAGTAAGTACAGTGGACACCAAATGCACGGTGGAAGGCTAGAAGTAGAAGATCGTCCAAGACAAGTGAGAATAAGCCATACTTTGGAGATGACGTCATTCGCTGGTCCGATAACCAAAGATGTGGTATAAAAAACCAGGTGAGCTAACAATGCAGCAATGAAGGAATTCGGCCAAGGCACCGGCACACAACGACCTACCTACATCGAAAGACTCAATGCCAATGGTGACAGAAGCCAAGACGGCCGGCTTAAACACCGCCGAAAGACCACGGTGTACCAACTTACGATGCAGAACATCTTGCACTTAATATGATGACAACAGGTGCCATCCTCTGACGTACCATTACAGGTACAGGTACAGTACACGTGAGCACAGAGCAAAAGTTCACTGAAACCGAGATTAAGAAAAAAGAAAAAACACCTCGTGGTCCGTGCTCGATATCCGAGTTTCAATCTTTTCAAACACATGATGCTCTCGGTCACGGTATCTCCTGCGAGCTGCTTCTCCTTCAACCACACAAACAACAACTTCTCCATATCTTCATGGATAGAGGTCCAGTTTATTTCTTTACATTCTCTTGTATTATGTACAGTATATACGAGGTCGTGCTTGTTTATACATTATTTGTTATTTATAAAGTACATTTTTGTTATTTAAAAGCACCTAACAAAAAAAATTGGTGTTTTTTTTTTGAGGCTGGAACGGATTAATAGCATTTCAATGCATTTGAATGGGAAAATTTGCTTTGACTTACGAGCGATTTGGCTTACGAGCTCCGTCACGGAACGGATTAAACTCGTAAGCCGAGGTACCACTGTATATACATATATATATATACATATATATACAGTGAAACCTTGACTTACGAGTTTAATTCGTTCTGTGACCGAGCTCGTAACTCAATTTGCTCGTTTCTCAAATTAAATTTCCCCATTAAAATGCATTGAAATGCTATTAATCCGTTCCAGCCTGCCAAAAACCACACCAATTTTTTTTAAAATATGCAGTATATATAAAAATATCTCGCGCTTTATATTTCACCTGTATGCAGCATACAAGTTGGCAGGATGGCCTGGACTGGAGGTACGCACACTTGACTCTAAACTGTCCAGCCTGGGTTTGAATCCCAACCCAGCTATAACCTGTCATGTCGGTGTTTCACAGGCAGGGTGATTCATCAATGTGTGTACCGCTAAACTGGGCGCCCCGTTTGCGTCCCATTAGTTGTTGGATGTTAAGGATCTCACCGTGTCTTCCACAAAGAGAAGGCGAGCTATCGCCGGCACTCTGAACAAGTTGTGGCCTGGCATGCTCTTCTCCTCTGCCGTTATATACGTCCTCCTCGGCATCTTTTTCCAGAAGAGCCCTGTCTCGTCACAGTTGAAGATTTGCTGGGGGATGTATCGTTCGGCTTCTATCAGTTCGGCAAAAGTTATAATAAAATCTTCAGCTGCCTTCACATCTGCCTCACCAAGTCGACAACACGCACACCTCGCTCATGTTTTTCGACGATTGCGTGTTTTATATCCAAGCACATCATCCTCTTCTTCTTCTCAGTACTGCCCTTGGCACTCAATTACTTAGGACCCATGGTTAAAACTAAGAAATTTTCCAAAATAACCAACATGCGAAAACAAAACAGCAGCGATATACGGCAGATATGCTTGCACGGCAAGATAACCACGTGACCGGAACCCACCTGGTGGCGGCTGGCGTAAGCTCCAAAATAACCAACATGCAAAAACAAAACAGCAGCGATATACGGCAGATATGCTTGCACGGCAAGATAACCACGTGACCGGAACCCACCTGGTGGCGGCTGGCGTAAGCTCCAAAATAACCAACATGCGAAAACAAAACAGCAGCGATATACGGCAGATATGCTTGCACGGCAAGATAACCACGTGACCGGAACCCACCTGGTGGCGGCTGGCGTAAGCTCCAAAATAACCAACATGCGAAAACAAAACAGCAGCGATATACGGCAGATATGCTTGCACGGCAAGATAACCACGTGACCGGAACCCACCTGGTGGCGGGTGGCGTAAGCTCGTAACTCAGATCTCGGCTCGCATCTCAAAGCAATAAACAGCCCGAGCGACGGCTCGTATCTCGGAAAACTCGTAAGTTGGTGCACTCGTAAGTCAAGGTTTCAC
This sequence comes from Myxine glutinosa, assembly GCF_964187855.1. Taxonomy (NCBI): domain Eukaryota; kingdom Metazoa; phylum Chordata; class Myxini; order Myxiniformes; family Myxinidae; genus Myxine; species Myxine glutinosa. Next base: position 41,914,610 of record NC_136272.1, on the reverse strand, counting down.
TGTGTGTGTGTGTGTGTGTGTGTGTGTGTGTGTGTGTGTGTGTGTGTGTGTGTGTGTGTGTGTATATATATATATATATATATATATACGTATATATATATATATATATATATATATATATATATATATATATATATATATTTTGTTACGGTCCGCGGATTAGATGTTATTTTTACCGAGTGGTGGTGTAACCGCAGCCGAACAGTTATTCCCCCAACTAAAACCCGATTCACCCTGAACGTTGGCCGTATCGCACCACAGCTACTCAATCGGGAAAACTCTAAAGCAACTGAATGCAAAGAGGAAGAAGACGTACAGAAGAGTAACGGGATTTATTATTTACACACACAAGCAAAAAGGAGCAGTCACGATTATTTACAGGGACATGAGACGCAGGTGACACAGTGAATTCCTTATACAAGCTTAATTACCTACCCAGGACAGAACAAACAAAGACACTGACTCACACGGGGAATTGCAGAGTGGATTGGCTGGAAGGAGGTGTGTGGCTGGAGGGGGAGGACGGCAGGGAGCTGGCTGGAGCTTGATCCCGCACGGGACGTCGGGCTGGACCTCGACGGCCGCTGATGCCACCGGGCCTGTCGTGTGCGCGGGATCACGGGTCGGAGCTGCTTGGTGGAGCCGACGCGCTGGTGGGGGGGTCTGGCGTGACGGGTTCTCTCCTCTCTACGCGCTCTTGCTCTGACGACCCAGCTCTTTCCTTTTTACTCGTCTCCTTGTCTCAGTAAAAGCGCATCTGCTTGTCTCCTCCCTTGGACTCCTCTCCTTTCTCTGTAAAAGCTCATCTGCTTGGGGAACGCCCCGCCGCGGGTTATATAGGCCCCGCCCCTCAACCTTTGCGAACCTCCCCCAAACGTTCTCTCTCCGCCCTCTCAAGCCAAACCCCTTGTTCATGGTTGGTCGAGTGGGGCTGGCTCACTCCTCCCCTCTCTGACGAGGTGGGGACCCGCCTTTCTTCCCCAACCCTGCCTCGTGGCCAATGGTGGTTGAAGAAAACCGCCCAAAATGCAGTTGGCCATTGAAATGAAATGAAAGGGGATCTACTCTTATTTCACTTGGTACAATGGAGTATTTAAGTTAATGGGAGACACAGCCTTACCCTAATAATAATAATAATAATTCATTTATTTTGTATAGCGCTTTTCCAGAAGCCCAAAGGCGCTTTGACAGAGTGGCAAACATAATGCATAACAATACATGAAAACAACAATTGCAAAAAAGACAAGAATCAATAGGGAAATATTTAAAGCAAAAGGAGGGAGAAGGAGAAGAGATAGTCAGGGGTTAAATGCTGTGGGTTGAATGTTGAATGCAGTGTTGAACAGGTGGGTCTTTAGTGATGTTTTGAATGTGGTGAGTGAGGAGGAGTCTCTGATGGTGTGAGGTAGTGAGTTCCAGAGGGTGGGAGCAGCGATGGAGAAGGCCCTGTCCCCCCAGGATCTGAATTTGGTCCGGATGGAGGGGGTCAGGAGGTTGGTACCAGCAGAGCGGAGGTTGCGGGTGGGAGTGTGTCTGGAGAGGAGGTCAGCCAGGTAGGATGGGGCCAGGTTATGGAGGGCTTTGTATGTCAAGAGGAGGATTTTGTACTGGATTCTCTGGGGGATGGGGAGCCAGTGAAGCTTGTAAAGGACGGGGGTGATGTGGTCACGGGTCCGGGAATGGGTGAGTAGACGGGCAGCGGAGTTCTGAATGTATTGGAGTTTATTGGTGATTTTTGAGGGTGAACCATAGAGGAGGCTATTGCAGTAGTCCAGACGGGAGGTGATGAAGGCGTGGATGAGGGTTTCTGCAGCCGTGGAGGAGAGGGATGAGCGGAGACGGGCAATGCTTTTCAGGTGAAAGAAGGCTGACTTTGTGATCTGTTTAGTGTATTTGTCGAAGGAAAGGGTTTGGTCAAAGATGACGCCAAGATTCCGGATGTGAGGGGAGGTGGATACTGGGATACCGTCGATGTTGAGGGCAAAGTTATGGGTGGATTTTGTGAGCGTTTTTGGGCCAATGATGATTATTTCAGATTTATCACAGTTAAGCTTGAGGAAGTTGATTTGAAGCCAGGATTTTATTTCAGTGATGCAGTTTGTCAGGATAGAGTGGGTGTCGGTGGAGACGGACTTGGTGGAGATGAAAAGCTGGATGTCATCGGCGAAGCAGTGGAATTGGAGACCATGACGGCGGATTAAGTGACCGAGCGGGGACAGGTAAAGGATGAAGAGGAGGGGGCCAAGAACTGAACCTTGGGGGACACCTTGGGGGAGGGGAGCAGTGGGGGATTTGCAGTTATTGATGGAGATGAACTGGCATCTGTCAGAGAGGTATGATTTAATCCAAGAGAGGGCAGTGCCGGTAACGTTAAAGGTGGATTCAAGTCGGGTGAGGAGGATAGTGTGATCGATGGTGTCAAAGGCAGCGCTGAGGTCGAGGAGGACGAGAATGTTGAGGTTGCCAGCGTCAGAGGAGAGGAGAAGGTCGTTGGTGATTTTGAGGAGAGCAGTTTCAGTACTGTGGTTGGACCGGAATCTGGATTGGAATGTTTCATACAGGTTATTGGCAGAGAGATGATGTTTGAGTTGAGTGGCTACAGCGCGTTCCAAAACTTTTGACAGAAAGGGTAGGTTGGAGATGGGTCTGAAGTTGTTTAGGGTGTCAGGGTTTAGACCAGGTTTTTTTAGAATGGGGGTAACAGCAGCAATTTTGAGGGAAGGTGGGACGATGCCTGTAGACAGGGAGGAGTTTATTGTTGCAATGATAAGTGGAGAGAGAGCAGGGAGGGAGGCTTTGACAAAGCTGGAGGGGATGGGGTCAAGAGTGCAGGTGGCACTTTTCATTCCTATGAGGAGTTCAGAGAGGTCAGTAGGGGAGATTGGGGAGAACCGAGACAGGGGATGGCAGGACAAGGGGGGGCAGGTGGTTGGAGGGGGAGCGGGTGCGGCGGTGGTCAAGCTGTTGTAGATGTTGTCAATTTTGCGTTGGAAGAAAGAGAGGAAGGAGATGCAGTTGTCTACTGTGAATGACTGGGTGGTGGTGTTCAGGGGGCGGAGGAGTTTGTTTATTGTCGAGAAGAGTGCTTTTGGGTTTCCGGAGCCAGAGTGGATAATTTGAGAGTAGTAGGCAGAGCGGGCGCGGGAGAGGGCATCTTTGTAGTGTTGTAGGTGGTCCTTGTAGGCTTGGGAGTGAACTGTGAGACCCGTTTTATTGCGGAGTCTTTCAAGTTGGCGAGCACGAGTTTTCATCAGGTGGAGTTCAGGGGTAAACCAGGGAGCAGAATGGGTGAAAGAAACTGTTTTGGTTTTTACAGGCGCAAGCTGGTCAAGGCAGGAGGAGAGAGTGTGGTTGTAGTAGTCAGTGAGGTCGGAAGGGGTGTGGAGGTCAATGAAGGGAGAAGTGGACATTTTTTCAGAGAGGGTGGATGAGAATGAGGTAGGTGAAAGAGCGTTTAGCTTACGGAAGTTGATTGTGCGATAATGCCTTGGTGTTGGGGCGGGGATGTTGATGGTCAGAGTGATGGCTAAGTGGTCAGAGAGGGTGAGGTCGGAGCCATAGAGATGGTGCAAATTTAATCCAGTGGAGCAGACAAGGTCCAAAATGTGACCACGGATATGGGTAGGAAAGTCGACATGTTGAGTGAGGTTAAAGCAGGTGAGTAAATCAGTGAAGTCAGTGGTTATTGTGGAGTCAGTGGAGTCCATGTGGATATTGAAATCACCAAGGAGGAGGATTGAGGGGGAGAGGGAACATAGCTGGGTCAGAAAGTAGGAGAAGTCAGACAGGAATGATGGGTGTGGTTTGGGAGGGCGGTAGACGACAGCCATGACTGACTGCGTGCGACCAGAGAGTTTTAAAGCCAGGTGTTCAAATGATGGAGCAGATGAGATGGAGATGAGGTTGGTCTTGATGTCTTGACGGTGGATAACGGCAATTCCACCACCTCGGCCCTCCGAGCGTGGTTTATTGACGTAGGAATATCCATTGGGTGTGGTGAGGTTAAGTGTGTAGTAGTCCAGAGGTTGTTGCCAGGTTTCGGTGAGACAGAGAAAGTCCAGTTTGTTGCCCAGGATGTATTCGTTCAGGATGAGGCATTTGTTGTTGAGGGACCGGGTGTTGAACAGGGTGAGCTTGATGTTGTTTTGAACAGCAGGGATGAATTCAGGTGATTTAGCCAGGGTTCGTAGGCAGGAGGTGCGATCGTGTGCGTTGCTGTGACCAGGTGCGCTGGGACGAAGAGTGAGAGTGCGCTGAGCCGACCAGAGGACGGGGATGGAGTGACCTGATTGCAAATAAACAAACTTACGACCGGAGCCACGGTGAATGTACCTGGGTCGTCGGAGGAGTCCATTTGATTTGATGGCAGAGATGCATGATGGGGTGGAGCGGGTATTGAGCAGAAGAAGCCTTGCGGCGGAGTACCTCAGAGCCATGCCAGGCAGGAGCGAAGGGACGAGTACGAGGCCAAGGTCGAGGAGGCAAAGCGGCAAACGCAGCGGCAAACGACTGCAGCCGCTAATCAAGACCACAGCGGCAAACAGCCACCGCCGCAAACAACGGGAGCGGGCCTGAGGAAACAGTGGAGGAGCCGGGCAGGCGAAGCCAGGAGCAGAGCCGGGACCGAGCAGAGGGCAGACCCAACGGTCAAAAATCCGCCACGACCACCAGAAAAGCAAACTATGTACAATGGCCCAGTCGGAGAAGCGGCGAACAAGTAACGCCAGCGTCCTCTCCAGACCGGACCGGAAGCCACATAATAAGACAGGGGTATTCGAAACCCAAAATTCGAACTAAGACACATAATAAGATATAAGCTATCGAACAGGGGTATTCTATGATTGGCTGACGTGTATGCTTTATGGACTAATTACCGAGACGCCCTTTTTACCTTTATACAACTCTGGAGGCAAGAGGGGCCATATCCAACCAATGGTACACAGCAGTTTACCACAATTCAATACACACAATCAAAAAAAAATGCCATCCTCATATCCGCAACAAAAAAAAATATATATATATATATTGTAGCGGTTACCGCTGGATGTACATAATCGCCTTGCACCGGCCAGAACACGGCCAGACGCGCCTCTCCCGGGCATGCCCGGACTCACTGTTCCCGGGCACGCCCGAACCTCCCGGGCACGCCCGGTCTCGTCTTTCCCGGGCATGCCCGCTCTCGCCTTTCCAGGGCTCGCCCAGAGCGTCCGGGCATGCCCGCTATCGCCTTTCCAGGGCTCGCCCAGAGCGTCCGGGCATGCCCGCTATCGCCTTTCCAGGGCTCGCCCAGAGCGTCCGGGCATGCCCGCTATCGCCTTTCCAGGGCTCGCCCAGAGCGTCCGGGCATGCCCGCTATCGCCTTTCCAATGCTCGCCCAGAGCGCCCGGGCACGCCCAGCCTCGACTTGCCAGGCCGCAGCCAAACACGCCCGGGCAGGTCCAGACTCGCCTTTCCAAGGCTCGCCCTTGATACCCGGGCATGCCCGGTATAGCTTTTGCCGGGCAAACTTCCCGACATAAATGTGTATATATATTGTTGCCCGAAAAACGGGCTTGTCAGAATACCTGAGCTGTTTTGTTTCAATAAAGCAACTCGGACGAATTCCGTCTTTGGTCGCGTCAATTCTTTCGACTCGCGTTGGAGCGCAGTTCCTTCATTGGTGACCTACCGACATGGATACGGCAGACGCTTAAACTGCCTACCTTCTGGGAGGCTCACGCGGCTGTTTGGTTCGCCCAGGCGGACTCCCAGTTCGCCCTGCGAGGCATCACCGCGGACGACACCCGCTTCCACCATGTTGTGGCGGCGCTCGGTTCCGCCACCGCCGCCCGCGCCTTGAGCCTCCTCCAGCACCCGCCGGCTGCTGACAAATACGACGCGCTGAAGACGCTCCTCCTCGGCGCTTTCGCCCTCTCACCGGCAGCACGCGCACAGCGCCTGCTTGACCTGCCCGAGCTCGGCGACACGCGCCCGTCCGAGCGCATGGACTATATGCTCTCGTTGCTCGGCGAGCACTCTCCGGCATTCCTGTTCCGGGAGCTGTTCCTCCGTCAGCTGCCTAACCCGGTACGCCTCGCCCTGGCTGGCACGTTGATCACGGATTCCCGCGCCCTCGCCAGGGAAGCCGATAAGATCTCCTCGGCGGGCCAGCACATCGGCGCGGTTACCTGGAGCCCGCCGCCGTCCGAGGCGATGCCCACGACGCCCGAGCGCCCTGCGCGGTTGGAGGCCGAACTGCCGGTGCAACTGGCGGCCGCCACGCCGCACCGCCCGCTTCCGACACGACGGCCGGGGCCTCCACCTGACCGGGCGTGGTGTTATTACCACGCCAGGTTCGGACACAAGGCTCGGACGTGCCGGCCCCCGTGCACTTTCGGCAGGTCGGGAAACGGCCGGGCCGGCGTTCATTCCCAGCCATGAGCGCCGGCCACTCGGGCAACTTGCTGTTTATTCGGGACAAAGCGTCTGGACGGCGTTTCCTGTGCGACACCGGCGCCCAACTGAGCGTCATACCTGCCTCCGAGCAGGACAGGCTGGACGCAGTTTGCGGCCCCTCTTTGGTCGCTGCTAATGGCTCGGCCATACGCACTTTCGGCCCACGCGTCGTCACCCTCTGCTTCGGCAGCCAGCGCTTTCAATGGACTTTTGTTACCGCCAGCGTCCCGTCCCCGTGGCTTTGCTGGGCGCCGACTTCCTCTGCGCGCACGGGCTGCTGGTCGACGTCAAACGACGTCGCCTTGTCCACGCCGAGACCTTCAGCTCCCTGGCGTGCACAATGAGCAGCTCCGCGCCGACCGAACTGGCGTGCGCCCTCCCGGCAACGAACGAGTTCGCTCGCCTGCTCGTGGAATTCCCGGCCCTCACGCGGCCGACGTTTTCGGCCGTCGCGGTGCGGCACGGGATCGAGCACCACATACCCACTACGGGCCCGCCGGTCTACGCCAGGGCCCGCCGCCTCGACCCAGCCAAGCTCGCCGTGGCAAAGGCCGAATTCGACGCGTTGGAGCACCTCGGCATCGTGCGGCGCTCCGATAGCACGTGGGCCTCGCCACTGCACATCGTGCCAAAGCCGGGGGTGGATGGCGCCCGTGTGGCGACTACCGCCGTCTCAATGATGCTACCACCCCCGACAGGTACCCGATCCCGCATATTCAGGACTTTTCCGCCCGTTTGGCGGGACGGGTCATCTTTTCGAAAATTGACCTGATACGGGGCTACCACCAGGTACCTGTCCGGGCGGCCGACGTCCCGAAGGCGGCCGTCATCACGCCGTTCGGCCTGTTCGAATTTTTGCGGATGCCGTTTGGCCTCAAGAACGCGGCCCAGGCGTTCCAGCGCTTGATGAACGGCGTGCTGCGCGACCTGCCGTTTCTTTTCGTCTATCTGGACGACATCCTCGTCGCCAGCACGTCCCGCGCCGAGCACCTCCTCCACCTCCGAACACTGTTCGGTCGCCTCAGCGAGCACGGCTTAATTGTCAACCCGGTCAAATGCCACTTCGGCGCGACGACCGTTGACTTTTTGGGCCACCGCATCACCAAGACCGGGGCCGTGCCGCTGCCGACCAAGGTCGAGGCCATCACCACGTTCCCGCGTCCCCGTTCCATCAAGGCCCTCCAAGAGTTCCTCGGCATGGTGAATTTTTATCACCGATTCGTGCCCCGCGCTGCTCAGCTCATGCGGCCCCTTTACGAGGCCCTCCGGGGCAAGCCGGCCAAGCATAACATTGTTTGGTCCGCGGCCATGGACGCGGCCTTCGCCAGTGCCAAACGGGCCCTCGCCGACGCAACGCTGCTGGCTCACCCGGTGCTCAACGCGCCCATCGCCCTCACTACGGACGCCTCCAACTACGCGGTGGGCGCCGTCCATGAGCAATGGGTGGACGGGGTTTGGCAGCCACTCGCTTTTTTCAGCCGGCAACTCCGGCCAAACGAGTTAAACTACAGCACGTTCGACCGCGAGCTGCTCGGGCTATTCCTGGCCGTTCGCCATTTCCGACACCTCCTGGAGGGCCGCCCGTTCACGGCTTTCGTCGACCACAAGCCGTTGGTCTACGCAATGGCTAAGGTCATGGAGCCGTGGTCGGCCCGCCAGCAGCGCCACCTCTCCGCCGTGTCGGAGTTCACCACGGACATCCAGCACGTCGCCGGCAAAGACAACGCCGTGGCCGACTGCCTTTCGCGGGCCAGCGCGAACGCGGTCCACCTCGGCGTGGACTTCACGCTCATGGCGGCCGACCAGACCACCGACGCCTCGGTGCAGGCACTCCGCGTGGCGGACACGGGCCTCCGCCTGGCCGACATCCCCTTCGCGGGCACCGTCCTGCTCTGCGACGTCTCCCAGGGCCAGCCTTGCCCCATCGT